>NW_027555847.1:221412827-221992827 GCF_003287225.1 Phascolarctos cinereus
GGTCGCTCTTGGACTGAAATCTTATAGTAAGTGCTATAAAAGAGAAGGGAGAGATTAACGCTAGTCTCCATTCCCAGCCCTGTGCTAGGTGCTATGGAAGATTCAAAGGAAGCATGTTTCTGAAATACTAATACTTACTATCTAGCATTTACATGATGCTTTAAGGTTTGCAAAGAGATTTACAAATATTATGTCATCATTTTTTCCTCATGTCAACTCTGTGAGGTAGTTGCTATTATCTCCATTTTACAGATGAGGAAACTGAGGCTGAGGAAGGCTGAGTGACTTGCCTAAGGTCACACAGCTAGTAGGTGTCTGAGGCTATATTTGAATTCAGGTTTTCCTAACTCCAGACCCAGAGCTCCCTGCACTGTACCACCCAGCTGCCCTGTGCTTTGTTTCCATTAGATTGTTGTCTGTCCTTCCTTCTTGAAGAGCACCAATGGTATCAGGAGGGTGAGCTCCTTGAGAGAAGCGTCTTTCGTTTGCCTCTTTTTGTATCCCCGGCACTTAGCAAAGTGCCTGGCACATAGTAGGTGCTCAATAAATGCTTACTGAACTTGAATTTGGGAGGAGATAAGAAAACCATATGGAAAAGATAAAACACCAAGTAACAGGTGGCTATGTATAAAATGAGCATTACCAACAATAAATACTATGTGTCCAGAGAAGGGAGAAACAGAGGTAAACTGAAGTACTTAGGAAAGGAAATCAGCATGAAAAGCGGTAGAACTAGAGTAGGACCTTAAAGAGTAGATAAGATTGGACCCAGACAAATTCCCACGGTTCCTGGCCATGAATTAGCTCTCCCATGGAATGACAAAACCACTGTCACCTCCTCCCAACTTCTGTAAACACAAATTCTCCTCATAAGCTCCTACTAGACTATCACCCCCTTGAAGGGTAGAGGTTTTATCTTCATCTTTGTATTCCCAACAAAGCCTAACTCAAGATTAGACACACTGTCCAAGACTCGGCAAATACCTGTTGAACTGTTGAAGCTATCAGGCATATCCTACTTGCTCCCTGAAGAAAGCCTGACCCTGAGGAATATGGTTTCAGCTGTGTGGGAGGTTTCTCATTAGCACTGGCCAGTCCCATGTATGTGACCTAGAAAGACCATTACCTCCCTCTCAGGCTGAGAGATGGGTTATGCAATGGAATGTTGGCTCTGGTCCACCCAAAAGGAACAAATATGGCTAACCCACAACTCTATGTTAATATTTCAGAGATCTTGGAATACTTTGATGATAAAAGAGCAAACAGCAAATAGCCAAAGCCTACCCCGTCATACATGGTATGAAGCAAGTAGAATGAAGCCAGGCCATGACCTTACTCAGATTGGCCTAAAATAGACACTAACCATGTTGTTATCTGAGGTGGTGCTGCATCTTGGGTCAGGAGAGGGGGGGAAGGGTCAGATGAAGCCTTGATATGGGATACCATGGTGCTGGTCAGAGTTTCCAAGGCTTAGGTTACCATGGGTCTCTCCCTACCCCAAGAATTCAATTGAACAAACTGTTCAATAAAGATTCCTCTAAGCCAGGAACTAAGGATACAGATAAAAATGACTCAGACCAACCCTGATCTCAGGAATCTTACAGTTTAATGGGTGAAAGATATTTAAAAAAAACCTATAATACGAAAGAGAGAGACAATGGCAAAAGAGAGGTCCAGAAAAAGTCTGAGAGATCAGAATCCAAATAGATCACTTTCACCTTAGAGGTGGGGAAGAGGGAAGACTTCATGGAAGAAGTGATGATACTAGAGCTGGGTTTGAGGGAAGAAAGAAGGAGCTTCAACAGAGAAGGCTTTCAGACTTTTCAGATTCTATTCCAGTCTCTAAATTTGGGGTCTTGAGCAAAGGCACAGAGATAGGAGTCAGCAGGAAAAGAACTGGGGAGAGAATAATGCAGTATGGCTAAATCAGAGTATATAAAAGGAAATAGTATGAGATATGGTTAGAATGGTGGATTAGAGAGTGAAACTACAGAGGGCCTTTAATACTAACCACCCACCTATGACGTGACCCAAACATTCCACTTCTTTCTAAAAAAACACCTGATCTGAGCACACAAGTCACCAAAATAGATGAACAACATGGTCAAAACAAAACAAATATACAAAAAACCCCAGCTATCTTTCCCTGGGGATTCTTGATGCCACCTGTCACAAAATAATTTCAGTAAAAGAGGAATTGCCCCCTCATTGGAAAGTCTGCAGACCATGTGTCTAAGTAAGTTTTACAAAGAAATTCTTGGTTAAACACAGGTTGGACTCAGTTGCTTCTGACTTTTCTTTTATTTCTACAATTCTGTTACTCCACAAGCATTTATTGATCACTTATTCTGTCACCAGGCACTCAGCTGGGGGGGGGAGGTGCAAAGAAAGGCATAAACACAAATTTTCATACTAATAGACAGTCAGCTTTATAAATTTGAGTGCTAGCGTGTCTGTTGTAACTTTCTTGACTGGGCAGGAAGCAAGAATAAATTTCTACATTCCTATCCTTCCCTTCCAGCCCCTATGTGACAGGGTCTCTCTGGGTCTCAGTTTCCACCTACAAAATGGGGACAAGGCCCAAGCTGTCAAGTGACATAATGAATAGAGAGTTATTTATAAGCCATAAAGTTGCTACATAAATGTCAACGATCATTAGGTTACAAGGGCCAAGGCAGTCTATGAATCTCAACAGATCAAGTAACAGGTTTCTGGGAAAGACTTGCTGATTGGAACAGGCCCAGAAAAGGATGGTGGGAGGGGGATGGAGATCCAGAAAGAAGACTCGGGGTGAAGGGATTCTAAACAGCTGCCATTTGGCCAACTAGGTATCTTTCACAGTGAGATTGTTCTGTATGCCCTAGAACCCTCAGCTCACAAGCTGCTGTTCCAAGGTAATGGCCACCTGGATCCTCCTTTAGAACCATTTCTTCTCTAGTGGGAAACTGCTGGGGAGCAGTCGGAGCTAGGGCGTATAAGTCTGTGCTGGGGGAGGGGAGAGGAGAGAGCGAGCAAAGAATCTGAGGCTGAGGTCACCACTCCACAAACTTCCCCTTCACAACTCCCCTCCCCCTCCTTGGAGCTACCGAAGGCAAGGAAGCCAGGCTGCCTTCCCCCTCTCTCCCTAAGCTGCCCCAAGAGAGAACAGGCTTCCAGGAGAGGAAGAAAACCCTGCAAAAACAGCAGCTCCAGCTGAAATGGGAAGAAGAAAATGCAGCAAGGCTGGAGGGAAGGCACAGACTGGTCATATAATAACAGCAGCTCATTTAGAGAGTATTTTATAGCATACAAAAAGCACTTTCCCCGCTGCAAAATGGTAACAGCCATACTTTCCCCATTTCAAAGGTGAGGTAACTGAGTTTTACAGAAATCAGATGATTTGTCGAAGGGCACACCACATAGTAAATGGTAGAGCTAGAAATTAAAGTCAGATCTCCTGAAAACAAACCCCAAGACCCTTTCCACTATAACACTGCCCCCCCCACCCCAACTCCTGACTCAAATCAGGGTTTACATCTGAGGCAGTTTAGTTTAAACAGCCAAGTCCATTCTCCAGGGCCTCTCCACTAAGGGAGTGAAGGGCAGGTAAACAGAGAACCCAGAAAGACAACTTGGCAGCCTGATTCGGATTACTGATCCTTGCCGGTGACTTACTGGGTGGCCGTGGGTAAGTCACTTAACCTCTCAATTTTCTCTGCTATAAAAGGAATCATTTATTGGAAGGATAAATAATGACTCACATTAAAAGGTTTATAAAGCACATTCTTTTCAACAAATCCCAGAGGGGGTAGCACGAGTGGCATTAACCCCATTTTACGGAGAGCAAACCTCATAGTCAGTAAGTGGCAGGGCCAGGACCTGAAAAAATGAAATGGAGTCAGACAGCTATATACTTGGAGTTATTTGAAATAAAGAATCTCATGTAATGGATTTTAAATACCTCCCCACTTCCAGAAAACCACCCTCCTTATATTTGTGATGTACTATTAACTCTGCCAAAGCACTGGCCTAAAATATCTCATTACTCATGTACGGTCTTCCACAAAAGTAGAAATAAAAGAAAGGGCACCCTATCTCTCATCCCAGATATGAACTGCAGGGAACTTGGAGGTTCTAGAGGCCTTTCTCAAGAACTCTGGAAAATGCCTCATTTTGCTGCCTGACAGAATCACAAGGTAAAACTTTTCCCATTGGACTCTGAGGACCACCCAGGGTCATCTACGAGGGTGTGAAAGTAACTGCCCTCCTTCAGTCAAGGGGCTAGCACAATAACACTCCCCTCTGACTGTATTTTGTAACTTTCCAGAGAAAGGCAAGGACTACATTTTCCCAGCATGCCCACACACACCCAGCCCCCTCTTCAGTCCCCCCAAAAAGACAGATGCCCAACCAATAAGGCTCAACTAGAGGGAAGACCAGCTGTGCAGGGTGGAAACTGGGCTCTCCAGAATGCTGAGTCGGCAGCTCTCTTTCACCCAGTTCCCTCCCCTCCCCCCCCAAACAATTACAGTTCAGTCTGAGGCTCCCAGAGAATGGTCAGAAATTGAAAACAGATTTCCACTAAACCCGGGATTGGGTTTCATGAATTCCATTACTCTGAGCTCTCTCAGCATTTCCTGGAGCGAATACTAAAAGGGGGAGTGGGGAAAGAGAACGAGAAAGAAGGGAAGGACAAGAGAAAAGAAAGACTGAAGAGGGACCTTGTCTCTGACTGTTAGACCCAACCTGACCCAACCTCCTTCCCACCAAAGTACTGGAGACCAGGACCCAGGACCTGAAGTTCCAGGGGTCTCTGCCCCACCCAAAGGAGGATCATGGCTAATGAATCCCCCAGCAAGGAACTCCCTTCCAAGTTACTACTGCCAGGTACTTCAGGAATAATCTGAGCATAAAAGGAATTGAGATGGGGATGGGGGGAGGCGGGCCTCAAGCTCTTTGGAAAACTCCTGGATGGGTAAGAGTTCTGTGTGAAGTGACTGAAAAGAACATCGGACTGAAACTAATTGACCTTGGACAAGTAATTTCCCTTCTCTGAAACTTAGTTCCCTAATCCACAAAATGGGGATAATACCTTACTTATTTCATAGGGTTAATGGGAGCATCAATACATAAGTTTCTGGAGGACAGAAACTGTGTAACACATTTTTGTTTTTATATCCTCAGGCTTTAGCATAAGGCCTTTCAAAGCCTAATAAATGTTGGTTGAATTGAATCAAAAGAGATAATACGTGTGTGGAAAGGGAACAGACTTTTTATTTCACTGGCATAGGGAACAATCATGAGGAAGCTTCTTTTATCAAAGCAAGTCCAAATTGGCCCCTTCTGGTGTTTATAGTCTTCAAAGAGTTGCCCAAAGTCACACAGCCAATATATGTCACAGAAAGGACTTGAACCCAGGTGTTGCTGGTTCCAAGGCCAGGCCTCTATCCACTACACCACACATTTCCCTCTCTGCTCGTAAAGTACTTTAGATACCTCATCATCCTTAACTACACTGTAGATGGAAGAGCCTTTTCCTTTAGGCCGAATCTCAGATTAATGGCCCCAGCCATGTTGCCAGAATTAAAGGGCTCCCCAGACTCCCATCCCATACTTTGGTCCCCTTCACCAATCAGAATTCAGGTGATGTCTTCTGGAATGTTAGCTGACTGGGAGGCAAGAACCTAGAACTCACTTCAATTTACCCAACCCAGGGGTCCTGGGCATACTGAGTTAGAAAAGGAAGAGATTCATTCCATCCAAGAGCAACAAGTCCCCCTTCTCCTCCCAACCTCTACCTCTACTGACATCCAGTAGAGATAGAAAACTTGAAGATATTAACTTCACTTGGTGTATTTTAAATGTATCTATTTTAGTTCCTCACTTTAACATGTCTCCTGGAGTGTGAATTTAAAATTTAAAAAAAAACACCTTTTCATTTGACACAAATATTTTAATTGAACAGGTATTATCAAAACCTAGGACCACCCAGTGGACCAAGTCAGCAGACCAACAGTCTCTAAGGCCTACCACCTAAGGGTTCTGGGTAATGAGTGGTCAAACCTGTTTTGTCTTTTCTCCCATGTTTCCTGCAAGACCTGTTTGGGCTTGAACCCTGGCTTTGCTAGGCTGCCCTTAAGGCTGAGCCCTGCAGAGGCCTCTAATCACCTGAAATCTTGGGATCTTACACACAGTAAGGCCACTCAAGCAGACTGGGAAATTAGAAGGAGAAGCCAGGGGAGGAGGAGGCAGAGGCAATGACTAAGTGTGAAGTGAATCCCTAAACCTTCATTAATGCAAGGAAAGGCCAAAGTACTCATTGCCAGACCTACAAACAGAAAGGGAAAAGTGAGGCCCAGAGATGCCCAGAGAATGTAGGGAGGAGCCAAAAACTCCCAGGTTCCAGCACTCTAAAATCCCCGCCTCTTCACAGATTTATAAAGTTCCTCCTGCCAACTTTTTTTTTATCTGATCTGGGCAATTTCTCCACTGGCACAATTTCCAGCGATGCCTCCACCTACACTTATGGCTGAATCAGCATTGCCTCTCACATGTCGAGGGCCAAAACTGCCAATCTAACAACTCTCTTGTGGAAGGGGGGCAGGGAGGAAGGAGGGGGCAGGAGATGGAGAAGAGAAACCTCACAGTTCAAAGTGACCATTTGTTCTATTGTATAAGCAAGGAAAAACGTTAAATCTCAACAATCTACAAAGGCTGAGATGGTCCAAGTTCTGTGTTACAGGAGTCTAAGAAGAGATACCTGATAGAGCAGGAACTCTCTCCAGGGAACTTGGACTTGGCAATTTAGCACCATGACTACCCTTGAAATGAGCAGCAGCAGCAGAAACGGAACAGGACTAGGTCATAGGGTTATAGAATCACACACTTAAGCTGGAAGGGACCTTTTACCCTCTGACAATATTTCTATAAAACTAGCTGGCTCCTGGATCACAGTTTCACCTATAATCATATGTGGAACTAATTAACTTTTTGTATGGTGGAATATGCCTGTTCTTGCTTTCTCTGGTCTCTGTAGTGCATTCTTGGGTTTAATCAACCTTCTCAGTTCACCCTGACCTTGCTTTTCCAGAAGCTCTGGTCTCTCTCTACCCTTAGTTCACATTACATGTCCTTTGATTTGTGGGTAAATTGGATTTAAGTGAGGTAGGGCTGCAAGAAGTTGTCAGCCTCGCTCTCTCCTCCAGAGCCATCACAGTACTGTGGCAGGACAGAATCAAGAAGACTGGTGATGGCTCAATATGCAGTGGACGACCTTGGCATCTTCAATGTCTAACCAAGTTCTCAGCTGCTTCAGCTGCCTTTGCAGCTGTTGTAACAAATTGTTCTCATCTGCCCATTCCACCAGGGGAAGTCTTCACATGCTTGGGGTAGACACCCACCTAACTCACCAACAGGTTTGAGACCCCTTCGTTCCCCTCCACCTGGTTTAGCCCATCTGCCAAAAAGGTTTACTGGGGTGTGGCCACTGCGCATGCTACAGCTTCTTGGAGCCACAGGTAAGAGTTAGGTGGAACAGGTAGACACCAAGGGAGAAAAGCAGCCCTGAAAAGGGCTTAGCAGCTCCCCCCACCGGAGGTACCAGTCTTCCCTGAACACACCCTACACCCCAGTTCTCAGTACATCTTTATGTCCTGATGGACCCATGAACTCATTAGCGTTAGTACTTCCTACAGATCGCAGCCCATTCACACCTTCTCTTCTTCTGAAATTCTTGTCCTTGTACTTCCATAAATCCTCCATAGAGGATCTACCCAGTATGCCAGAGGACTTCTCCTTGTTAATATTCTGCAGATACCAATGAAATATGAAGAATACACTGTGTCCTGTTAATAATATATAGCTAGTCCTTCGATGCCTGTATCTTGGATAGGTGATACAGATGGACAGTGAGGTAGGCCCAGAACTGAACTGGAAAAAGAGATCAGGCTGGACCATATTTGGGAAAAAGCATAACACCAGCAAAGAACCCAAGTTGCTCTCTGCTGTAAGAACCAATCTGAACACTGATATTCTCATAATGGGGGCATATGGCTTCAAATCACTGCAAGGAACCCAAAGGACTAGGGAACAATGTATATATTATGTGTAAAGGGCCAGAAGCACATTGCCAATAATGATTTATATATGAAATGTGCTGCAAAAGGTAATAATTAATTGACAAGCATTTATTGAACACCTAGTCAAGGTGTCACACCTTGGATACACAAAGAAAAACAGAAACAGTTCCTGCCCTCAAGCATCCCACATCCCATAAGAGGAAACAATACATACACATATAAATGAATAAATATGTGTGTATGCCTACACAAACAAAGTCATGGTGGGGAAATAAGAAAGGCCTAAAGTAGAAAGTGGTGGTGCTCAAGCTGAGTTTTGAAGGGTGCTTTTGCTGCTGTTTTTCAGTTGTTTCAGTCCTGTCTGACTCTTTACAACACCACTTGGGGTTTTCTTGGCAAAGACACTGGAGTGGTTTGCCATTTCCTTCTCCAGCTCATTTTACAGATGAGGAAGTCAGGCAAACAGGGTTAAATGACTTGGCCAGGGTCACACGGCTAATAGTTATCTGAGACCAGATTTGAACTCAGTTCTTCCTGCCTCCAAGCACTGTATCCACTGTACCACCTAGCTGCCTAGAAAAATGCTAGGGATTCTAAAAGACAGAAGTGAAAGGTGAGTGCCTTTCAAGCAGCTGTGAGGAGATGGAAGGTCATATGGGAAGAATAGCAAGAAGATAAGATTGGCTAAAACACAGAGTACATGGAGGGTAGTAGCATGTACTAAGCCTAGAAAGATAAGCGGCATCCATGCTAACATGGGCTTTAAATACCACACTGTAGAGTTTGTATTTGATCCTAGTAGCAATAGGGAGTTACTAGAGATTACTGAGCAGGGAAATAACATGACCAGATTGTCTGTGCTTTAGTAATATCATTTTGGCAACCATGCGGAAGAGGGAGTGGACAGGGCAGTGACTTGAGATGGAGACCATTCAGGAGGTGATTGCTATAATAGGCCAGGTAAGAGGTGAAAAGGTGGTGGCCACGTGAGTGAACAGAAGGGGAGATGGATGAAAGAGATGGTATGGAGGCAGAACTGGCCAAACATAAGACTTAATAATGGGTTGCCCATGCAGAGAGAGGAGTAGAGGCCACTCTGAGGTTGCAAATCTGGCAGCAACATTGGCCTTGCTGTTCCTCCCACACAACACTTCACGTCTCGGCATTGCCTGTCACTCATGCCTAGAACACTCTCCCTCCTTACTTCCACCCCCCTGCCTCCCCCCGCTTCAACACTCAGTTCACATCCCCCCTATTGCTATTGCCTCATCTCTGACATAACCTTCCACTTACATGTATATATTTTATATGTACATTTTCTGTATGTTGTCTCCTCCTTTAGAATATATGCTCCTGGAGGGCAGAGAGCATGGCATGTTTTTGCCTTACTTTGTATCCCCAGTGCCTGGCACATAGTAGGTTCTTGATACGTTCATCTAAATGTAGGCTGAGTCTGAATATAGGGCAGTCCCTGAAAGAAGGTCTCTCTGAAAGGAAGAATAACAACAATAATAACAACTAGCATTTATGCTTCCATGGATCCAGGAATTCATCAGTGTTGACACTTTCTACAAATTGCATGCCATTCACATCTTTTCTTCCTATTCAGTTCTTGTCCTTGTACTTTCATAAATCCTCCACAGATGATCTACCAGAGGACTTCCCCTAGTTCTTTCATTTGCAAAGGTCTTCACATATGTTAACTCATTTAATCCTCACAACAGCTCTGTGAAGTGTGTGCTATCCCCATTTATAAATGAAGAAACTGAGGCTGAGTGAGGTTAAGTGACAGCCCAAGGTCACAGAGCAGTGTCTGAGGCAGAATTTGAACTCAGGTCTTCCTGACCCCAAGTGTAACACTATCTGCTAGGGTATGCATTAATTTAAAATTACACAAAATCATACTGAAAAAGGATTTACGGTGGGAAAACTGGATGCCTAATATTCATAACATATTACACAGAAGCCAGGGATATGAATTCAACAAGTCTCATCTGTAAGCAGTAATGCCCACAAACTTTGATCAGAATGTCCCCATTGAATCAGATCTGTACATTTTGAATGCTTGGGGAGATGAGAACTGAGATGCATTTCATACAGTGGTTCCCATTGTCTTCAATTTGTGAACCTTCCAAACAAGATTTAGTTCCTCCAGGGGATTTTTGAGGGAAAGCAGAAAAGGTACCTCCTAGCCAGCAACTCCAAATCAGAGGATCATCCATTCAGAGCTATGAGGGACCCAAGAGGTTCTCTACGACCCCTTCACTGCATGCACAAGGAAACTGAGGCCCAAAGAGTGAGCCTGGCTTGCCCAAGGTCACTGAGGTTGTAACCAGCTATCTAAGCCTACCTGAAAAACAATTCCTCTCTGGGACGTTCACCCAGGGACGATCACCCAACCTTTGGCTTTTGATGAGCTAATTCTAATCTCCTCAGAAGACATTGTTGAACCATTCTAATCCATGGGAAATATCTTCCTTATATCAAGCCTTGGAGCTGGGTCTTTGCAGCTTCTACTCATTGTTCCTGGTTAGGTCTTCTAGGGCCAAGCAGGACATGTCTAAGCCTGCTTCTATTCAAGTCTACTTCTGACCACAAAAGCCAGTGCATACTTCCCACTGAACCATGGAGGCTATCTTCCTCTTTCCTTTGGGGCTGCAGAAATGCAAGGAGGCTGCTATAAATATTTTAGTGCATATGAGGACTTTCTTCTTAATACTGCCTTCCTTGTGGGTATATGCCCAGTAATGGAATGTCTCGTTCAAAGGGTATGAACATTTTAGTCACTTTATTTGCATATTTTTAAATTGCTTTCCAAAATGATTGTACCATTTCACAGCTCCATCAACTAGGTATTAATGTGCCTATCATTCTACAACCCCTCCAACTTTGAGTATTTGCCATTTTTTGTCATCTTTGTCAGTTTCAGGGTGTGAGGTAAAACCTCAGAGTGGTTTTCACCTTTACACTTTTAAAAATTATTGAAGACCTCAAAATCTTTTATTTACATGGGTTAAATGTATCAATATTTATCATATTAGAAATTAGCATTACTATAAAAATACTTTTGACATCATACCCTAAAAGGGTCTGGGGTGGGAGGAATCCCTAGATCATACTTTGAGAACAGCTAGGTTTTGTTTTTTTAAAAATTCTAGAGTGTAAACTTCACAAGGGCAGGAATGTTGTCTCATTTATCTTTCACTCTTCCCCTACTACTAGCATAGAATACTAGCATAATATTCTACAGAGAATACATTAAATATTTCAAAAGAGTCATGATTTCCTTGGTATGGTCATTTCTTCCATTGTCACAGGTCAGAAGTCCTCCACCCCTTTAGTGGAAGATGTTCATGAGTTGCTATGACCAAAAAGCCCATCTCCTAATGGCTAACTTTCTAATAATAGACTTCTCTGAATTTTGCTAGGTTGATGATGACAGAACTACAATCCATCCCCAAGCCAATATATAAAGTCTTTCCTGCTTGGGAGGATCCCCCTGGACTTTCACGACCCTGGCCCAGCCTTTAAGAAACCATGGGTATCTTGGATGATGGTGGGAACCGTGTATGATTGTACATGAGTGTCTACAAAGCTATTGGGTAGAATTAAAAATAAATTCTACATTTGTTTGTTAAATTAAGAAAGACAGACAAAAGCACTTATTAGGCCAGGCACTGTACTGGAAACGCAAATACAAGCAAACAAGACCACCCCTACCTTCATCTTAATGAGCTTACATCTTAATGAGGGAAGAAAACATATAAAAGGAAGAGGGAAGGGTTGTGATCAAGGTGGCAGGTAAGGAAGATAAGTCATGAATACTTATATATCTGTTGTATAGAACTGAGAATAAATTGTACATTTATTTGGAGAGAGAGAGAGAGAGAGAGAGAGAGAGAGAGAGAGAGAGAGAAGAGAGTGTACAAGAGTGCCCTTAGGCAGCCCGGCACAGTGGTAGGGATTCAAATACAAGTAAGTGAGATAGTTCTTACCCTCAGGGAACTTACACTCTAATGGGGGAAAGACAGTGCTTACAGGGGAAATGAAAGGGTTGTGGATCAAGGTGGCAGGTAAAGAGAAGTCCAGATACTGGCATGAGTGAAGAGAAGCTTGAGTCCTTCCTAAAATGGTGGTCACCTAGGAGAGAGTTACCAATCAGGAGAGGAGGGCCTCAGGGCAGAGGTTTCTCTTGAGTGACAAGGCGGCAGGTGAGGAAAAGGATAAGTCATCAGAGATATTCTGTTTATGACAACTCAGACATATCTCCCTTTTCTGCTTTGCCCTCTAGAGGACTCCATATCTGAATACTTTTCTTGTGAGAAACTGACATCACCAGAAGTAATAACTGTTAATGGAAAGGACAGAATCAATATGGGCAGAATCATGTTAGGGGAAGCCAGGAACTTGATTAGAGATAGAAAGGGATTGGGCAATGAGGATGAGTAATCTATTAAGTCTTGCATCTCATAGAGCATGAGGATAACTTATTTGGGAAATGGATTGTGAACATGGGTTTATGAAGCCTATGCATACCACAGCCCCTGGAATATAAATAAGAAAAACACACACACACACACACACACACACACACACACACACACACACACACACACACCGTTTTATACTGCTGGGTCAGTCCCATTGGCCATTTAGCCCAGGAATCTGTCTCTGAAAGAGATACCCAGAAATATGTGGTGAGTCAAAATGGTTATCCTTCCTTCACCCTTTGAGGTAGACATGATAAATCCCAGAAAAATACCCTAGTTTCCTTTAGTAGCCCATAGTCGACAACAATGAGAGAGAGACAGGAGAGAGAGAGAGAGAGAGAGCTTATTTAAATTTTTTAACCTGAATCACTTCTTGGAGTAATGAGTTAAATAACTATAAGATGTACCAAATGAATGAAGCCTTTTTCTTTTTAATCAGGACATGTAATTTCATAGGTGTATAAAATTCCTTGAAAGGAAGCCCTCTCTACCAATGCAGATCCATGACTGCCTTTCAAGTTCTTTGCATGGGTACTGAAAGATTAAGTAATTTTTCTCAGGCACACAGCCAGTATGTGCTGGAGGTGGGAAGACCCAGGTCCTCCAGACTCTGAGACCGGCTCTCTATCCACTATGCCTCATTTCCTTTAATTTGGCCTGAGGCTACCCCATTTCAAGCTTCAAAGGATGCTCTCTGGGTCTGGCACAAGGGATTGTCCAACAAGTCTGTGTTTACCTCATATGTACCATTCATGGTTTTACAGACCTCAGTTATATCCTCTCTCAGCCTCTACTCTTCTAGATTATAGGGTCATGAGTTTTTTTCAGTCTTTTGTTAGAGGGCACATTCCATTTTATTGAGTATAGTATCCAGAGAGAAATGGGGTTCCCTGGAGACAGGTAGGGGCAGTCCCTTCTAGCTCTAACCTTCTGTGGTTCTGTCTAGATTTCTATAATGGAACCTCTTGTTAGTTTAATGAAGCCCATGCATGGATCCCTTCTCAGAATGTTATTAAACACATAAAACAAAATATACAGGATTACAAAAGAAATCTATTATACTGAAATCTATTTATTAAAAAAATATTTTTTAAGGTTTGCATACCCCAGATTGAGAACCTCAGCTCTAGACAATCCTCATAACCAAGGATCTACTATATATTAACAAAGATAAAAAAAGATTAGGACTCTAGTCTGGAAAGATAAAGGGGAAGAAGAGATATAATATAACAGAAGTTTACAAAGTCTGCAGATGGGGGGGGGCGGCATAGAGGCAAGATAACACTTGCAGTTTTGTTTGTAACATCCTTTCCAATGGTTCAGCTGCAACAGAACATGGTGTTGTGGGACCATTGTTTCAGGGAACATGGTTTAGGGGACCATTTCAAAAAGTCTGTAGAGGGAGCACAGTAGGGTGGAAACTTTGTCTTAGAGGAACCAGGGTTGAGTTCTTAGGACCATAGATTCAGAGCTGGAAAGGACCTCTAAGATACTCTACTTCCATCATTTTACAGATGAGGAAACTGAGGGCTAAGTAACTATATCTAAGGTACTGGGGTCACAAGTAGCAGAGCCAGAATTTGAACTCAGGTCTTCTAGTACAAAATTCAACACTCTTTCCTGTTGTCGTTGTTGTTGTTGTTTTAGGCAATTGGAGTTAAGTGACTTGCCCAGGGTCACACAGCTAGTAAGTGTCAAGTGTTTGGTCTGAGGCTGGATTTCAACTCAGCTCCTCTTGACTTCAGGGCCGGTGCTCTATCCACTGCCCCACCTAGCTGCCCCATGTTGTTGGTTTTTTTAATTACATTTTATTCTTTTTAATCAACGAATATCTGCCCTCTGTCCCTGCCACCTCTCCCCTCTTCCTCATTGAGAAAGAAAGAAAAACAAAATCCACGTTGACCATATATAAGACAAAACAAATGTCTCTTCCTCAGAGTCCATCACTTCTCTTAGGAGGTATGTAGGATTGTTCATCATGAGTCCTCTGGAATCTGGGTTGGTTATTGTATTGACCAAAGTTCCTAAATCTTTTAAAGTTGTTTGTCTTTACAATATTGTTGTTAGGGTGTAAATTGTTCTCTTGGTTCTGCTCACTTCACTTTGCAACAGTTCATGCAAGTCTTCCCAGGCTTCTCTGAAACCATCCACTTCATCATTTATTAAAGCACAATAGTATTCCATCACATTCATATACCATAATTTAATTTGTTTAGCCATTTCCCCTAGGGGCAACTAGGCGCCACACTGGATAGAGCACTGGGCTTGGAATCTGGGAGATTCATCTTTCTGAGTTCAAAGCTGGCCTCAGGGGGCAGCTAGGTGGCACAGTGGATAGAGCACTGGCCCTGGAGTCAGGAGAACCTGAGTTCAAATCCAACCTCAGACACTGGCCACTTACTAGCTGTGTGACTCTGGGTAAGTCACTTACCCCGTTGCCTAGCCAAAAATAATAATAACAATAGTAATAATAATGATAATAATAATCTGGCCTCAGACATTTACTAGCTGTGTGACCTTGGCCATGTCACTTAATTCTGTTTGCCACAGTTCCTTATCTGTAAAATGAGCTAGAGGGGAAAAATGGCAAACCACTTCAACATACAACAAATCCTCAATTTCCAATTCTTTACCATAACAAAAAGAGCTACTATAAATATTTTTGTATAGATAGCTGGCTCCTTTTCCTCTTTGATCCCTGTGGGAGTCAGCAGTAGTCAGTGGTGGTATTACTGGGTCAAAGGATATGCACAGTTTAATAACTTTTTGGACATAGCTCCCAATTGCTTTCCAGAATAGCTAAATCAGTTCATAGCTCCACCAACAGTGTATTATTGTATTTGTTTTGCCACAGCCCCTCCAGCATTTTTCATTTTCCATTTTTATCAACTTGGCCGATTTGACTGGCATAAAGTAGTACCTCAGAGTTTTATGGGTTTTTGTTTTTAATTTACATTTAGTTTTGCATTTAAGTTGCATTTTAATTTGATTATTAGTTATTTAGAACATTTTTTCACATGGTTATTGGTAGCCTGGATGTCTTCCTCTCAAAACTGTCTCCAACACTTTTTCCAATGTACCATATACCCTCTTCTCTGCCAGTGAACTGTGATTCTGAATAAGTCTCATTTTATTAAAGGAAGAAACTGATGCCTAGCAAGGTTAGGAGATTTGTTCAGGGTCAAAGTTCAAAAGACTATGTAGATAACCTTTCAAGTCCCTTCTTAATCTGGTCATCGTATGAGGTGTTCTACATTCGAGGCCCAGAGGCAAGCCTTAGAGTCCATCATCTTACTTCACAGGGTTATTGGTTGTTTTAAGGATCAAATGAAATATATGTAAAGCACTTTGAAAACTTGAAAGCACTATATGAATGTTAGCTGTTATTATATATCCCCTAGATGCATTATCTCATATTTGCATAGAGTAAAGCTTGTGCTTCCTTGGGAGGATTAGGAGAATCATTTATTTCAAAAAATTTCTTCTTATTTTGAATTTAACAAACACCAAATAAAATGGGTATTTTCACATACATGACAAAAAAAAAAGAATTTTACATGAAACTCTGGATTTATATATAGCTTCAGCTTTTCTTTTAAAATGTAACATAAATTCAACATGCAACTTTCAAATCTGTCCTGTTTGTCCATGATTCTTTCTGGCTTTCCTTCTGCTCTTTTAGAAGTACTTAAATGCTTCAGAGAGCATCTAAAGTACCCATACCCACAGCCTAGGCACTTAGTGCTACCAAAATGGCTTAGGGAGAAATTGTTACCACCAACTGTCAAGGAGCAAATCTGGGAGCAAAAAGAAAAAAATAAATTTTCTGATCACAGATTGGGCCCAAATACAGCTGGGAAAGAACTAGACGACGTGCCAAGACATCAGAAATAAAGCCACCCACCCAGCACACGGGAGAGGTTTCAACACCATCCCTGGAAGCCATGCAAAATATTCGTTAGCATTTGGAATTGTCCACCCACAGCCTTCTAAAAATGGGATGAAGAAGGATTAGAGATGTTAGGAAAGTATCCAGGAATACAACCAAGGCAAACTAGCATAGACCCTTGGCCTGAGAGAAATCAGAGTTGGTCTCAAGGAAACTGTATAGTGGGTGAGCTAACGCTTTAAGCCAATCAGACTGTAAACCAGTGGTGTCAAACCCAACAGAGAAGTAGTATGTGACCCTTCTCACAATATGTGACCCTTCAGGTCACATATTGACTAAGAAAACAATATATCATTATCTATGTTTTATTGTATTTTTATTTATTTTGTTAAATGTTTCCCAATTACATTTTAATCTGTTTCAGGCTATGCTTGGGAGGGTTGTGAGCCGCACATGCATCTCTGAGAGCTCTGCTATAAACTGTACATTTTCTAAAAACAGAGATTGTCTTTTGCCTTTCTCCTCCCAATGGTTAAAACAGACTCTGGCACATAGTAGGTATTTAATAAATGCTAGGGAACTGATTGATTGAATAATTAAACGTATAACCCAGCACACTAACACTTGACATCTTCATGTTACTTATGCCTGGTGTCATTGAAGACATTGCTAAGTATGGGAATGACCCAAAATAGGATGCCCCAGAGACCAGTGGCCACTATTTACCTGAACACTCAGAGGAACTCATTTTGTTCTAAGAGAATAGAAAAGGTAACACGCAGTTCTTCTAACAAGGCGCTCATGGCCATGGTTTCCTACCCTGTTTGAGCTCAAACAGTGAATCAAGCTTCTTGAGGGAAGAGACTGTTTTCAATTTTAGCAATTAGTATCTTGCACATTGACCCAGACCTGTGGTTTCACTGGTGTTTGGCTCTCTATAAAACACGCCAGCCGCTCACCTTGCACTGAGTAGGTGTTTAGTGTTGGTTGAAAGGAATAAACAAAGAATAATGTCAAGTTAGAGAGGCAACATGGAATAATAGTTGGACATGGAATTGGTAAGACTCAGCTTCAAACAGACACTTGTTAGCTATGTGACTTCTGGCAGGTCACTTAACCATGACTCAGTTTCCTCATCTGATGGCCCAAGGTCCCTTCTAGATCCCATGATCACTAATAATACTTTAATACCCCCTAACAAAGAAGATGTTTTACAATGTTTCTAAATCTTGAGATAATTCCTAAAGAAAAAGAATTATATTAGAAAAAATTGCACTCATTTTTACCACATTTACCTGCACTGAGAGGCACTGAGGGGGCTGGACAAAATTTCTAAAGAACCCTCATGTTGTTCAAGTTTTATAACTCAATGACACTAATGCCCAGGATCCCAAGGAGATATGTCCAAATTTCCCCACCAAGTTTCCTTCCCTATGATCTCTTTTTAAAAATTTTTTCTGCCTAGGATTGCTGAGGATTGCTGGCTCTGGTGAGTGAGCCCAGATGGTTGAACTCAACTAAAAGGCTTCCTGGAGAAGGCTGCATGGCACCTATGACATAGCTGACCCCAGAGCTGTGTTCTGGGAATCACTTCCTCAGTTTCTTTCCCAGGATCTCTGCCTTCCTTAAGAGCTGCTCTGATTGGGCCTATGAAATGGAGGCCAAAAGAAGGAATTGCCTCCCTGTGTGGGATTAGCTTCTCTCCTGGGAGCACAAAGCCTAGGGGAAAGGGAAGGGAGGCAGGGGAAAGGTAGAGAAGGGAAAGGGAAAGGAAAAAAGAAAGGAGAAGGGAAAGGGAAATAAAGAAACCTGTAGCCTTAAAAATGTCACCCTCTCTCACACAGTGTATATACACACACAAATACACACACTTTTCTAGGTAGAGAAAAGGAGACTGACACCCTGGAAAATCTGCCTAAAGGCTGGCATTATAAAGATTAGCTCAGCCTTCTCAGGGAGGTTGTCCCACCCTATTCCTGAGTGTGGGGGAAGAAGGAATAAGAAACATAAAAACAGCTTCCACCTACTTATGCCCCATAGCAGAGAAGAAAAAGAACAGTTCAAATGGTGTCCTGCTGGTGAAAAAGAGAATACGAAATTTTTTTTAAAATTCAGCATTAATTCATCAGTGCTCGAATACTCTCAAAGAGGGAAGCAAATGCATTAGTAGAGTTTCTTTCAACACTAAAGTTCTGTTACTATGAGGCTTAGAGCTAAAGAGCTACTCTTCAGTGATGCTAAGTTATTTTTTCCCCTTCTCAGTATCCTACCCTCCTTTCCAATGGTCCTCAGTAATGAATGTCAAAATGCTAGGTCTACCTTCCGCAAAGCGTTCTGGTGGATGGGATTTCAGGGTCCAGTTGTCATATAGGTGTTCTTGAGAAAGACACACTTTTGGTGCAAATAAAAGAGACTTCAAAGCAAAAGACAGGAGTCAGGGGTACAGTGGGGGGGGGAGGTGAATCAAGAGCCTCCATGTATCCAACGGAGAGCTGTGCCCTACAGTTATTTTCAGGTGCTTCCCTCTTTGGATACATAGGGGCTGTGTAACCCTGGCCAAGTCATTTAAAGTACTCTAGGCAACTCTAAGTCTAGAACTTGCAGATAAAGGGTCAACCTGCATTGGTAAATGCAGTTTCCTTATCCAGAAGTTCTTGGATGTGTGTGTGTGTGTGTGTGTGTGTGTGTGTGTGTGTGTGTGTGTGTGTGGAAAATGTGTATATGTGTGTATATATACATATATGCAGTATACACATATGTATGTATATGTATGTATACGTGCACATATATACATGTATGTGTGTGTGTGTGTGTGTGTGTATGAATAGAGATATATAGATATATATCAGTGAAATGATAGGTCCAGTCCCTATCCCCAGTCTATAAACAAACACTGGTGTCTTTTGACACCAGGGGTCCTCCAGCACACTTCAAACATGAGAAGTAGTCAGAGTAAAGCTAGCCAGATAGCTACTTCTGATTTCTCATATCAAGACTAATAAAGAAATGGGATTCTTGATGAGATGCTCTCCTCTGTTAGGATCTCCGGAGACTACCAACACACACACACACACACACACACACACACACACACACACACACACACACACACTCCCCAAAAACCAACACTGATCTGTCTGCCACCTTCATTATGAACAGGTCAAAATGCATATTTTAAAATTTCACTTGTGTGAAAGGGGTTTTCTTTTCATCCAAACAGGAAAGAGAGGTGAGAGGAGATGATGCAGGAGTACCTGATGGCAGGGGGAAAGCACCACTCACAACAAAGAGTAGGTTCCCAAACACATGCCCTCTGATAACCAACTGAATATCTGTATCTATAGGAAACAGCTCTCCAGACAGAGGACAGTAACCTATCTCTTACTTTCAAGTCATTCCAAAAAAACCTCAAGGACCCCAAACCACACCTTATCATTACTCCTGTGGGGGAGCCTCAGACTATTTACTGTTCCCAGATACATACTTCTCTGGCTTTCTCCAGTTTTCAGGACTGCTAAGAAGAGTAGCTGGGGGTTATGATTTTCCATTGGTTCTCCCCTCCAGAACATGAGGCTCTGGCTTTGCAAGACATCCTCTTCCCTTCTCAACAAACTTTCAAGTTTCTGGAAAAATTTGTATGGACTGATGCTGAGCGAAGTGAGTAGAACCAGGAGAACGTTGTACACAGTAACAGCCACACTATGCAATGACTAACTTTAATAGACTTAGTTCTTCTCGGCAATGCAAGGATCTAAGATATCTCCAAAAGTTTCATAATGGAAAATATTATCCACATCCAGAGAAAGAACTATGGAGTTTGAATGCAGATCAAAGTATATTATTTGCTCTTTTTTTTTCTTCTGTTTTGTTTCTTCTTTCTTATGGTTCCTCCTATTGGTTCAAATTCATCTTTACAACATGACTAATGTGAAAATATGTTTGATAGGAATGCATATGTAGAGCCTATATCAGATTGCATGCCGTCTTGGGGAGGGAGATGGGGGGGAGGAAATTTAAAACTCAAGCTTATGGAAGTGAATGTTGAAAACTAAAAATAAATTAATAATTTTTTTTAATTTCCAGTTTCCCACAAGGGATAATGAAGGCAAGAATAGCATCTTCTAGTTCCAGGAGTTGGAAGTGGAAAGGAATGAGGCAGGTTTCTCTACTTCTTCTCTTCATGACTGGCCCAAACAATCCTACTACCCAGGAGAGACCACGTTTCTTGAGAATTCATTCCACTGCTTGCCCATCCCCATTTCCAAACAATTCAACAAGTTTCTACAGAAGAAGCACATCACAGCAGGTGCTATGGGTGGTACAAATAGGAGACACAATTTACCCTTAAGCAGCTTACTATCTGATTGGAAAACCAAATCTAACACACACCAGGGAGCAACCAACAGAAAAATGCTAGAGAATGCTAGTTTAGAGATGGAAGAGCTCAAAAACCTATCTCTGGCACTCAAAGCTCTCCACAAATTGGCTCCTACCTACCTTTTTAGCCTCATCTCACACTTCTTTTTCCCCTTTATGCACCAGCAAATTGAACTATTGACATTCTCCCCACCCCCGACCCACCCTTCTCATCCTGCCCTCTCCCATCTCCATAGCTTTGCTCACCTTACCTTCTCCTGGAATACCCTCCTCCCATCTCCACATGCCGATCATCTTCCTTCCTTCAAGGCTATCTCATAATAGCCTTGACTTTCCCTGATTGCTAGATGAAAGTGATCTGTCCTGCTTCAAATTTCTCCTAACCTTTTACCTGAACCTTTCCTTTGCTTTGGATTATAATGATGTATAGATTTGTCCTCCTCTCCACCTTCTTATTCCATAAGCTTCTTAAAGGGCCTCTGTCCTATCTTACTACTCCCTGAGCCTAGTACAGTTCCATACACATAATAAGGGCTTAATAAATATTTGTTGAATTGGATTGTGATAATTACGGGCAAGTGTAGTTGGGGATGATTCATGGAGGACAGAGCAGAGTTGGGCCTTAAAAGAAAGGCAGATAGGGAAAGAGGACTCTAGGCAGGGAATGTTAGACTGTGAGCACTTTGATAACAGGGACTCTTTTTGGTTTTTCTTTGTATCCTTAGTCTTTAGCACAGTGTCATGGTGGATACTTAATAAATGTTTATTGACTTACTAAACAAATCAAGATGAGAATGAGGAGGAAGTGAAGAGATAAGCAGAGGATTTCTTTAGTGGAACAATGAGAGATACAACTGTATCTAAGGAAGAGTCTGAATTTGAAGGTCCTAGAACATGAGGATGAAGATTTGTAAGTGATGGAGAGCCATTGAAGGTTTCTGAGCAGCAGCGTGACAGCATTTTAATAACCAAAATCTCCACCCTTGATTTCCTTCTGTATAGAATAGCTGTGACAGTTAAAGCAAGAGCTGTCAGATCCTACCTCCTGTCTTAAAAAGCAAAGGAATATTATTTGATGACAGCAGGAGTGGAAATGACCCAGCTTCCAAGCTTTGAACCAATCCCCTTTCTCAAAGTTCTGTTGTGGATGCAAACAGAGAAACTTCCTGACGTATTTGTGAGTGTGTCTGCTTTCCCCCAACACCTGTCACAAGCAGGGCCATGACTGCCTGAGGAAGGGTGAACTGCCAAAAGCCAGGAGGAAAGTTGAGTATCAAATCCTACAGCAGGTGAGGGGAAAGGGTTTACTTAACTTCATTCTGACATCTGCCTGGATTGCGAAAACACACACAGACCCATCCCTAGGGTATTGTAAACCAAGGCAATTGCCCTGGGCTCTGGGCTTTGGGAGCATTTCCAGATGGCTGGAGGGGTGGGAAGAGTGAAGGAGAGAAAGGAATTGACTTGGCCAGCTAATACTTTAAAAACAAACCAAACACCCCCCCCCACAACTTCAGCTTGTGCGTTTACCTTCCACAGTTATTGTCCTGTCCCCAACCCGTCCCCCCCCCACCTCCTCCTTCTAAGCTGGTTCATTCATTTCAACAAAAACTTGACCTCCATCAAAATGTTAAGGAACAAAGAAGAAGATGTCCATCCAGACTGACTTACTTTTCCCTAGAGAGGGCTCAGATCACATATACTATTCTCCAATCTGCTCACCTGGACCACATGTTTCTCCCGCTAACAGCTGGGGTACAGGTGACTGGCTCCAGGGGAATGAAGGGGTTCAGTTTAGAAACAACAAGATCCAGGGAGAAGTCCAGGGGTTGACTAGATACTTGCTGTTTTTTGCTCTGATTTTCTCTCATTCTGGTTCTAAATTACCATGACAAATCCCTGGAGCTGTCTACCTAGGAGACTGAATGGTCTTGGAAAATAGACATTTAAAAGCCCACATCTGGCCTGTCCTTCATCCTTCCTCCTGTTCAGCTCATCAGCAAGCAGTTCACCACAAGACAACAAGCAGAGGTTGAAATATTTATTATTTAGTCATTTTCAGTGGTGTCCAATCTCCATGACCCCTTTTTGGTATTTTTTTGGCAAAGGTACTAGAGCAGTTTGCCATGTCCTTCTCCAGCTCATTTTACAGATGAAGAAACTGAGGCAAATAGTGTTAAGTGACTTGATCAGTGCCACACAGCTAGTTAAGTGTCTGAGTCTGGATTTGAACTCAGGTCCTACTGCCTCCAGGCCCAGAGCTCTAGCCACTGCTCCAGCTGAAGACTGGCTCACCTCAAACACCCTCCATTCATTCAACCCAAGTCCTCCTAGGGCTTTAAACAGCCAAGGACTATAGAGAGAATTGAACCTAATACCCTCATCTTACAAATGAAAAAGCCATGGATTGTCTAAGGTCATATAAGGAATATACATAATAAAGCACCATTCAAACCTAGGTCCCCTCCCAAATCAATGCCCCTTCTCAGAGCTTTAAGGTTTTCTTCACGAACTTGACCTTCATTTATTAAGCACTGAAGTGCAACAGTATCTAAGCACTAGGGGAGATACAAAGTAAAAAGAAAACAAATCAAAAACCTTCAGTCTCTGCATTTATTGAACACAAAGTACAAGACTTCCTCTCACTTTACATCCTGAACACACAGTCTGATCAACCTGTATTTCTCCTTTTTGACTCCTCAGTTCCCAAAGCAAGAATTAACAAGACTCTGAAGAAACCCACAAGGGAGCGAGGTGGCTCAATGGATAGAGCGCCAGGCCTGGAGTCAGGAAGCCCTGAGTTCAAATCTGGCCTCAGACACTTACTAGCCGTGTGACCCTGAACAAGTCACTTAACTTCTGTTTGTCTTATTCCACTCCAGTATCTTTGCCAAAAACACCCCATGGAGAGTACTGGTGTGATATGGCCCATGGGGTCAGGAAGAGTTGGACACACCTGAACTACATAACAAGGAAGAAACCCACAGAGCTCCCCATGGGAGCTACTGCCTCCCTTTTACCCCACCCCTACACAAAGCTGTTCTCACCTTCCTCCCCTGCCCGTGACAGAGGCCTCTAAGTCAGAACCACCATTTATACAGGTCTAACTGGCACTTCTGACTGAGTCAGGGTAAAACTTGTAAATCTCCAAGGACTCTGTCTGGGTTAAGTCCAGCGGCCACCAGAAGTGTTCAGATGTTGACAGCTATTAAAACACAACAGGCAGAAGGGAGAAACCAGCATTGATTCCCTTCACCAGCTCCCTTTATGAGAAGACTGGAGGGGAAAAATCAGAAGACCTGTTCTAGTCTCAGCTCTGTCATTAAATAGTTATGTGATTAAAATAAGGTGTTCAACCTTTCTTCTCTTCAGTGTCCACATCAGTAAATTGGGGATACCACTCCCTTCTCCTTACATTTCACAGAATAATTGAGGGGATAAAATTTGAGATAATATGAGAACACACGTTGAACAGATTTGAGTGCCATACCCAAGATGACATCATCCTCTACAAAGCAGGCCCTCAGATGTTGGCCATTAGATAGTATTCCCATAGCTCTCACATTCTACTGCTTCTAAAGAGACTCTCTCCATCCACCCACCCCCACCCCCACCCCCATCCCCATCCCCAACAACAGATCACTGCTTTGAGAAGACGAAAGGCAGCCTAGAAACAGAACCAGGCCTGGTAGGAAACAAAGCACACAACTCAAGCCCTTTAAAAGCCAAAACTATACCGTGACTCTGAGCCAGCTGGGAGCAGGATAAGAAGACGTCATCTGGGACGTGCACAGGCACACATGCTTCCAATATGAAGCAGAGAGGAGCCAAGCCTAGAGGACTTGGTGAGAGCCAGTATGGTAGAGAACACAAAGACACGTGGCTGGAAGAATGAGCAGCTCCGCAGCCCTGTCCCCATAATTCCTGGCCCAAGGACACATCACTGGGAAGACCAACTTGGAGGCTGGCTGCCCATTCAAATCCCTTAACCAATAAGGATACACTGGGCAACTTGCTGGTGTTCAGCCCCAGGGTAAGAATGCTAGACTTTGAATCCAAACAATTGGCTTTTATTAGAGACCTTTAAAGTTTGCAAAGCACTTTGTATACATTTCCTCATTTGAGGCTGACAGTCACCCTTGAAGGTACAGTATCCACATTTTGCAGCTGAGAAAACTGAAAGTCAGAAAGATGAAGTAATTCATAAGAGGAAGGATCTGAAATCCAGGTCTTTCAGGCTCCAAATCCAGCACCACTAGGCAACGCTGCCTCCAGCTCAGACAACCTGGAGCTATGTATGACTTTCAGCAAATCACTTTGCTTTTCATCAGTAAAATAAAGGAGATGCACTAAATATCAACAAAGTCCCCTCTAACCCCAGCTAGTGTTTGAAGCAAGGGGAGTATAAAGCAAGATCTTGCCTTCAAGGAATTTGCATTCTGTGAATTAGAGAGAACACGATTAATAGTATTTCTTATAATACTATTTATTATTAAATTTATTATTATAATGCTTATTTATTTAAACTTGTTATTATAATAATTATTTATTAAGCACTTAGTATGGGCCTAATAGGTGGCTGAGTGGAAAGAGCACCAGACTCAGAGTCAGGAAGACTCTTACTAAATTCAAATCTGGCCTCAGACACTTACTAGCTGTGTGACCCTGAGCAAGTCACCTCAGCCTGTTTGCCTCAGTTTCCTCATCTGCAAAATGAGCTGGAGAAGGAAATGGAAAACCACTCCAGTATCTCTGCTAAGAAAACCCCAAATGTGATTATGAAGAAAAATGACTAAACAACAAAGTATTATATGCCAAGCACTGTGCTGTGTTGTGCTAGGGATACAAAGACAAACAAACAAAAAAAAGCACTCCCTGTCTTCAAGAAGCTCACAACAGTAACAATAATCCCTTACATTTATATACAACTTTCCAGTTTTACAGGAGGCTTTCCTCTCATTTGATCCTCACAAAAAAATATCATCCCCATTTCATAGAAGAAAAAAAACAAAGGTTTACATAACTGGATCTTTCCAGTATTTTTCTTTTTTTTTTTTTTAATTTTTTTTTTTTGGCTAGGCAATGGGGTTAAGTGACTTGCCCAGGGTCACACAGCTAGTACGTGTTATGTCTCTGAGGCCAGATTTGAACTCAGGTCCTTCTGAATACAGGGCCGGTGCTCTATCCACTGCACCACCTAGCTACCTACTAACTTATATTATTGTCCCCCAAAAAATAGTCCCAAAGGAATGCAGAGTAAAGGAAGATTAATAAAGCCTAGAGTTACTAGGAAAGGCTTCATGGAGAAGGTGGGACTCGACCAGGGTGTTGAAGGATGAGTATGATTTGAAAGGGCAGAAGAAGACATGAAGGTGGCAAAGAGCTGAAAGTAAAAAATCCTGGGTCAGGGCAGAAAGGCAGGAATAAGCATGGTGTGTTCATGGGATAGTGAAGGGACCCCCAGAGCAAAATCTTCCACTGCTGTTCCCTGATAACAACCCCCAAAACATGACCATAGAGGAGACAACCCTGATGACTTTTTCTAAACCACAGGTTTGGTTTAATTAGACCAGGACAGTCCTCGGATTTCTCTCTCCTGGTTAGTAATTTAGAAGGTAAAAAAAAGGCCAAGGTCTCCCACTGCATCCGGGGCCATCACCAATTGTCCAATAACTCTGGAGGAGTGAGGCTGATGACTTTGCACAGCCCTGCCTCACTTAACTCCAATTTCACTTGCAAGTTAAGACATCACCCTCCTGATGTCATTGGTCCCCTTTGAGAATGAAGGACGAACAACAATTTAAAAGGTGTGGAAGACACAGAGTTCTAGATAAAGTAAGGCTGGACAAGGAACTGCAGTGAGGTATCTCAGCAGCATCAGTTAAAGCTAAGGAGATCTTGATCCCTATGTCTCTTAGAAGAAGCCTCTGGTTTACACCACTAGGTCACAAGTCAGGATTAGAGCCATGAGAGGACTTCAGGATCCTAACGGAAAAGTTTGGGCTGACTAACTAGAAATCACAGAGGAGCAGCTGTCCAAGGCTTCTGAGTCCTACACTGTGCCCTAAGCTAGGCACTGTAATGTGCAAAGCCTTTCTCCCTGCCTTTAAGGAGTTTACAATTTAGTTAGAGAAAAAGAAGACAACATCTTAAAATTAGAATATGGGGCAGGCAAAGCACCATCAAGACCAAAACATAAGATATGGAAAATAAGCACTGTAAAGATTGAGGAAGGATACTCAGTATTCTCTAAAAGCATTTATTAAGCATCCATCTTCCGGGGAAGCTATACAGAGAAACCCATTGTCAAAGAATACCCCAGAAGAGGTATGCAGGACTGGAAAATAAAACACTAAAAGACAAATGAACTGTGATTAATTGCAATGACCAATCTTGGTGCTACAGAACAGATAATGAAATTCATTTCTTTCCTTTTGGTAGAGGGTAGGGAATTACAGTGCAGACTTGTGAATATTCTGCCAAAAATGGTTTGGAGTTGTTGGGAACAAAAGTAATAGACTATATTTGAAAATAACTGTTGTAAAAAACAAAATGCATCAATAAATGAGAGAGAAAGAAAAGAAGGAAGAAAGAGAAAGAAAGGAAGAAAGAAAGGAAAGGAAGGAAAGAGGGAGGGAGGGAGGGAGGGAGGAAGGAAGGAAGGAAGAAAGGGAGGAAAGAAAGAAAGAAAGAAAGAAAGAAAGAAAGAAAGAAAGAAAGAAAGAAAGAAAGAAAGAAAGAAAGAAAGAAAGAAAGAAAGAAAGAAAGAAAGAAAAAAAACAGGGCTTAGGAATCAGAAGATCTGGGTCCTGGCCCTGTTTCTACCACTTGCTAGCTGTATAAATTTGGGCAAATCTTTTGCCCTGTCTGGGTCTCAGTTTCCCCAACTGTAAAATGAAATGGTTAGATGAGATGATCTCTCAAGTCCCTGGTAGCTCTAATATTCAATGATATAGGTGTATTTGGTCACATTCTGCAGGATAAAAGCTGTGCCCAGTTAGGTATTTAAGTTATGAACAGACCAAGGTAGGAGGTATTTTTAAGTGAGAAGAGACTAGATCAGGGGTGGGGAACCTGCAGGCCTAAAGGCCACATGTGGCCCTCTAGAAACTCAATTGCTGCCCTTCAGTCAAAGGCCAGAAGGTTCCCCACCCCTGGACTAGGGCCATAGGAAATTCAAGAGAAACAGTGCCTAAGAACCAAGATGGTACCACCTCTATCACCCTTCCTCAAATCTACACTTCGCAGAGCATGGCCTCTCCAAGGAGAGGCAAAGTCTCTGAGATATAATGATTCACGCCCTGACAAGAGGCACAGAGGCTCAAAGCCTTCCTCCTAGCCTCAGGTCTAGGATCAAACAATAAGCATTTATTAAACATTTACTATGTGACACGCAATTTTAGTAGGGGCTAGGGATAAAAAAGTCATTCATGTCTTCCAGGGAAATCTGGGACTGGGTACCAAATCACAAAATCCCAATACTAGTCACTGACCATAGGCGGTCTCCAGCAACCCAGGGGTCCCCACTGAGGACCTGTGTATTCTACAGAGTAACAAAGAGAAGAGATGAAGTCCCAGTCCTGATACTCCACCATCTGCAAATGCAACAGCAGGCTTGTGAGGATCCTGTTTACATCAGTAAACAAGAAAGAATGCCTGCCTAACTTGGTAGTGGAATCTGATTTCAGTACAGCTTGACCCTAAAGAAAAAGAAAAATACCTCCTCCACCTGCTTGTTCATGACTAAAATTCCTTTAATTGTAAAATGAAATAAGACTTTATCCCTTCCCACCAAATTTCGAGATTGGTTCTAAGAAAAGAAACATGACCAATTTACACTAAGATGTTTAGATAAGGTCACAGGATCAGAAAAGTACCTTTAGGGGATAAAACAGTTCAAATACCTTAACATTTTTTTAAACAGCTGAGGAAACTAAAGCCCACAGAGGTCACTGACTTGACCAAGGTCACACAGATAGTAAGCACAGAGATGGGATTCAATCTCAGATCCCATGATTTCAAGTTGAGCACTCCAAACTCAAAACTTTTTTCCCTGCTTCCCCTAGGTCTCTTTCCTAATTTTGCATAGGAAGATAGGGAAGAGACTTGGGTACTCAAAGAAGGGGAGGATGACATGAGAGCCAAGACAGAAGACTGCAAAAAGGGGAAGCTAAAGGAAGAAAACTTTGTTGGCTGGTGCTTCTTTGACAGGGCTCCACTCTGAAGAGAATTTAAGTTCCTTGAGGGCAGGATTGTTTTATCAATCAAAAAACATTTATTAAGGCTTATTTGTATTGCAGGTTCTGAGCTAGGCACTGAAGACAGAATGAAAAGAAAAATAAAACAACATGACTCCTCTACTTAAGAAACACAATCCAACGGGGAGACAATATGCAAAGAACCAGATACCTACAATATAAATGAGAGGGCAGAGAGGTGGTGAAGGGATAGAATGCCTGGCCTGGAGTCAGGAAGACCTGAGTTCAAATCTAGCCTTAGACACTTACTAGCTGTGTGGCCCTGGGCAACTCACTTAACTCTGTTTGCCTCAGTTTCCTCATCTGTAAAATGAAAAACCACTTCAGCATCTTTGCCAAGAAAACCCCAAACGGGGTCACAAAGAGTCAGACACAAATGAAAGGACTGAACAACCACAAATGAGAAGTAATCCCAGAGGAAAGGCTCTTGTAGTGGAGGGGGACAGGAAAGACTTCTTGAAGGAGGCAGGGATTTGAACAGTCTTGAAAGAAAGCCAAAAAAGCTGGGAGATGGAAGTGAGGAAGATTCTATCTTTGCATCCCCAGTACCTAGAAGAGTGAATGGCATTTAGCAGGTACTTAATAAATACTTGCTGACTGAGTGGAAAGGGTTTCTTAAGATTTCGGTGCAGATCTACTCCCAGAAAGAGAGCAGGAGGCCTGGAGGAAAAGCCTTGACAATCCTACTGCCTCCACCCTGACTGCTCAGCATGCCCCTGCCCCTAGAAAAAAGGGAAGCAGAGAGCCTTCCTGAGATGAAAAAATAGAAAGGATAAGCTTCCTCTACCCGCTGGCTTCCCCATTCCTTCCCCCCTCACTTTGGCTTATCTCTCCCCAAACAATAAGAACTCTTAGCTGAACACTGCAGTATGACTCAGATGAAGTCGGTTCCCATCTCCAGATACAACTCCCTCTCCTCTGGGAGAGAATTTAGCCAGGACCAGGAAGTGCTTCCCTATAGCTCCAAAGGGCAGCGTCAGGGCCTACACTGGTATTCCCAGAGATAAGTAAGGGCTGGGACCTGTCATCCATCATCAGTATATCTACCCCAGATACCCTCCTTGACTTCATCATCTAGTCTGGTCACTAGGGCTTGGGCATAGCTCACAACTGACCTCCTCCCAGAGCCTTTTCCCATAACCTGCTGCAAAAAAAGACTGAGTCTGGGCCAAAGGCCCAATGCAGGGTTATGCAGAGGAGAGGAGCAGTGAAGCTCCAGGAGATGCTTAAAATGAAGGATACATAACAACCCCTCTTCCCCTAAAGTTGACTCAGCTTCACAGAACATTGGTCCTTAGAGGAGGTGTTGACTGAAATATGCAGGTGAAGATAGATGGACACACGGACCCATGCACGTACACATACACACACATACATACATACACACACCAAGTCAGCCACAAAGGGACTAGCTTTCATCCCACCCACCACCATCTCTAACAACCACCCCCCAAGTAGCTTTCTCTCCTGGACACTTCAGACAAGGCAGCTGCCCCCAGCGGACCAAGTGGGTACAGCTGTCTCCAGGCAGAGGAGATACTAATCAGGCCTCCTCAGAAGAAAAGCACCCATAAACCACACACAACAAATGATGCAGCTCCCTCCCTAAAAGAGTCTCCCATACCCCAGCAAAGCACTGAAAGCCATTCCTTGTAATGCCCTCTTCTGAGGTGAGAGGGTACCAAGATGAAGACTGTTTGCTCCACGGGACGTCTGTCACAGGCCTGACATGCACCAGCATAGCCTTCCGGCAGAACCTCCCCTATATGGACTCCTCCAGGCCTCCAGACTCATCCCAAGACTGGGATGCCCATTTTCTCAGAATACACACGGACTCCCAGGATTGGACAAACTGAGCAGTCAAGACTTCGGCTCCCCAGAAGCCAGGGAACCATTTCCCTTGCCATGCTAGCATGACTAAATTCAAATAACCTCCTTCCTTCTTTTGTTTATGACTGTTTTACTGGAGTTCAGCTAACTACTCCAGTGTCAAGTGCAGGGATCCCCAGTGCCCCTCAGCAATCTAGCCCAGCTTCTCCCTAAACCCTGCATTCATTCATTCCTTACCCCCTCTAAGTAGGAAACCATCCCCACCCACTCTCAAGCCACACAAAGCAGAGCCAAGATCCTTAAAGCTGCCAATATTAAAACAAGAAAGAAATTAACACATGCTCAAACCCTAAGGCTTCACCAAGGGAGAGCTTCTGTCTAGGAATTTCAAGGCCTCAGTTTACCCCTCTTGTTTAATGAGAGGGTTACACTAAATGATCTCCAGGGGCCTTTCCAATTCTAGCATTCTGTGATTCTGTGAGGCTATGATTTAGAGCAGAGGAAAAGGAGATGGAAAGAAAGGAAACAAGCATTTATTAAGCACCTAGTATGTGTCAGGCACTGTGCTAAGTGTTTTACAAACATTATCTCATTTAACCCTCAAAACAACCCTAGGAGGGAGGTACTGTTATAATCTTCATTTTTTAATTGAGGAAATTGAGGCAGAGAGAGGTTAAGTGACTTGCCCAGGGTCACACAGCTAATAAATTGAGGCCACATCTGAACTCAGGTCTTCCTGACTCCAGGCTCAGTTCTCCATCCACATTTCAACATTTAAAATTATTCAGTGGCTAACTCTGAGGCAACATGGTGCTATATAAAGAGCACAGGACTTGGGAGTCAGAGGACCTGGGCTCAAATTCTGACTATGCTGCTTATTAGCACAATGACCAGTTTTCTCATCTGAAAAATCAGGAGATTGAATTAGATAATCTCTAAAAAAAGTCTCTTCCAGATCGAACTCTACCTCATGCATTTAAAAGAAGCAGGAGGACCCAGAAAAAAAACTGGAAAAAAAATGTATCTTTCTCCCTTCTTGGCAGAGGTGGGTGCATATGGGTGGGGAACATTGCATGTACCATCCAAGAGTTAATGTGCTTGTTGGTCTTGCTGAATTGGCTTATGGGAAGAGGGAGTAGGAGAAATATATTCAGAAGTGAAGATGATATAAAACCAAAACCTATCTATGAAAGCAAAAATAACTTTTTTTAGAAGGGAAAAGGCAAGAAAGAATATGTTAGCACTTGCAAAGAAGATGGGGAATGGTAATGTTTCTCAAATCTAGTCAAGAGACTGGAACAACGGAAAACAGGAATTCCTACAAGAGGGCCATAGAAGCAGCTCCCTGAAACAAGGGAGGCTGGCTGCGCCCTAAGTTTATCAGCACTATGCCAACTTTCCTGACTAACCACAAACCACACACAGCCCACAAGTAGTATGGCCGTTGTGAGCATACAAGGCAAGCCCACCCCCTGGATAGATGACTGTCAGTCACTCCACCATAGATCTCTGAACTCTGGCCAGGGAAGACAAGACAGCAGTTGACTGGAGTGGATACTACCCAGTACAAGAAGGATGTCCAACTTATTTTTCAGACCTCCCCCCAAAAACAGTCCCATGAAACTGACCAGCAATCCCCATAAGGAAAGGCACAATCAATCAGTCAATATTTATTAAGCATCTGTTATGTGCCAGGAAACCATACTAACCAGGCAACCAACACAAGACCCAGAGGAGATGGTGACTCCCCAGTGAGATGACCATACAGGAAATACCCGATAAAATCCAGAGTGGCCTTAACCTCCCAGGTAATCAGACACTGTAGAGCTACTGGAATTGGATACCACGAACAAATGTGAACACAACTGTCTTCAAGAAAAAAATCCCAACCGCCAGCTCCCCATTGGCCACTTCACTTGCAAGGAGGAAAAAAGTTGGCTTTGCAAGGGAAAAGATCACTTGAGCTCCTGGTACTGGATCAATGATAAACTCAAGGTTTGTCCTGGGTGCAAGACCAGCCAAGCCTCAGGTCCAAAGGGTAGGCAAAGAAACTGGCACCTGACAGACTTCAGGGTGACTTTTTTCTATTGGCCACCGAGATAAAGGTGGAATTCACCATCAGTCTAGAGTTACCACCAGCCCCCACAGTTTGTCTATGCAAGCCACTTCTACAGCTTGTGTAGCAAGTACCCAGGAAGACACAAATGGCGAGCAACCACCGAAGAAACACAGCTCAATAAGCCAACACAGATCACTGCAGCTCCTTCCCAACTCCGAGAAGAGACAGGGCCCCAGGCACCCTACAGTGGTTTCAAGCAGACAGCTGGACAGTGTTAAAGTCAGGCCAAGAGACAGAGGCTCTTCTGCAGAAACCAGGTTCTCACACAGCTTTAACTGTTACCTTCCACCTCTCTGTTCTCCTGCCAGAGCACTTTGTTTACACTGATTAGAGGCTGTCCTCACCACAGTCCCAGGCAGGAAAGCACAAGCCCCAGAACCACAAAAAGGGGACCTTGTCCAAGAGTCCTGGTACCTTGGGTTGTAGGGTGGGGAAGGGCAATCCACCTGCTGGAGTCCAAAGCCCGGGGCGGGCTGGCAGAAGTGTTGCAGGGAGGCTCAGAGATCCCCGAAGCAAGTGGGAGCTAGCTCCTTTTCAAGCCCTCCGAAAGGGGGTGGGGAGGTGGGGGATGGGGGAGAGGTGGACTATGGAGAAAGAGATGAGACGTATGGAAGGAGAAATGAGATGCAATGGGGCATATTTTCTTCTTCCCATGATGCCCTCAAGCTCTGTATTAAACTATGATCCCTAAAACTGGACCAGGGGGGATTTTTCTATCCTGTGTTTCCCAAGTCAGATTCTATATCCCCTTCCTCACCAATGCCCAATCACCGTATTCTCTGGAAAGGCCCTGATCTGGGTAAGAGGAACCCAGCTTGCAATATCTCTCCCTACCCCAAAGTGTCCAAAATGGAAGAGTGCCTCCGCAGCCCTTCGTCCGTTCTAGCCTCCCCACCCCACCGTGGGTGCCACGGAAAGCGGAGCGGAAGAGCCCAGGGGAGGCTGCCCAGCCACCCCCGCACAAACACGGACACCCGCGGGGGCGTGGGGGAGGTGACACTCACCTGCTGGTATTCCGTGTCCTCGGGCCGGAACTGGCTGCTCGTTGTCTCCCACTGCAGGTTGAAATGGGGCAGCCGGTGCAAGAGATTCACCCACCAGGGCGCGGAATAGCTGACCCCTGCCATGGGCCCGGCTGTCCGCAGGGGATTCCCAGGGGTAGGAGTGGACGGTTGGGGTGGGGTGGGAAAAAAAGTAGGGGGGGGAGATGCCTGCCTCCTGGCCGCCTCTCCCTCCCTCCCTCCTCTTCCTCCGCCTCCCCTGGCTCCCCGGCCTTGGCTTTGCTCAGCCGCGTGGGACCCCGGTTGCCATCCGGCTCCTACTTCTCTTGGAGCTCCCGGGCAGGCGGGCTGATGCGGGGAGGGTTAGGGGGCCAGGGTCCCCCCGCTGCCCGGACGGCGTTCTGCCCGCTTCCCGCATCGCCGGGTCTGCAAACGAGCCAGCAGCCTGAGCGCCCCCGACGTGCAGCACTGCACTCCTCTCCGATCCTCTCCTCCCCACCGCCTGCTCTTTGTTCGCAACCACTGCCACCACCGCGGCGAGAGCTGAAGCTCCCCGCCTCCCCACCCCCACCCCCACTTCCATTCGCCGCGCCCCCTTAGCCTCCATTGGTCCAGTTTCCATGGAGCCACGCCCCCTCCCGTTTATGGGACGCGCCCTCTACCCCCAAGACCCCGTTCTTCCCCTGCTCTCCTTCCCAACCCCTAACTCAGTACAGTCCTCCTGGAGTTGGTGAGCGATTTTGAAAAACCACGCAGCGACCGTGGGCCGGGTGTTGCTGAGACGGAGGTCAGTCTCTGAGGAAATAGGATTTCGAGGACTATGGACTATTGAGTGTTTCCATGATGGCATCTTTCCAAGAAGCTGACTTTAGCTGAATACAATGCAATGTAAACATTTAATCTTCACGCCGTCTGTCCGAGTTCATTAAATGGCTCCTGCCTGACCACAGCCTCCTCGGGTCAGTAAGTCAGTCTGTCAGCCTCTAGAGGGCAAGGGCTCAGTCACCCTCCTAACCTTGGAAGAGAACTGAATTCTAGTGTCTGCTCTGCAATTATTACCCTCCCTTACCTCACTTGCCAAATAGAGATAATACAGCCTGTCCTGCCTACCTCACAGGGATAGAGTAAAATAAGGTAATATGCAGATAGATGTCATAGTAGATATTCAAATTCAAATAGTAATTCAAATATTTAATAAGAGTAATTCAAATTCTCTGCCTCAGTTTCCTTATCTGTAAAAAAAAAAAAAGGATATCATCACCTACCTCCTAGGGTTGAAATAATATGAGAATATTTGTAATGTGCTTAGTTAGCGTAGGTGCTATGTAAATCGTAGCTATCATTATTGAATAAGTTTAAAAGCCCTATTTTTTTTTTTTGGTTCAGTCGTGTCTCACTCTTCATGACTGCATTTAGGTTTACCTGGCAAAGATATTGGAGTGGTTTGCCATTTCCTTCCCCAGCTCATTTTTACAGATAAGAAAACTGAGGCAAACAGGGTTAAGTAACTTGCCCAGGATTACAGTTAGTAAGTGTCTGAGGGCAGATTTGAACTCCTGAAGAGGAGTCTCCTGACTCCAGATTGGGTACTCTTTCCACTGAGCCACTAGGTGCATAGTAAGTGCTTAATAAATACTTGTTGATCTATTTTTTTAAAAAAGCCTGTGTCTAAATATCTATATCTGTCTATATCTATACCTAAAAGTCTTATATCAGTGATTCTTATCTCTGGATAGATTTCAGGGGATTCCTTAACTTGCATGGTAAAAAAAAAATACATCTTTATTTTCACTAATTTCTAATTGAAATTTACCATTTCTTTCAATTATTAAAAAAAAATTTTTTAGAAGGGATGTTTGGTTTCACCAGGATGCCAAAACAGTCCATAACACACACAAAGTTAAGGCCACCTACTTTATGTTAATATAACTCCCAAGACTGAGAGATGTCAGGAGGTTTAACTGCTCCATTTTACAGATGACAAGACTAAGTGATTTGCCCAAAGCTACATATCTTCTTCAAAGGCAGTCTTTAAACACAGATCCTATGACTTCTGAGCCCCAAGTCTTCCTGTCATGCTTCATCCTGGAATGGATGAAGCTCTAGAAGCAAGAATTAGTGAAGCAAAAGCTATGTATGGCAAGTCCTATAGGATTGGAAAGGCTTCATGTACACAGGCCCCCTAGATGATCTGACCTTATGTCTACCCCTGGAGGACCAGCCTAATTCAGAATAGCTCACTTATTAGGTGGTTGGTCACCAGCAAGATAACATTTTTAGGCCACAGCGATTCATGAAAGCGCAGAGAGGTTATAACCTACCTGGGTGGAAGGAACATCCATACTGATGAAATCATAATCTTCTGAAGTAAAAAGTATAGAGAGATCAGGTATTATGACTGTTATTAGCATCCTGAGCCACACCCCTGGGGCCTTGTCTGTGTATTAGCTCTGGTTCACAGTCCCTGCTGGGGATTTTTCAAAGCCCTAAGCTTTCTAGTCTGGTATTAGTCACTGCCACGTTCTATTTCTGTTCATCCCATTTTCTGAGTCATGGGCTCTCCAACTCTGGTTTTTTTGCATATTCCCCCTCCCCCAAAGCTCTTATGGACTCTTTTCCCCAATGTGCTTGTGAAGTTGTATACTCTCTACAGAAAGGAAGTGTGCCACTAAGTTAGCAGTGGGCTGCAGAAACTCCATGTGTTTAGACCAGCTTCTCCCTTAAGAGCTCATATTACACTTTAGGATTTACAAAGTGCGTTCCTCACATCTTTGTCAAATTCTGCCCCAATGCTGTTCAGTCATTTTTTTCAGTCATGTCCTACTATTCATGACCCCATTTGGGTTTTTCTTGGCAAATATACTGGAATGGTTTGCCATTTCCTTTTCCAGCTCAATTTACAGATGAGGAAACCAAGGCAAACAGGGTAAAGTGACTTGATCAGGGTCACACAGGTATTAAGTCTGAGGCTGGATTTAAACTCTGGTCTTCTTGACTCCAGGCCCAGGGCTCTGTCCACTGCACCACCTAGCTGTCCAGCAGCCCAATGACTCTCTTCTAAATCTGTCACTTATCACAACCACTCACTTTCCCTGATGGTAACACTAGAGAGATTTCTCTCTGTCCTACCATCTGTTTCTTGCCTGCTCTAATTCCAAATATAAGGTTTCAGTCCCCTGATTCTTTTCTTCTTTCAGCAAAGACTGTAGCCCAGGGGTTCTTAACCTTTTTTATGTCATGGATATCCAGTGGTATGCTCATAAATGTTTAACAACCAGCTTTCCAGAAAAAAAATTATTGTAAGACAGACTACTAAGTTTAATCTGAATTATTAACATTTCTCTATCACTTTCTTATCTGGACAATCAACAAAACGATAAATCAAGTCCTGATTTGTAGCTATTTCTGATTTCTGAGGTGGAAATGCTCACACTGAAAATTTAACAATTGGCTCTCTAGAGGCCCAATGGACCCCTTTGGCAGCTGGGTGAAGCCCGTGGACCCTCTCTTAGCACAATGTTTTTAAGTGCATAAAATAAAATATGTAAGATTATAAAGGAAAACAATTACATTCAAATGTAGTTATGAATTTTTAAGAGTTCAGGGCCGCCCGATTAAGAACCCATACTTTAGATAATAACTTTTCTATAGCCTGATATGCTTCAAATCAAACATTCCATTTTCTGTTTAAATCTCACCCAAATGGAACGTGTTTATTTGTGTATTTTATGTCCCATGAAATGCAGCTGAAGGATATCACCAGAGAGATCTATATAACCAAAACAGAAGGTGGGCTGGTCATGTAGTGAGGCTAAGGGTTAACTAATGTGGAAAGGGTACCAGTGAACCTGTGCTCTCAGCTACTTCACTTAACCTCTCTTTGACCAGTTTCCTCATCAGTGAAATGAGAGGGGGATTGGACCAGATGACTTCTGATGGCCCTTCCAGTTAGACATTATTGCCATATCTAGAGGACGGACCCCAGTATGTTGGGTGAGCCCTCTCCATCATTGGGAGAACATGGAAAAAAGAGCTACATGTAATAAGAGGACATGGGTGAGTTGAGATCTGCCCTATTGAAGGAAGTACCCATGAGTACCCACATCAATGGGATTAAAGACCCATCTCTGTAGGAAATAGTGAAATGAAGATGACATAAGAGTTAATGTGATGCAGTACAAAGAGAATCATGGGCAGAGTTCTGGACACCTAGGCTCTAATCCCTGGCTCTGCTGCTAACTTACAGTTTGATCTCTCTTTTTTTTGGTGAAGCAATTTGGGTTAAGTGACCTGCCCAGGATCACACAGCTAGTGTCAAGTGTTTGAGGTCGGATTTGAACTCAGGTCCTCCTGACTCTAAAATCAGAGCTCTATGCACTGAGCCACCTAGCTGCCCCCAGTTTGGCCTCAAAACAAAACAAAAAAGGGGCAGCTAGGTGTCGCAGTGGATAGAGCACCCGCCCTGGTTTCAGGAGGACCTGAGTTCAAATACGGCCTCAGACACATAACACTTACTAGCTGTGTGACCCTGGGCAAGTCACTTAACCCCATTGCTTAGCCAAAAAAAAAAAAGCAAGTAACTTCTGGGACTCTTAAGTAGCAGGTTAAAAATTATTTCTAAGGTCCTTTCCAGCTTTAAAATTCTGTGGACTGAGTCTATGATCCTACAAAAAAGCCAAGGATCAGTCATTATGAGAGGAGGAATTGCATTTGGAAGGTTATTCTTTTCTCCCTACTGATAACTTTTATTGAAATACTAGGTGATGTAGTGGATAGAGCACTGGGTTTAGTCAAGAAGACTCATCTTCATGAGTTCAAATCCATCTCAGACACTTACTAGCTGTGTGACTCTGGGCATGTCACTTACCCCTGTTTACTTCAGTTTCCTCACCTGGAGAAGGAAATGGCAGACAACTGTAGTATCTTTGCCAAGAAAACCCCCAATGCCAAAAAAACCCAGTGGGGTCATGAAGAGTTGGATATGACTGAACAACAACTAATAATAATAATAATAGCATTTATGTAGCATATTGAGTTTTGCAAAGTGCTGTATTCATTATCTCATTTGGTTTTCACAGCAACCCTGTGAGGTAGGTACTATTATTCTCATTTTACAGATCAGAAAACTGAAGCTGAGAGTGACTTGCCCACTGTCATACCACCTGTTAAGTGTCTGAGACAGGATTTGAACTCAGGTTTTCCTGACTCTAACTCCACACTCTATCCACTGTACTGCACATTGACAACTTTTAAATATTCCACAACTGTCAACTAAAGAATCTAATCATAGTCAATGTTGATGTTGAGAAGTTTCAATCATGTCCAACTCTTCGTGACCCCATTTGGAGTTTTCTAGGCAAAGATACTGGAGGGGTTTGCCTTCTCTTTCTCCAGTTCACTTCACAGATGAGGAAACGGAGGCAAACAGGGTTATGTGACTTGCCCAGGGTCACACAGCCTCTGTCTGAGGCCAGATGTGAACTCAAGAAGAGTCTTCTTTTTTTTTTTACCATTTATTTTTTGAAATATAAATTTATTTATTTTTAGCTTTCAACATTCACTCCCACAAGTTTTTGAATTCCAAATTTATACCCCATCTTCCCCCCCTCCTCCCACCCCAAAAGAAGAGTCTTCTTAATTCCAAGCCCAGTACTTTGTCCATTCTGCCACCTGGCTGCCCCCATCCTAGTCAATATTAAGCCTCAACCTATGAGGTCAGTGAGTTTTATTTTTCTTTTCTATAGGCAAAGAAAATGAAATTTGGAATCATTAATGACTGGCCAGAACTAAAGAAAGTGTCAGGCAAAGCTCAATTCCCCATTTCTAGGCTGCCTGCCCAGTTGTCTTTTAATTTACAATGGTTAGGATTAATGAGAACTGGGAATGATTTATTTACTAGTTTGTGTGGCTCTGGAGCCTTGGCACTTAACTGCTCCAATCAGAACTTGAGCTCCAATCCATAAAGCCATCTCAAAGTGTGAGCCTAATAAACTGCTAGGTAAATCCCACGTGGACAAGGCACAGGGCTCCTAAGAACCACATTTCTGGGCAGATAATAAAAGTGAATGGGGAAAAGGAAAAGCAAGTGAAAGAATTAGATGCCAAAAAGAGGGAACACAGGACAGGGAGTTAGGCTGAGCTGTCACAGTATTGAGAGTCGAATCAAACAGTCAATGTTTATTAAGCACCTACCATGTGCCAATGCCAAGCTCTGGAGTTACAAAAAGAGGCAAAAAACAGCCTCAAGGAGGTTACAACCCAATGGGGGAGAGAATATGCCAACAAATGTATACCAAACAAACCACATACGTGATAAATAGGAAATAATTAATGGAGGGAGGGCGCTGGAATTAAGAGGGGTTGGGGAAGGCTTCCTGTACAAGGTGGGATTTTAGTTGGGACCTAAAGGAAGCCAGGGAGGTCAGTAGTTGGAGCTGAGGAGAGAGAATGTTCCAAGCATGAGGGACAACCAGAGAAAATGCCCGAAGCTGAGATCTGGTGTCTTTTCGTGGAACAGGACAGAATCACTAGACTGAAGAATATATGTTGGGGAATAGGGTATATAATAAGACTGGAAAAGTAGGAGGCTAGGTTATGCAGGGCTTCGAATGCCAAAAAGAAGATTTTGTATATGATCCTGGAGGCAATAGGGAGCCACTGGAGTTTATTGAGCAAGGGAGTGATGTAATTGGACCTGGGGTTTAGGAAAATAACTAGTGGCTGAATGGAGGATGAATTAAAGTAGGGAGAGACTTGAGGAAGGCAGACCCACCAGACGGCTGTTGCGGTAATCAGAATGTGTGGTGATAAGGGCATGCACTTGAGAGGGGGCTGTGTCAGAGGAAAGAGAGGGGAGTATTTGAGAGATGTTGTGAAGAAGTCGACAGGCCTAGGCAACAGCCTGGATGTGGGCAAGGAGAAGGCGGGGGTGGTGAGAGAGAGTGAAGGGTCCAGGATGACTCCTAGGACTGAGAGAGCAATGTTGTCCTCTACAGTAGTGGAGAAGATAGCTGTGCCCTTGGGGAGGGCTTGATAATCAGTTCCATTTTGGACACATTGAGTTTAAAATGTCTACCAAACAGTTTGAGAGGCATTTAGAGGTGCAAGATTGGAGGTCAGCTGAGAGCTTTGAGATTAATCAGCATAGAGATAGTAATTAAATCCCCAGTTGATAAGTTCACCAAGTGAAGTAGTATAGAGAGAGAAGAGAAAAAGATCCTGGACAGAACCCTGAGGGATACCTATAGTTAGAGGATGTGACTTGGAAGAGAATTTAGCAAAGGAGACAGAGAAGGAGTGATCAGGTAGGATTGTAAAGGATTAAGAAGGGAGGTGGGGAAAGAGAATGTAAAGAAAATCCTCACTCCATAATGCCCTTGTGCCTTTGGGCAAGTCAATTCACCTCTCTGAGGCTTAGTATCTTCAGCTATAAATAGGAGATGCCATGATTTAGGATTGGGTTCTAGTCCTACCTAAATGTATCATTAATTGGAGAGTTGAAAAGGGGAGTCCTTTATCAATTTGATGAGCTTACAGAGAACCTATGTTTGGGTCTTTGATTGCATCACGTTATGGAAAGTATGGACAAACCATAGGGTCATAGATTTGGGGATAAAAGGGACCTTAGAAAGCCATTAAGTACAATACCCTCATTTTACAGATGAGTAAACTGAGGCACAGTTGCTAAGTGCCTTGCCCAAGGTCACATATGTAGTAAGTACCAGAGCCAGAATTTGAACTCAGACCCTCTGATTCCAAGTCCAACATACTTCATTGTACCACATTGCCTCCATATAATGGGAAAAGGGGTTTACCTCTCTAGTAAGTTCATTTCCCATCTGGGAGAATCCTATGTTCAATATATTTGGATCTTTGGGAGGGGAAACTCAGAAGTCATGTAGGTCAACTCCCTCATTTTATAGTTGAGAAACTGAGACCCAGGATGGTTAAGTGATTTGTACAAAGTTGCACAAGTAGTAAGTGGCAGAGGCAGTCAGTATTCTAATGATCTCCAGTCCTCTAGAGCCAAATCCAGCATTCTCTGCTCCACTAAGCTGACATGATCCAATCAGGATAGGATTATAAGACTGGATACCTGTTTGGTCTTTAAGGAGAAGTGAGACTCACCAGAATGTCAGGGATGGGGGAGAATGCCTATCTAGTAACCCAAAGTTCAGTTCTTTTTCACGGGGATTTAAAATCACAAAGTCGTACTATAAATCTGGGGATCTGTATTAGTGAAAAAACCGAAGAGGGACAATTGTATTGACTATTTATGAGCTACAGTGCAACCTTCGTGTGTTTTCTGCATTTTCTGTAGGGTGGAATAAAAGCTGTCCTGCACTAAGCATATTCATTGTACCTTGAGTACTTGTATAGTTTCCTTTGATCCACAACCTAGACATTACAATTTCTATTCTGAGATTTCTTCTAGAGGCAGTTCTGGAGAGGAGCACTATTACTATATACATACACATATACACACATGCACACACATATACACATGGCTGTTGTTCTTCATTCTCAAAGAGGACCAAAATGATATCACCATGTTAGAGTCAGGGTACAGCGTGTCCTGCTGTGGCTGAACATGCCAATATGAGCGTGGAATGCTTTAAAAAACAGGTTGGGCACAAATAGTCCATGTGAACATTTGGGGTGGATTCTTTAAATTTGTACATCACATATATACAGGGGGAGGGAGAGAAAGAGGGAAGGAGAGAGACAGAGAGACAGAACACATTTGCTTGGATGCATTTGAAAGATACACTTGTTGGGGTATGTTGAGAAATGTCTTAACTGGTCTCCTATTGACATTTTCTCTCCCTCCAATCCATCCTTCCACAAAACTGCTGAAGTGATCTTCTTAATACATAGATCTGGCCATGTTAAGTCCTCGCCAAAAACCTCGGTGGCTCCCTCTTGCCCAAAGGACAAAATCCAAATTCCTTAACTTGGCATTTAAGGTTCTCACCACTTTAGCTCCCAATAACCTAGAGCCTCATTTCACATTAATCTTCAAATACCTTGTGTTCCAGTCAACCTGGACCATTAGCTATTCCCTAAATTCGACCTGACATCTCCCATCTCCATTCTTTCACATGAGCCATACCTCATGCCTGGAGAACATGCCTTCCTCTCTGCATTCCAGATTCCCTCTCTTCTTTCAAGGCTCAGCCCAGGTGCCCCCTCCTCCATAGAGCCTTCCAGGATCTCTATCAACTAAAAGTTTTTTCTCTCTCCTTGAATTTTCCTAGAGCACACTGTATTTCTCCTTTAATTCTATCCCAACACCTTGTGTTGTGTTTATTAAAGTGCACATTGTATCCCCCCAGCAGATTAAAACTATTGTTGTCCCAGCATGTAGCAAAGTGCTTTACCTGCTGTGATTATTGGTGATGGTGGCCAGTATCTTTGCCAGTTCAGTTCAATTCAGTTTAGTTCAGTTGTTTTTCAGTTGTGTTGTACTCTTTGTGACCCCATTTGGGGTTTTCTTGGCAGAAGTACTAGAGTGGTTTGCTATTTCCTTCTCCAACTCATTTTACCGATGAGGAAACCGAGGCAAACAGAATGAAGTGACTTGCCCAGGGTTACATAGCTAGTAAGTATCTGAGGCCAAATATGAACTCAAGTTCTACTGACTCCAGGGCTGGCTTTTCCAAGAAAACCCCAAAAGGGTCACAAAGAATCAGACATGACTGAAAATTGCTAAACAACAACAACTTCCTGACTTCAGACCCAGTGTTCTATACACTGAGCCATCTAGCTGCCTCCAACTATCTATCTAAACCTACATACATTAATGTACCTCTCTGGACCTCAGTTTCTTCATCTGGAAAATGGCAAGAGTAGATCACTTCAAAGGTCTCTTCTAGCTCCAATGTTCTGTGATTCTTGAAGGGAGATGATACTCACCTATGCTTAAGAAAAATGGAAGCTCTAAACCCAAGATCAGAAGAACACAGTCTCTAAACTTAATGACACCTTTGTGGAAATAGGGGGAAAACCAAGCTATCCTTACTAACTGCCCATCTGGTAGACTGAAGTGTGACTATAAAGTTATGTAACTGGTCATTTTAATGAAGCAAACAAAAACTTAATCTCCGTTACTTTTCCTAGTGATGCTTCCACCACTCAAAACATGTGTGGAACTCCTCTTTTGGAATAACCTTCAAAGCTGGGATCCATTCTTGGGAACAGCCTCAGTTGGGACAAAATATTTAGCCTTTCTGGCTGGATTTGATTTTTGAAAGCTAACAGTCATTTGGGACGAGAGCTGATAAGGTGGCAGTCAGATAGAGTGATCAAAAACAAGATGTTGTTACAATGTCTTACAACTGATTTTGTTTCAGTCATAAATTAGCTCTGAAGGTCATCAGCAAAGAACATGTCCCCAAACATGTTCTAAGCAAAAGCAGAATCCCTCGGATAACAGAATCCTCCCAAGGGTACTCATTTGAAAAAGGCAACATTCCTTTAGACAGATAAATTCTGATAAGTTTCTTGAAAACCCAGATTATCATCCATTTCAGTATGTTACAAGGAGGGGGAATTTTTTTTTTTAATCTCTTGAAAGATTCTGTCTCTAATCCTAGTTCCAGTTCTGTCACCAGCTCCCTCTGTGACCTTGGCCAAGTCACTTCCTCAATTTGAGTTTTAATTTCCTCATCTGTAGAATAAGATAGTCAGACTAAGGGGGGGGGTAATAGGGATTTATATAGCACCTATTACATACCAGGCATGGTGCTTAACAAAAATTATCTCATGTGATCCTCACAACAGTCCTGCAGGGTAGGTAGTCTTATTATTTTGTAATTGAGGAAATTGAGGCTGAAGGAAATGATTTTCCCAGGGTCACATAGCTAGGAAGTATCTCAGGCTAGATTTGAACTCAGGTCTTTCTGACTCCAGGACCAGTACTCTATCCACTAGGCCACTTAGCTGTACCCCTTAGTTTCTTCCAACTCTAATACTCTATAGACCTCTCTTATAGCTATTCTCAATTCCAAAAATGCGCTTAGGAATGTAAATACGTGTCTATTCATATATTAGATTAACATCAATTGGCATCAGGCTTTCTTCACAGTGCCAAAATGCAATGGGGTGAGATAGAAGTGGGAAACCAGTATGGAAGTAGGGAAGGGGAGAATCGAATTTAGGCTATTGCAAAGAGTACTGGGCCTGGAGTCAGGAAGACCAGAGTTCACATTAAACCTTAGACACTTATAGAGGTATAACTCTGGGCAAGTCACTTCACTTCTGTTTGCCTCAGTTTCTATCAGTCAATACCATATTAGGAGGTAAAGTACAAGTATCAGGGAGCTGACTATTTGGTTCAATGGATTATTTCCCCAAAGCTTTGTCCCTTTATGTATTATAACTATGTTTTTTTAACATGTCCAAAACAGAACTTATCTTTTTTTAACATCTTCCAGAAAACTTTAAATAAGTGACATGTCTTTCTTTTACTGTAATCACTTATTTCACATGATTTGGTATTGAGTTCACAAGATTTTGACAGATTTTCTTTAATTCTTCATCATGAATCTGTACTTTTTTTTCACATTAAGTGTACCTTTGATGAAAAAAGCCTTTTGATTCCACATCTGGCCTTCATTAAAGCCCATAAATTGTCTTTTTTTATATCATTTAAAAAAACTAAACTCTATCTTTAGTTTCAATTTCACATCCCCTTCCTCCCTGCACCCCTCCCCAACTGTTGAGAAAGCAAAAACTACAACACCCATTATACATATACAGTCATTCAAAACATATTTCTGCATTAGCCACCTTCCAAAAAAAAAAATAACAAGAAAAATAAATGAAAAAAAAATGCTTGAATCTTCACTGTGAGTCCATCAATTCTTTCTTTGGAGGCAGATCATATTTTTATTAGGAGTCCTTTGGAGCTGTGGTAGATCACTGTATTGATCAGAGTTACTGAGTTTTTGTAGTTGATTTATTTTCCTTACAATATTGCTGTTACAATAGCCTGTTCTCCTGGATCTGCCCACTTCACTTTGCATAAGTTCATCTAGATCTTCCCAGATTTCTTGGAAACCATCCCGTTCATCATTTTATTTTATTTTTTTTTGCTTTTTGGTGAGGCAGTCAGGGTTAAGTGACTTGCCCAGGGTCACACAGCTAGTAAATGTAAAATGTCTGAGGCTGGATTTGAACTCAGGTCCCCCTGACTCCAAGGCCAGAGCTCTTTTCACTGCGCCACCTAGCTGCCCCCATTCATCATTTCTTTATAGCACAATAGCATTCCATTGCATTCATACTATTAGCATTCAGCTATTCCCAATTGATGGGCATCCTCTTCAGTTTCCAATTCTTTGCCTTCGCAATAAGAGCTACTAAGAATTAATTGTCTTTGCCTGTAAGCTCATCCCTCCTCCAGACTTCCCTATTTCTGTTGAAGGCAGCACCACCCTTCCAATCACCTGGGTTCCACAGCCTTAGCATGATCCTTGACTCCTCCTTCACTCTCATCCCATGTCACATCAGTTGCCAGATCTTGCCTTTTCTACCTTCTCAATATCTCTCATGTTCATTCCATTCTCTCTACTCACATAGGCAACACCCTAATTCAGGTTCTTATCATTTCATGCTGGACTAATAATAACCAACATTTATAGAGCACTTATGATGTGTCAGGCACTATGCTAAGCATTTTACAAATGTTATCTACTTTGATCCTCACGACAACCTTGGGAGTAGGTACTATTACCCAGTTTTATAGATGAGGGCACTGGGGCAAACAGTAGTTAAGTGACTTGCCTAGGGACACACATCTAGTAAATGTCTGATCTGGATTTGAACTCACGTCTTCCTGACTCCAGGCCCAGTGCTTTTTTCAATAGCCTCTTAATTGGACTCTCTCCTTCCCAGTCTATCCTTTACTCAGCTGCCACATGATATTCTTAAACTACAAGGGTGACCAGGTTACTCTCTTATTCAATAAACTCCTGTGGTTTTGTAATGCCTCTAGGATCAAATATAAATTTCTGTTTGGCATTTAAATCTCTTCATAACCTGGCCCAAACTTACCTTTCTAATCTCATTATATACATTACTCCCTCTCATCCATTGTCAAACTTGCCTTTTTGATGATTAAAAGAGATAATATTTATTAAAAAGCACTTACCTCAGTGCCTCAGTAGGTACTATGTAAATGCTTATTCCCTTTCCCTACATCACCTTCCCCATCTCCTGTCTCCATGTGTTTGTGCTGGCTGTATCCCTTGCCTGGAGTGCACTTCTTCTTCATCTCTATTTCTTGGAATTCCTTGTTTTCCTTCAAAATTCAGGTCGAATGCCACCTTCTAAATGAAGTCATTCCAGATCCTCCTGCTCACCAAAATTACCTTGTATTATTCTATATACACTTTTATGTATACAGGTTGTCTCCTCAATAGAATGTCTATTCTTTGTGAGCAGGGACTGTTTCTCCCCCCCCCTTTTTTTTTTATTTTGCTTTGATTGATGAGGCAATCGGGGTTAAGTAACTTGCCCAAGGTCACACAGCTAGTAAATGTCAAGTGTCTGAGATCAGATTTGAACTCAGGTCCTCTTGACTCCAAGGCCAGAGCTCTATCCACTGTATCACCTAGCTGCCCCGACTATTTCTTTTTTTGCCTTTGCTTCTTGGGAGCCTGGCCTACTGCCTGGCATGTTGATTGATTGATTTCCCCATCCCTACATACAGTTACAAGCCAGCTCTTCCATGTCCTGCCTCAGGTACACTTCTAAGAAATGTACTTAAGCTCCATCTACCTTCCCTTCTCAAATGTTTCCCTAGACCTCCAAGCTATGGCCTGCAAGGTGAAAGGTCTCCACCAATTCTTGGGTGTGCACATTGTAAGCTAGCAGACTTATCTTCTCAGTTCTCTCCTGACGGTCCACTAGCTACTAGATGTGAACCTATAATCCCCCAAATTGAAGATATCCTGAATGAGGTATTCTTTATTTTTGAATCAACTGATCAGAATTTATTATATATGTCTGTGATTTTGGTTTCCTTAGTTCAAAAACAGTTTTTCAGTGAATAAAAATTTATTTGCTTTCTCTTCTACCTTCTCCTAGAGGGTTCCTCCCCTTCAGGGGGAAAAAAGAAAAATAAAATCCCTTTAACAAATATGTGTAGTTAAGCGAAATCAGTTCCCACATTGGCCGTGTCCACAGTTCCACTCTGAACAATGTATTTTTCCCGCCCATTCTCAATTTGCCATGGCAGACAAGGACTTAAGGATGTAATCTGGGGTCAAGGTGAACCTGTCCTAATAAAAGACCTATGGGATGTGGAGTGATTAGAGAGTGATCAGAATGAGGGAGGTAATCCCAGCGGGTAGACAGGTAGGTCCTCATGGGACCTACCATTTGAGTGATGGGGAAAGGATATATACTTTCTTCCCATTTCTAGGTAGGTCTGTCAGTATAAAGCTTACAGGACCTACCCCCTTACACTCAAGTCTCCCTACTGATACTATATTGCCTATTGCCCCACTATTTGTATACTACTGTGGCTGCTTATAGGGTTGCAGATAAACTTGGGTAGTCTCCTGCACCCTAAGGTAGTCATTGACTTTAGGGATTCTGGGACAAAAGGTAAAAGGAAAAAGCAGGGAGTAGAAGCCACGGATTATATAGAAGGGAATGTTTTAGCTAGATGACTGTACCTTATAACAAAATTCCACTTGGGGCAATGGGTAGGCCCAGTTATCCAGAAGGTAGAAGGGGAAGCACCACAGTGATATTGCTTCAGGATTTGGTTCAGATGCTTTGGCTAGCCATCAGACTGGCCATGATATGCCGTGTAAAGATAGAGAACCCTGACTGGAAGCACTGTGAGAGACGAGACCAAGGAGCTGGAAATTACTTTCATGAACCTGCATGTAGCATTAGCTTATGGTTGAGGGTCTAACAGAGGGGAAGAAGCAAAGGGGACAGGGGCTGTGTAGTGAACCTCATGGTAATTTATCCAAGCACAGATTTCAGATGACTGGATGTCATAGATAGAATTGTGTCAAAGACGTTGGAAATCTCAAAAGCATTGGAAATGCGTAAGAACTTAAACTAGTTAGCACAATTCAAACCTTTGTTTTCTTGGTCATTTCATCTTTCACATGCCACACCACCTAGCCTTTTCAATGGCTGCCCACCCCCAACCCATGTAAGACACACACACACACACACACACACACACACACACACACACACTAAATGCAAGGGATACATACATATCATATATACACATATACATTTGTAATGTATCATATATGTATATCTTATATATGCTTTCATATCTTTTATACATACATTGTCTTCCCCATGAGACTATGATATCCTCTAGAGTAAGGACTGGGTTTTGTTTGTTTGTTTGTTTTTAGACATTTGAGGTTAAGTGACTTGCCCAGGGTCACACAGCTAGTAAGTGTCAAGTGTTTGGTCTGAGGCCGGATTTGAACTCAGGTCTTCCTGACTTCAGGGCTGGTGCTCTATCTACTGTGCCACCCTAGCTGCCCCAAGGACTGGGGTTTTTGTTGTTGTTGTTGTTATTGTTATTTTTTGGCCTTTTTTGCAAAACACATATCCGTATTAGCCCTGTTAAGAAAAAAGTAAAAAAAAGTGAAAAAAGTCTGCTTCAATCTGCACTCATATTTCATTAGTTCTGTCTCTGGAGGTGAATAGCATTTTTCATCATGAGTCCTATGGAACTATTGTGGATCACTGTATTGATTAGAGTAGCTAAATCATTCATAGTTAATCATCCTTATAATATTGCTGTTACTATATACAATGTTCTCCTGGTTCTGCTTGCTTCACTTTATATCAGTTCATATAGGTCTTCTCAGGTTTTTTTGAAACCATCCTGCTCATCATGTCTTATAGCATAATAGTATTCCATCATAATCATATACTTGTTCAGCCTTTCTCCAATTGATATCTATTCACAGATTTTAATGTCCAAAAATGATAACTGAGAGTGAGTTCAACTTGGAAAAAAAATAATGCCCATGCACCTGGTGTCAGCTGAGTTGCTGAGTGGTCTAAAGATGCTTTAGATTCTCATGGTCATAGTGAATGATGACCCCTCCCCTTCAAGGATGATACCTCCAAACTTCAAAAGCTTTGACTGTGAATAACTTCTTTTCCTAATCTGCATAGTTCTTTTCTGCAGAATTACAGGCCTGGGGCATATAGGGCAGTGTGTGACCTATGAGATAATGGGCCCATGGTAACATTGAATGTGCCAGTCTCCTGGATAAACTGTTTTTGAGGACCTGAGTATATATCAAAATAGGAACTGAGGTGAACAGCTTTTCAAGATCATTACATGTATCTTCCATCTTTGGGATGCACTAGAAAGCCTTGGGGTGCTTCAGTGAGTTGGCGAGAGGCACCATTAACAGGGCATTTAAGGATAAAGCAGTAGCAGAACATCTCAGAGCCAATAAACCATTGCAAATCCCTCATGGAAGTAGGGATGTCCCCAACACAAGACAAGCACTTTGCACAGATCCCTTAGACTTCTGTTAGCCAGTTAGGTGTCCCCAGGGATCTCACCTTCTCCTTCTCAAATGGTCATTTCTCTAATTTGGCAAGTAGTTGGCGCTGGCATGGGTACTGGAGGGTGACTCAGACCAGTCTGGTGTGCTGGGCAGGATCCCAGGTGGAAAAGAAGCTGTTATTGAAGATATCCTCACCTACCATAATACATCACCCCCTGGTGGAGTAAGTGTTGAAATACCAAATACTTGAACCCCTGAAAGACTGAAAGGTTACTATACAAAACCAAACAAAATACCCTGGTATTCATCCAACCTCTACCGGGTCTGGAAGGCCATCTTTCATTCATCTCCCCTTCACATTTGGACCACGTCTATTGTTCCTTCAGAGTTCAATTTGATAAATATCATAACCCCTGCCAACTGACCACCAGGTATGATATAAACCATAGGAGATACCAGTGCCAAGTGGTGATGGCATTCAAGGCTCTCTAGTCATGACAATTAATTAACAATCAATCCATAAGCATTTATCAATCACCTGCTATATGCCAGGCATTATGCTAAGTGTTGGAGATACAAAGATAAAAGTGAAACAGCCCCTGCCCTCAAGGAGTTTATCAGGAGAAAAATGCATGTACTCATATCAGTGAATACAAAAAATAAATAAAATAAATGCAATGTAATTTTGGGAAAGAAGGTACTGGCAACTGGGGGATTCATGCAAAACTTCAGGCAGAAGTTTGTGCTTGAGCTGAACTTTGAAGGACACCACTAAGAGGCAGAAGTAGGGGAGGGGGAAGAGACAGTATTTCAGGCACAGGGGACAGCTTAGGGAGTTAGGATCATAAGTCATAGGGTCATAGACTTAGAATTAGAAAGGACTTCAGATTTAGATAGTTCAGCCAGATCATTTAACACATGATGAAACTGAGGCCCAGGGAGGTTAAATTACTTTGCTCAGGTCAAACAGAGATGGAACATTGAATGTAAGGAACAGTAAGGAGGTCAGTTTGGCTGGATCATAAGAGTGCACAAAGGGAAGTGATGTATAATAAGGCTTGAAAGGTATGTTGTAGCCAGGTTGCAAAGGGCTTTAAATACCAAGCAGGGGGAATTTGTATTTAATCCCAGAGGTAATAGAGAGCCTCTGGAGTTTATTGAGCAGGAAAGTGGAATGGTTTGATTTGGGCTACAAGAAAATCACTCAGGACAAACAGGTGGGGTGGAGCCAAGATGGTGGAATAAAAGCAGTGATTTGCTTGAGCTCTCCCCCAAACCCCTCCAAATACCTATAAAAAATAGCTCTAAACAAATTCTAGAGCAGCAGAACCCATAAAAAGACAGAGTGAAACAAAATTCTAGCCCAAGACAACATGGATGGTTGATGGGAAAGGTCTATCATGCCAGGCCGGGAGAGAAATGCAGTTCAGCATGGGAGTGTGCAGGCAAAGACCAGGACTCAGTGAACCTGGAGCAGGCCTCAGACAACTGAATCACAGGCAACCACCAAGGGTGGTGGTTTCCAGATTTCTCAACCCACAAATGCCAAAGACAACTTAGGTCAGTAGGAAAAGCCTGTAACTGCAGTGAGAGAGACGCTCAGTTCCAGCCCCAGTCCTGGCACAGCCCCAGGCTGGTGGCTACTTCCAGAGCTTCTGGCCCACAGACTGAGGGGGAATCGAGAAGCTGATCAGAGAGGGATTTCAGGGATCTCTTTGCTGGTGCTGAGGCAGGATTCTCTTGCTTTGTCCTTGCTTGGATCTGGGTCATAGTTCTGGGTGGAGATCCTGGGGTGAGGAGGAGTGCTGGCATGGTAGAGCTTGTAGTGGCAGTGCAGAGAAAATCCTCCTCATAGTTCCAAGGCAGAAAAAAGGGCTTGTGGTCACTCATAGACCAGAGCACAGGCCAGGAAAGGAGTAAACACCTCACCCTTGATCATACCACCTTTTGGAAGAACTGAAAACTTATAGGTCCCTAGAAGTATCTCTGAAAACAGCTGCATAAAACTCCTGAAGCTTGGGACAGTACATTCTCCACACTGGAAGCAGGCCCCTACTTTAACAAAGAGTTTAAAACTCAAGAAATTGGCTGGAATCATGAGCAAACTTCACAAAAATAGTCAGTCCATAGAATCTTTCTTTGGTGACAAAGAAAATCAAAACATACAACCAGAAGACAACAAAGTCAAAGCCCCTATATCCAAAGCCTGCAAGAAAAATATGAATCAATCCCAGGCCATAGAAGAGCTCAAAAAAGATTTTGAGAAGCAAGTAAGAGAAGTAGAGGAAAAACTGGGAAGAGAAATGAGAGTGATGCAAGAAAATCATGAAAAACAAGTCAACAGCTTGCTAAAGGAGACCCAAAAAATACTGAAGAAAATAACACCTTAAAAAATAGCCTAAACCAAATGGCAAAAGAGGTCCAAAAAGCCAATAAGGAGAAGAATGCCTTAAAAAATAGAACTGGTCAAATGGAAAAGGAAGTCCAGCTGCTCAATGAAGAAAATACTTCCTTAAAAATTAGAATGGAGCAATTGGAAACTAGTGACTTTATGAGAAATCAAGACATTGTAAAACAAAACCAAAAGAATGAAAAAATAGAAGACAATGTGAAATATCCCATTGGAAAAACAACTGACCTGGAAAATAGATATAGGAGAGAGAATTTAAAAATTATTGGACTATCTGAAAGCCATGATCAAAAAAAGAGCCTAGATATCATTGTTCAAGAAATTATCAAGGAAAACTGCTCTGATATTCTAGAACCAGAGGGTAAAATAGAAATGGAAAGAATCACTGATCACTTCCTGAAAGAGATCCCCAAAGGAAAACTCCTAGGAATATTGTAGCCAAATTCCAGATTCCCAGGTCAAGGAGAAAATACTGCAAGCAGCCACAAAGAAACAATTCAAGTATAAACACAATCAGGAAAACACAAGATTTAGTAGCTTCTACATTAAGGGACTGCAGGGCTTGGAATATGATATTCCAGAGGGCAAAGGAGATAGGATTACAGCCAAGAATCACCTACCCAGCAAAACTAAGTATAATCCTTCATGGGAAAAAATGGATATTCAGTGAAATAGAGGACTTTTAAGCATTCTTGATGAAAAGACCAGAGCTGAATAGAAAATTTGACTTTCAAATACAAGACTCAAGAGAAGCATGAAGAGGTAAAGAGAAATCATAAAGGGACTTATAAAGGTTGAACTGTTTACATTCCTACATGGAAAGATGATATTTGTAACTCATGAGACCTCTGTCAGTATTAGGGTATTTGGAGGGGAAAAAAAAACTATATGCATAGATAGATTGATAGATAGAGGGCACAGGGTGAGTTGAAGACAAAGGGGTGATATCTGGAGAATAAAATTAAGGGATGAGAGAGGATTATACTGGGAGAAGGAGAAAGGGAGAGGTAGAATGGGGTAAATTATCTCACATGCAAGAAAAGGCTTTTACAGTGAAGGGGAAGTAGAGGAAGGTGAGAGGAAATGAGTGAATCTTATTCTCATAGGATTTGGCTTAAGGAGGGAATAACATACACACTCAGTTGGGTATGGAAAGCTATCTTACCCTACAGGAAAATAGGGGGCAAGAGGATAAGAGAGTGTGGGGATGATAGAGGGGAGGGCAGATTGGAAGAGGTGATAATCAGAAGCAAACACTTCTGAGGAGGGACAGGGTCAAAAGAGAGAACAGAATAAATGGCTGGCAGGATAGGATGAAGGGAAACATAGTTAGTTTTCCACAGCATGACTATTAAGGAAGTGTTTTGCATGACTGCACAAGTATAACCTGTATCAAATTGCTTGCCTTCTCAATGAGGGTAGGTGGGGAGAGAGGAAAGGAGAAAATCTGGAATCCAAAGTTTTAAAAACAAATGTTAAAACATTGTTTTCACATGCAACTGGGAAATAAGATATACAGGCAATGGGGTACAGAAATCTGCCCTGCCCTATAGGAAAATAAAAAGAGGAAGGGGATAAGAGAAGGGGGGAGATAGAAGGGAGAGCAGATTAGGGAAAAGGGTATTCAGAATGCATGCTGTCTTGGGGTTGGGGGAGGGACGAGATGGGGAGAAAATCTGGAACTCAAAACCTTGTGGAAGTGAATGTTGAAAACTATAAATAAATTAATGAATCTTTAAAAAAATAAAATAAAATCTACAAACATCCCAAAAAAAATCACTCAGGCAGATGTTTGGAGAGTGGATTAGAAATGGGAGGACCACAAGAAAGAACAGCATGGTAGAAACCCAGAGAGAAGAGAATAGCCAGGAAAAGGTGGGTGGTAACCAGTGTCAATGGCTGCCGAGAGTCAGAAAGGAGGAGGATTGAGAAAAGACCATCAAATTAGTCAATTAAGAGATCATTAACACCTTAAGAGAGCAATTTCAGCCTGAGAGTTTTCAGGTTGGAAGCCAGAATGCAGAGTTGAGAAATGAGAGGTTAGAAAGTAGAGGCAACAATGAAAGTAGGCAGCTTTTTTTTTTTTTTAGGAATTTGGTTTTGAAAGGGAGGCCAGATATGGGCCGTAGCTTGAGAGGGTGGCTGAGTCACATGATGGTTTGGTTTTTATTTTGTTAAAGATTGAAAAAGATTTAGGTGTATTGATAAGGCAACAGGGAGGAAACAAGGGAATGGGGTCTGAGTGGCCGAGTTGTAATCAGAGCCCAAAGCTCTGATGAAGAAGGTGGAGTGGCTGATGAACCTATTCTTTGGGTTGACATTTGGATGATCTCTAGCCTGATCTGGCTGGCTAGTATTTGCACTCCTATGACCAGGCTGGCTGCACAACTGAATAGTTTTTGTGGGGACAACTTCAAAGCCTCAACTGAGATAGCTATATAGCATAGTAGATAGAATGCTGGGCCTGGGGTCAAGAAGATGAGAGTTTAAATCCAGACTCAGACACTTACTAGCTGTGTGACCCTATGGAAGTCACTTAACCACTGTCTGCCTCAGCTTCCTCATCTGTAAAATGGGGATAATAACACCTACCTCTCAGGACTGCTGTAAGGATAAAATTATATTTGTACAGTGCTTTGAAAACTTTAAAATACTAAATAAGTGCCAGCTATTACTATTATCATTCCTGGAGAGTGTGACCTGGAATGTGATCCAGCTGAGAGCCATGGCATCCTGTAACATATAATTATATAATTATTTTAGACAATGGCAGTCCTGGGAGCAGAAGGTGGTCCTCCTTGAGTCTTACAGGAAGGCTGGATTGTAAAGCACCGGTAAACCTCAGCGTTACAGGGAAGAATGGGGAGACAGTTGTAGTTAGACTAAGTGCTTTGTAATATTCTCTTACTGAGCACCACAGAAGGTTGAACCAAAGTGAGAGCCCATCAGTTGTTTCGGCTACAATGGAGGGGAGGGGGGATCAGGATCTCTGGGAGGCAACACAGTACAGCAAGAGTATTGGTTCTGGAGGGTTCAAATTTTACCTCTGATGCCTGCTACTACTCCACATCTGATCCCCTATTTATGTGACCTTGGGTAAGTCACTGAACCTTCTAGGCCTCAGTCCCCTAAACTGTAAAATTAGGGCCTTCAAAGTCCTTTCCAGTCCTTTATTTATGAGTCTATAAGCCTATGTGTACTTATTCTCTTTGGACTGCTTAGCACACTGCCTGGCACATAGAGGGCACAGAATAAATGTTCATTGACTGACTGGCCCAGAAATGAGCCCATGAAATTTGTACTGCAACTGGCATCCAGAATACCAAGGGACCTTTGAGTTTGAGGCAGCATAATATAGTGGACAGAGTGGATAGAGTGCCTCTGACACTAGTGGGCAAGTTATTTGATCTCTCGGAGCCTATATTTGCATTTGTAGAATGGAGAAGGAAATGGCAAACCACTCCAGTATCTTTGCCACAAGAACCCCAAATGGAGTCATGGAGAGTAGGACAAGACAGGACTGAACAAAAGCAAAATGGGAATACTATTTGTAGTACATTCCACATAGGGTTGTTGTGTGCCTCAAATGTTTTTATGTAAAACACTTTACAAACTTCAAAGTACCATATATAAACATTAGCTAGTATGATTATTTTCTAAAAGATCAAAAATAGATAGGTCATGGAATGAGGGTGTAAAAAGTGGCTGATTTGGGGAGATGTGTGTGTCAAGGAGGAGTATTGCCCCCTTACCCATACTGGGAAGCGGGTTAGTCCATGGGTGGTACTGCTTAGGTGAAGTTCATTGTCCAAATGACTGGGGTGGGGTTGATAAGTCCTCCCCAAGCCTCACTTGGTTCTTTCCTTCCTCTGTAGTGCAAAAGACTCCCAGTGGGTAGGCAGCACAAGTATGCTGGGTCCACCACGTCTTCTGCTACAATCAAGGCAGGACTCAATATATTGCCACATACTCATGGTTAAGTCAAGAGTCACATCCACCTAGGCTAATTCATGATGAAGCGGTATAGCCAAGCTCTTCAAAAATTGATCCACCAGAGTAGGAATATTACATGCCAAGTCTCTAGGAGGAGCAGGTATGTTCTTCATACTGCCCTTCTGCTAGTGAATCTGCGGGTTAACTAGCAATCTTTACTCTAAGGCAGCTCCCAGAGGTCTACACTGGCAGTTGGGGGTTACCTTTAGTGAGATTGGGGTTGAACCATTTGCGGCACCTGTCTAGGATACAGGATGTTCCAAAGGTCTTAGTGTAGTTTTATGGCATTAAAGCTTTTATTTTAATTTAAGCAATTAAATGTTAACTTATTTAAGCTATTAAAACTACAGTAAGACTTTGCAAACACCCTGTATCTGTACTCACGAGCTAACTCTCTGGCTTATCTATTTCAGCTGCATATCATAGTCTGGACCACAGGCATTAATCTTGGAGGAACATATTGGCCAAACTCTTTGGAGTGAATGTGATTGGAGTGATTGTAATGTGGGAGGCTCAGCAATGTTCTAAGGCTTGTTATATCATCCTTATGCCATCTAAAAACAGGAGCATAGGAAGCACCTTCTTTCCCCTTCCCTACATAGGACCTTACAACCTCCTCAAGTTAGACCCTGTACTGTTTCTCCTCTCTGAGAGTGGCCAATGCCTTGCTGGGCCTGAATCTCCCTATTAAGCACCTCTTTTGATATTAATAGTCAGAGGGTGGCCAAAGAATCTTTTGTATGTTTTGAAGAATATTGTATGATTTTTAACATATGTACAAAAGAAACCTTGTTGAAGAAGAATCTTTAAGGACGTGTTTTGTTCTATGAAATCAAATGTACGTTTATCGTCATTCAACAGGCAATGAGTTCAATGGGCTCTTGTATCTAATTTACAACTTTCAGTCAATTCTACGAGAGTAAAGATATAGGTATATGATATATGATATACATATGTAATATATACATCTATAGATATAATATAGAATGCAAAATATACTAAACTATACCTAGTATACCACGTGGAGTAACACTTGAGTTTGTCCTCTTCTAATGCCCTATCCAAGGATGTCTTGGAAAGAAGGTATATTGGAGAACATAGTGGGTTCAGCTCGATGAAACTGCATGAAGGCTACCTTGGCTCAGTCAATGGGGAATCATCCCTGGGGTGGGAGTGGGGGGCCTGTACTGTTGGGATAAGGGCAGCTAACTCCAAGAGCAACAAATGTTCCTCTTAGCACAGCTGATTCCTCAGAAGTCTTAGCCACCAGTGGCTACAGCACCACAATTCTGAGAGATCCCTGGCCAGGTGGCTTACAATATGGCAGCCTATTTATGGAATCAGGTAACACTGTCATGCCCCTTTGGAGGGAAGCCAACATGGGCTGGTCATTAGGGCAAGTGATAACTCTGGGAGGGGCTGGGACTGCATCATTTCCAAGAAGAGTGAATCAAAACTCTAAGGTGGATTGGTTTCCTGGGTTTCTTACACTTAAATCCAAGGGGATGAGATAGAGAAGAGGAATCAGTTGTGAGAGCAAAGATTCAGGCCAGGGGTTCAGTACTAGATAAGGAGACAAGATATAGGGAGTGTTGGGGAGCTAATCATTTCTATGGCTCAACCTGTCTCTTCAAAGCTTTATCTCTGGGCTAGGGGAAGACCCTGCCCCCATCCTGTGCTGACATGCCAGTGGTTTTTTGGGCCACTGTCCTCTCCTAAGTCAGTATGCCAGTAAGGCCACAGTCTTGGAAAATTCCAGGCAAAGAAAATAACTGTACAAAGACATGAAGGTAGGAAAGTGGTATGTGAACAGGCAACAGGGAATAGTCAAATTTAGCTGGAGAGTAGAGAATGAGATGGAAATAGTACAAGGCAAGGCTGGAGGGGTTTAGATAGGCCCAGGCTAGGTAGGATGGCCTTGAACAAGGGGTTGGAAGGTTAGTAGGCAATAGTGAGCCATTAAAGACTTTGGAGGAGGGGAGTGACATGAACAGACCTAGGCATAAGGAAGAATTTGCCCAGAAGTGATTATGAAGGATAGATTGGAGAGGGGAAAGTAGAGTACAGAAAGCTTGGTAGGTGGTCATGAAGACCACATGTACTAATCATGAATCATATTCTGAATTGTATGTATTATGATGTAAAATTATATCATCCACATGTATCCATGGATCATAGAACTGAAAGGCACCTCAAGAAATTATCTTGTTTGGTACCCTACCTTAGGGCACAAAAATTATTATCTATGTTATTCACATGGAGGACAGCTATAGATCCCACTCATAGTTGATAAGATGGGGGTAAAAGCTCAGGACACTCAGGAACTAGTTCTGGGGCTATTGTTGTTATTTGTCCTTCATTCTTGAAGAGGACCATGACTTCAGGGAGGTGATGCCATGACATGCAAGTGGACTGGATTTAAGTGAGAGAGGGCTGTGTAACGTCACCAGTCTCACTTTCACCTCCGGAGCCATCTGGGTCCAGTAGCAAAATATAGATCAAGATTCTTGGAGATGGCCCTGGAAGCAGTGGGAGACCTTGGCCCTTTTAAGCTAAGGTCTTTAACAAGTCTCAGTTTGACTGAGGCAATGCCCATTCAGTGGTTAAGGCCAGGTTAGAAATGAGGCAGAGAATGGCCTCTTTTACCTAGTTAAAAAAAAAAATCAGTCTGGGAGGGGAAGACCCTCAGGGTTTCTGGCCAAAACAGAAACAGTTGCTATTTACATTGACTCTGAACCACTGGAGCTCAAACAATGACCAAGTTGGGCTTGGCCTGGGACCTATTGTCCTCCCATCAATGAGAGCCAGGTTTAAGGCATGGTTCTTAAGAAAGAAATCTAGCAGTAAACCCCAAGATATCTTGCAAGGTTTCAGTGATCAAAACTGACAATGCTTTAGGCAAAGTACCAGGAGGTAAGAGGATGATAGCCTATGTGGACAGAGGGAAGGGAAAGAAAAAAAAAAAGGAAGGAAGAAAGGGCGCTGTGTTGCCCAACTGAACAGTTGCAGTCGGGTCCCCATTGGAGCAGCTCCTATTACTATTATGAACCATTTAGATTATCTGAATTAAGGCATTTGACATCTTTGAGTTTCAGTTTAATGAAACAGTTGTTCACCCCAATTTACCTCTAAGATATCCCAAGGGGAGATTTCAATGAATATGAATTTAATGATTTGGAATTTCTAGAAAAGTGTGCCACCCAAGCCAAGATGTCATGGTTGGGGAGAGGGAGAATACAGAGTCCCTGTGTTATAATCTTGATGTCATAGTTATCAGAAGAATGACAAGGAGTTTACTGAAGACAGATTTGAGGGCAGAGGGTCTACATAAGCTTACTGGTAAAACTAGAAAACTAGGTTAGTTGAACTGGATCAGGGAGGTGGTGTTGGATAAGAGATAGAGTAGACTCAGCGCTGAAAGGGTTCCCCTGAGACAAAGAGGAATTACATTTTCAGGGGTGGCCCTTTGAGATGGAAGAAATCTGCCGTGTGTTTTTCCTTTGGGGCTCTCCAGGGCAGAAAGAGAATATTTTGATCGATCCTTAATAACAATCCTCCCAGATTTGGCAGGGCCACACATCCTATAGAGTCTGGCTGGAAAACAGCTTAGGGCAAGTTACCAACCACCAGCCTGAGCATTACAGGGGGAGTCAGAACAATGAAGAAAGCAAATTCACCGTGTTTGGGCTCATTCCAATGGAGTTCATATTTTCTATGGAGTTTAAACTTGGGAGTAGGAAGAAGGAAGCAGATTAAGAAATAGAGAGGGAGGGAGACAGGAACAATGAAAGACAGAGAGAAAGGGGAAAAAGGAAGAGACAGAGAGAAACAGATATATTTTATATATATATATATATATATATATATATATATGGAAAGAGAGAGAGAGAGAGAGAGAGAAAGACATACATAGAGACAGAGAAAAAAAGATTTCATATAGAGTTATAGAGACAGCAAGAGATATATAGAGGTAGAGACAGACAGGAACACAGAAACAGAAAGTGAGAAACAGAGACAGGGATACAAAAAGAGAGACACACAGAGACAGAGAGATACAAGACAGACAGAGACAGAGGAAGAGACAGCACACTGCATAAGCTTCTGGCTGATGTTTTCATGTCACAAGAATGTTTGTAGGTAATTGTGCTCTGTCCAAGCTGAGCCAATTCATACGTTCAGATCTTATGATTGCTCACTAGGAAAACTGTGTTTATAAGCACTCAAGCTGCACTTCGCCCTTGCTGGGTATTATTTCCAGCTCCAATTGTCTGTGACAGCTTAGAAATGTGTTTCCACAGTATTGCTGTACAGCTGCTGATAAAAGGTGCAGGACAGCCAAGGCCAAACATACTCAAAAGTAATGTGAAGTCAGCCTACCCAAAAGGCAAGGAACTGCCCCTTTTGTGGGGCTGGTACTTGCTCGACAAGTTACACGAGAGGGACTCAAGATCTGCCCTTAGTAGTACTGTCAGAATTATAGATGAAGAAACTCCTGGACTAATGGTGAAGGATGCTTTCCGCCTCTTGGTGGGGAGGTGATGGACTATAAGTGCGGAGTGGGACATACCTTTTCAGACACAGACAATGTGTCCCTTCATTTTCCTGAACTGTGTTTCTTTGGCAGAAGGGAAAGTTCTGTTGGAGGTTAAAGAGGAGTCATTAGTAAGTGACAGTAATGTTGAAAATAAAAGCAGCAATAAACCATTTTTAAAAAGAAACCTCTGAAGGTATGAAGATGTCAATAAACAAATAAGAAACTTCTCTGAATTTTTTTTAAAGAAACAGGACACAAAAGTAATAATAACAATAGCCAACATTTATATAGAACTTATTATGTGCCAAATACTTTACAATTATTGTCTCATTTAATTCTCACAACAACTCTGGGAGGTAGATGCTATTATTATCCTCATTTTACAGATGAGGAAGCTGAGGCAGAGAGGTTAAGTGACTTGCCTAGGGTCACATAGCTAGTAAGTGTCTAAGTCAGATTTGAACCAAGGTTTTCCTAACTCTAGACCCAGCACTCTATCCACTGTGTCACCCAGCTACCTCAAGTAGGTGTCCTGAGGACTTTACATTTCTTAAGGGAACAAGGATAGTATGCCATGGAGGCTACCACTGACCAAAACACATCTTCACAGCAGAGAGATGGAAAGGACAAGTCTTCACCCAGTCCAACCTGTATCTGACCAAGCATCTCTTTTAAAATATCACTGATGCATGATCGGCTAACCTACACTGAAAGATTTCCAGGTTGGGGAAAACCCCAGTGCCACCTTTGGAGAATGCTAGCTGTTAAGAATCTCTCCCTTACACTAAGCTTAATCTGCCTTTTGGCAGATTAAGCCACCCATTGCTTCTGGTCCTATTCTCTGGGATATGAAGCAGAATAAGTAGAATCCCTCTTCCATATGACATCTCTTCAAATATCTGAAGACAGTTATGATGTCTCACACCACCCCTGACCTCCTTCCTTCTGTTCTCCTGGCTAAACATCCCCAGTTCTTTCAAGTGCCCCATGTATGGTATGGTTTCTAGTCTTCTCACCATCCTCGCTGACTTCTTCTTGACAAGCTCCAGTTTGTCTATGTCTTTCCCAGAATGTGCCCAGAATGGAAGAACAGTGCAGTGGAGGTGATTTCCTTCAAAATGGACAACTCTGCCTTTCTTTATGTTGATTTTTGTTTGTTTCTGTTTGTTTTTGTTTTGTTTTGTTTTGTTTTTTGGCTAGGCAATAGGGTTAAATGACTTGCCCACGGTCACACAGCTAGTGAATGAATGTTTTGTGTTTGAGGCCGGTTTTGAACTCAGGTCCTCCTGAGTCCAGGACCAATGCTTTATCCACTGCACCACCTAGCTGCCCCCTCTGTTTTTTAAGGCTGTAATTTCATACTATGGATTCATTTTGAGTTGCAATCTATTAAAATCCCCAGATCTTATTCACAGAAACGACTCTAGTCAAACTTTTTCTTCCATCCTGTATTGATGAAGTTCATTTTTTTTTGGTGGGGAGGGAGGTGTTGGGAGACCAGCAGAGTGGTAAAAGGGAAAAGGTGCTGGCTTGGGAATCAGGGGAATTTGATTATGATTTCCAGTTTTGCCCCTTGCTACCCATATGGCCTTAAACAAGTTCCATAACCTTTTGGGGTCTGTTTTCTTAGCTGTAAAATTAGGGGCTTGGGCTAGATGGTGCCAGAAGTTCCCTCCCAGCTCTAAATCTATGATTCTATGAACTTGACATTCCTCCTTATGAAATTTTTCTTATTCAGTTCAGCTTATTTTTCTAACCTGTTCACATCTTTTTGGATCCCAACTCATTGGATTAGTATCCTTCTCAGCATTTACCACCTATAAATCTGGCAAGAATGCCATCTGTGACTTTATCCAAGTCACTTATAAAAATATTGAACAGCACAAGGTCAAGAACATGTCCCCTGGGGTGTTCCATTAGAAAGCTCCTACCAACTTGCCATTGACCTGTTAATGATTACTATTTGGATCAGGTCATTCAAAAAGTTCTAAATCTACCTAATATATAATCTCCTAGAGACATCGTCTCATCTTGTCCATATAGGGAGTATAGATGACTACGTCAAATATTTTGCTAAAATCTAAATATTCCATTCATCTAGCATTTCCCTGATCAGTCAACGAGCATTAATAGCTCACTATCTGCCAGGCAATATAATAAATAGTGGGGTAGCGAGGTGGCATGGTGGATAGAGCACTGGCCCTGGAGTCAGGCGGACCTGAGTTCAAATTCGGCCTCAAACACAAAACACTCACTAGCTGTGTGACTCTGGGCAAGTCACTTAACTCCAATTGCCTCACAAAAACAAAACAAAACAAAACCAACCAACAAAGCCCCAAAACAAAACCCAACAACAATGTAACGGATAGAAAGAAAGGAAGGAAGGAAGGAGGGATAGAAGAAAAAAAAAGAAAATGAAATGAGGTTAGTCCAACATGATTTTGTTCTTGATGAAACTACCTGGCTCAGAGTGATCACTCTGTGGTCCTTTATAAATGCTCACATATCATCATAATGTGTTATAGAACTTTGCCAGGAAGAGAAGCCTTGTTTTAAAAGCTTTCTTTAAGCAGAGGTCATTTCATTAGAACTATATGTCAAAGATGGAGAAAAGTGGGCTGGATAATAGTACAATTTGGTGGATTAAGAATTGGTTGAATAATAGGTCCAAAGAGTACTCTAAGTCAAGTTGGAGGAAAGTCTAATGGATTGCCCAAGAAGTCTGCCATTTGGTATATTCATTCAATATTTTCCTCAATGACTTAGATGAAGACATAGATAGCATTCTTATAAAAATTTGTGGCTGTCCCAAATCTTAGAGGAGCTAGTTAATATATTAGAAAACACAAGATTCCCAAAGATGTTTGATTAGAATGATGAGTCAATGATAACATTCAATAGAGGCAAATATACATAATTCTACACTTGAGTTAAAAAAAAATAACTTCATATGTATGGGGGGTGTAGCTAGACAAGCAGGTTCTGTGAAAAAGATCAGAAGGTCTTAGTGGACCATATTTCATTATGAATCAACAATGTGATATGGCAGTCAAAAAAGCTAATATAATCATAGGCTGTACTAAGAGAAGGACAGTGTCCCTGAATGATGGAGGTGGAATGAGCTTGGGGGAGGAGTGTGTGTGAGGGTTCTGCTCTACTGAGCACATCTAGAGTATCGTGTATAGTTCCATGTGCCATACTTTAGGAAAGACGTTAGCAAAATGGAGTGTGTCCAAAAGAAGGCCAAGTTTAGAAACTATGTCATGGGTAGATGGTTTGAAAGAGCTAGGGATGTTTATCTTCAAGAGGAGACTTAGTAGGGATAGGATAGCAGTCTTCATGTATATGAAGGAATTTCCTCTTTTTTTTTTTTTGAGGGCAACTGGGGTTAAGTTACTTGCCCAGAGTCACACAGCTAGTGAGTGTTATGTGTCTGAGACCAGACTTGAACTCAGGGCCACCTAGCCGCTCCGAAATGAGATATCTGTAAAGCGCTTTGCAAACATTAAAGCACTATACAAATGCCAAGTATTATGATTGTTACTATTATTATTATTGGAAGTTTACCAAAATACCAAATTCATTGCCAACAAATGTGAAGGGAGGTTGGCAACTTTCCTTTCCTCCCTGTAAATCCAATAAGACATCCACTGATGTCTTTAGCTCTGTGGGTGAATTTGAATTGTACTCCAGAGAGACGCTGCTTGGTTTTTTCCCTCTCAACCCAGACATCTCCCATAGATTTTCCCAGGGCTGCACTGGAAATGATTCACTGAGAGCTCATTTCTAAAGCATACAATCGCCCCAGTCTTCACAAAGAGAGGGTGACAAGTTCCTCTGTGAACTAAAGCCAGAGCCAAAAATACCCTTATGCTGGGGACATGAGAGAGAGTGGGGAGGAGGGAAGTAGATGGTGCTAATGTAATTAAGAGCTCAGCTACACTTGGATGGAGGCCACTCCCCAGATGTTTCTGCTCCAACAGACCCCTGTATGGAGAGTAAAGAATAAGTGAGCAAGACTTCAGTCTCCACAGAGGTGCTGAGGTTTTGTGGTGTTTGTTTTTTTTTTTTCATTTAGTCCTCTAGCTTTTGTCAGCACTAAACTGAGCTTGGAGGGCTGACAGCTGCAGCAAACGCTTGATATAACACAGAGACCTGGCTGGATAGAGCTGATGTAAATTACCCATGAACAGTTTTCAATCTGCTTGTAATACAAAAAAGCCCAGTGCTATTAATGGCTGGAAGAAAGACTACACTGTCTATGGGAGGGTTTCAAGCATCTTGCACAGAGTGGGGTGAAGGCTTAATACTGGCACTGCCCAGAGCTAGGCTGAAGTGGTCAGACAGTGGAATCACAGAATGTTAGACATGAAAGGGACCTTAAGAGATCATCCAGGCCAAAATGAGGGAACCCAGACCCAAAGGGGCCAGGTTAATGGCAGAGATTGGACTTAAATACAAGGTTCTCTACTTTCTAGTCCAATGCCCTTTCTGCTATTCTATGCTTCAAGGATAGAAAACCTTCATTTATCTGGAGATGATTTATTGAGCAGCCTCCCTTACCTAGAGTATAGCCAAGAACTAGGAAGAAAGTGGGAGGAAAACAGCCAAAATGAGATGTTACAAAGTCCATCCAATATGTAGTTTACTCAGCCCCTAAGTCCCTCCCTCAGTGTCCATTTTCTCCTATTTTACATACTATCCTAACAAGCTTAGTTATTTATTTTATTATATAATAGACTAGAAACAGCAAATGAAAAGGGGGGGTAGGAGAGAGAGATATAATGACAGCCACCAAAAATGAGAGCTGACATGGAAGAAGAAAATAGAAAAATCTATAAGAAGCAGATATTAGCACAAAAAGAGTCTGAGAGTCTAGGGCAATTAACTCTATGACATACTTCAGTAAGATCTGAGGACATCTCTTTATTATAGAATAGCACATTTATAGAAGATATTCCTAATAACTATGGAAGCATATACTATTAGAGCCAGAAGGCACCATATTCCTTGTTTTTCAGATGAGGAAACTGAGGCAAAGAGACAGATGAGAAAAAAAAAAGTCAGTCACATCAGGACTCCCTAGGGTTTAATGGCCCCAAAGGTCCATTTGGAATTACATATTATATCAAATAATGTGACCTTTTAGATTAAGTCACCTCTCCATTTGGAGTTATCTTCCTCTACTTTGTCCCTCCCTGATTTGGCTATCAGGTATAAGTTGTATTAAAACAAATGTGTCTTCATTGGAGGGGGAACCATCAGTGTGTATTGCCTCAAAGTCCTACCTGTTTTTAATACATTCCCTCCCTGCCCCTTACCCCTACCCAAGTAAGATGAAGTTACTTTTCCAAAGTCATGATTCTGAGTCAGGATCATAAGATCATAAATTTAGAGCTGAAAGGGACCTACTGTTGTTGTGTCATTTCAATGCTTTCTGACTCTTCAGTTACCCCATTTGGGGTTTTCTTGGCAAAGATACTAGATTGGTTTGCAATTTCCTTCTCCAGCTCATTTTATAGATGAGGAAATGGAGGCAACCAGGCTTAAGTGACTTGCCCAGGGTCACACAGCTAGTAAGTATCTGAGGCTGGATGTGAATTTAGGAAGATGAGTCTGACTCCAGGCCTGCACTCTATCCACTGCACCACCTAGCTACCCTAAGAAGGGACCTAAGAGGTTGGGAGTTAATACAACCTCTTCATTTTGCAAATGAGGAAGATTAAAGACATGGGTGAGTTGCCCAAACTTATATGGATAATGAATGGTAGATTCAGGATTTTCAATGCATCCTCTGATTCCAAATCTGATGTTCTTTTTACTGTATCAGTTCTGTTCACTACACTCGGTTTATGAAAATATACTGCATCTTAGAGAAATTTTCATCCAAAATGATTTAAAACAAAACAAGTTTTGGTGCTTAAAGGGGCAAGCTTCTTTTATGTGGCTTATATGTACTTATGTGGAACAGTTCATTCCCCTGATGATGTTGCATAAACAGGCCTTACTGTAGTTGGATTTGGCCTGTAGATCTCCATTACAAGGAAGGAAGGAGATGAGCATGGAAGCCTGCTGGTGACTTGCTAACACGTAAAATCCACATTGTATCTTCCTGGCAGCTAGCCACAAGTGCCAGAATTCAGTAAAGCATAAAGGGGAAAAAATGTGGTCCTTATCCTCAAAATTATGTAATGAATTTGTAAAATCCCTGCTTAGCAGTGGCCAAAAAGGTCTTGGAGACTGAGGAGTTTCCGATGGTCACTTCCTCCTCTTCCTGCTGTTCTTGACAGTTTCTCTCGGCTCAAGGAAAAAGAAAAAAACATTTGAAGAAAAAGTCATAATAAGGCTGATAATTGACTTAGCTATATGGCAAGAGATCTAACTTCTGGGACCCTGGGAGATGAAGGAAAACAATGGGACGGCAAAGAGTAGTCAATGAGAATGTTGCCTCTCTACAGCAATGCTATATTTCAGGGTGGGTTACAACCAAGGCGATCTCTAGTCCATCCATCTCCCTCCCTCCCTCCTCGGGGAGGACACCGCCCCAACTCCAGGCTTTAATACTTGCCTATCGGGTAGTGAGTGAGTGAGTGACTTCGGCAGCCAGCCTCCAGCTGATAGGAGGATTCCTTAAGCTGATTCTCAAAAAAATAAAAGGAGGCAGCATGGTATGGTATGGGATTTAGAGTTTAGAGCCCTAAATTTGTGTCCCACTCTAACACTAACTAGCTGTGTGACCACGGGTAAGTCACTCTCTGGGCCCCACTTTGCTGATTCACAAAAAGGGAATGAATAATAACACTTGCATTAAATAACTCATGGTATTGTTGGTTAAGAAAATGCTTTGTAAACCTTAAAGTGCTATAGAAATGTGTCATTATTATTAAAAGAGGTCAGACACTGATCTCTAAGGTTCCTTATGGTTTGTAATTCTATGAAACCTGGGGTTCAGCTACAAATAACCAATCCCATAAAATATCTTCCCTTACTAAGGTAAAAATCAGGAGAGACTACCCCTCTACCTTTCTACTATCCTCCCCCCCTCTATACCCAGTTTCTATTTTTTTGTGGCTTCTTTCCTGCTTCAAAGCTATGCTTCGGTTAATTATAATCTGATTTCATCAGGGTGAAAAGGAGAGAAGGCATGAGGGAGGGAAAAGTAAAAGGGAACAGCATGGCTACCCAGAGCCCTCCCTGTTCTCCACTAGGGAGAGCTTCAGTCACATCGTCTCCAGATCTCATTGCCCAGGACTTAATTATGTAAACGTTCATTTTCCTTACTCCATCTATAAACCACACATTGTAAAGAGAAGGTACCTCTATCATCAAGCTAATTAATCCCTGTAAGCACCATAGTACAATGCAGGGACATGACTAAATCCCTTTCTATGACACATTAAAAATCAATTACAACTGACTATTTAGAAAGACTGTTTAAACTTCTGATCTCTTCTCACTGACTGAGCAGCAAGGTCGTTTTCATAAGGAGGCAGCCTAGTGAACACTTCATATTGCCTTCATTGAACTCCAATCAAATGTATCTTCTCTAATCCGCTCCCCCATAGCCAAACTTTACTAGTCTTTCTAAGCCAGTTCAAGTCCTCCCACAGTGATGTCTCTTCTCCTAACTAGAGCAATGACTTGGCATATCATTACGCATTTATACATACATACATAAATATGTCACATCTTCCCTCCCCCAGGTTCTGTGAATCCAGGCCATATATGTACATGTACATAAGTATATATGTATATATGCACACACACACACATATATGCATACACAACCACGAGAGGCCATTAAGTACAAAGTGCTGGATTGGGAGTCAGACGGCCTGGGTTCAAATCTCAGGTAGGCTGTTAACTGTGGGACCTTGCACAAGTCAGTCTCTTAGTCTCTCTATGCCCATTTCCTCATCTGTAAAAGTTACGGGTCTCTCTATATCCCTAACACCTAGCACTGTGTTTGGCAGCAGCACATAGAAAAAAATTCCTGCTCAGTCAATGTTCATTCAATGCTTGATATTCCACCTCACTCCCACAGATCTCCTCAGGAATTAGCACCACATTTTGGGAATGTCATTGAAGGAAGCTGGTACACCTCTAGAAGGGGACATCCAGGATGCTCAGGAGACTTGGAACTATGTCATATAAAAACACGTTGAAGGAATTAAGGATATTCAGCTTAGAGAATATATGACTAGTCGTGGGGCTGGGAGTCAAGTCATGAACATATTTTTCAAATATTTGAAAGCATGTGCAAAAGGTGGTCACCTTTTTCTGCTTGACTACAGAGAGAAGAATTAGGACCCTTAGGTGGAAAGTCCCAGGGGAGCAGATTTCTACTCAATCTATACTTTCTAACAGTTGTACAAAAACAGAACAGGCTGCCTCTGGAGGTATGCTAAATGACCACTTATTCATGTCGCTTTAGAGAAGATATAGGCTTCATGTTAGTCTTAGGTTAGATGACCTCTAAGATACCTTCCCTAATTCTAGGATTTTGTAATTGTAGGATTCTATAATGTAGGAAAAGATAGGAAGCAGTTACAAGCTAGCTAGGAAACACAATCAAGCCCCACCCTATCCAGCCTGCTCAAGGACCTGTATTAAGAGAGGATACAGGATAGCTAGGTGGTATGAGCACTGGCCCTGAAGTCAGGAAGACCTGAGTTCAAATGTGAACTTAGATGCTTATTAGCTATATGACCCTGGGCAAATTGCTTAAAAGAGATAGAGGACAAGGGAAGTTCCAGTCATTAATTTTTATCCCTGGATAGGGTGTCTGCCCTAGTCCCTATCTTCTTACACTGATGATCTGTCCTAGACAACAGGGGAAGAAATGGAGTAGGGTGGTGCCAAACAGTGAGGATCCCTCATAGCCGAGAGCACCTGGCTGGCTACAGGGTACAGTTCACTGGTCCTGTGTGCTACATATTCATATACATATGACCTGATTGAGTCATGTACATATACCACCTACATTTTCTCTAATTTGTTTGCATTAAAGATTCTCCTTAATCCAGATTCCTTATGGAATCTGGGGACACTAAAGGAGTTGATGATAGTAAAACTTGTAAGGATCCAAGACTATGAATCTGGGGTAGTGGTGGGTGGGGAGAGAATCTGCCATCAAATTCTATGATGCTCATCTCATGTCTAGGCTCTTCTAATACTGCAGCTGCCATAGACATACCTAGTTACATCATAGCTGTAGCACTCTCTCCTTTCCTACTTTCCAGCAGCTAGGGACTTCCTCCACCCCTGTAAGCCCCGTGGATACCAGATTGCTTTTTCTCCTCAAGATGTTTGTTATACAAGAGCTTTCCCCATCTTGCATGCCCTTCCAACCCCATTGGCTTGGTGGCCTTACTGCCTGCTTCTTTTGAGTGAGAAAGCCTGTTCTTATTCCATTTCATTGACAAGGATGATTGAAAGTGAGTTTGGGCTGGAAAAAGGGTTTAAGGACTGCATTAAGGTGCATGGCTGGCTTCATTTCTTAACTTGGAACAGTGCTTCTTACAGTGGGCATGAATTTGAGCTTTTCCTTTGAACCTCATGCTACTATGCTGCCGCCTAATATACGGGTCATCATTCTTATGCTCTGCCCTCCACCTTTCTCCAATTGAGACCAGTACTGCTGAAACAAGGACACTCAGAAAACTAACCTTTCCTTATATTCTTTAGGTCAGCAATGTCTAAATTGGGCTAGATCAAATAAGATATTAAAGCAGCTACCTTTACCTTGACAGTTTGAGAGTGGAGAGCTTGGGACAAAGAGCCACGACATGGAAGGAAAATATCCAAGACCTATTCCCCTACTCTCCCTCCACCTTAATTGTTAAAGTTCTGAACCCTCTAGAAATAATAACAGCTCACATTTACACACAGTCTGCCAGGAGGGATGAAACATGTACACAAATGATTATAATACAAGTTAGAAAATGCTTAATTGCGTAGGAGAGGTCAAACAGTTGTCCAGGAAATGCAAGGGCTGGATTTAACCTCGATAAATAATTTATGAACAGCAATTGCATACAACAAATTCAAGCAGTAGCACCCTCATTACATGGGTGAGAAACCTGAGGCTTGGAGAGGTTGTAATGCCCACAGTTCCACGGATAGACTTGAATAGAGATTTTCTAACCCCAGGTTCAGCGCTCCTTCTGTGGTAAAACTGCTTTCTTCAGAAACATGGAAAAGAATGGAAAAGTAAGGAAGTACTTTTTCCCTAGATGTCTTAGGGGCTCTTACATTCTAAAATATACTGGAAAACGGAATTTGGGGATAACTCATGGACTCCAATCTTTGGAATGGACATTCTAGTAGGAAAGAATGTTCTCAGAGGCACACGGTGGGTTTTTCCTTTCCCATCTGGAGAAAGGTCTACAGCAAGAATGGAAATTCTTCATTGTGGGAACCCTGAAAGTCTAATTGTTAAATCATTTGTAAATGGCTAAATGCATGCTAAGAGTGGGTGGTCCCACCCTCCACAATTCCAGTGCAGAACACTCACAACATAGAATTTGACTTTCTGCTAATAAGTATAAGCCTCACTGAAATAAAGGAACTCTTGGGGAAGATACAGGTTTGAGGCCTAAAGCTCTGTGTCTGGCAGACCGTTCTAGTTAATGCAGAAGCCTGCAGGTCTTCAGGGCAAATCACAAAGTTTTCCAAGGGAGCAACTTACTACTGGAGAACACTGCCCAGCCTCCCAACAGCGGGGACAATTTACAAGGCAATCTTGAAGGAACCAAATCAACACAGACCTAGGATTTAAGGGGTCAGAGCGAGCAGTTGAATGGAAAGGGAATGTACAAAATTTAATCTGAAATCACCTTGTTGCAACTGCCCTTTGCAATCAAAGGAAAACAAATACAGGAGATAAAACCCATCAGGGGTTTTTTTGTATGTTTGTTTTCTTGGACAGTTCTATGAATATTGTTTGAATTCCAAGGGAAGGCTTCTTAACTGCTCCTGAAACATATTCAGTCAAATTAGCAGAAATACTCTTTGACTCTTCAGTTTCTTTCAGCTCCTCTCCTCATTAGTGTGCACTGGACAGAGGATTAAAAGATGGATCAAGGAGCCACCAGTTCAAGTAGGCCTCTTATGTTGGCAAAGAGAAAGACACATCAATATCCTGCCTATTTCTAAATTTCAGGACCCATGTTATGAAAGGAACAAAACTGTGTAAGTCCAGGAAAATGGGATTTCTAAAGCCTTTGTGCCATGTGAATTAATGCAATAGTACACCTGGAAGTAATTTTAGAAGAACCATTTATAGGGCAATCAAGACAATTATTCTGCAAAACAACTTTTATTTATAAAGACTAATGATGAGAGGAAAAATAAAAACCTTTCCCACTCCAAGAGATTTGTGTATAAATTTACAATATTAGAACAGTTCTAAATAAAAAATTTAAGAAACCATGAAAAGCAATGCTCTTTCTAGCAATCCAAGTTAATAGCTTTACATTTCATCCTTTTTAGAGTCTTCCTAATTTCTCCAACTTAAAAAAAAAATTAACCATGATCAACACAGGACTAGATAAAACAGCATCCCACATTTATTAGGACATAGGCACTTGAAAAGGTGATGGCATGAGAGATGCAAGTCCACAATCTGGCCAAGGCATCATGCTTGCTTCCTCAAGTCTACTGTAAATCCCTATAGATTATGGAAGAAAAGCAACATTTGTGCAGACAGAGCTTCCATAACAAGAAAATAATTTCCATTTGTACTTTAAAGACTTTACAAGTCTTTGGTCTTTTCTGCAGGGAGCATTTATTTCTTGGCTGGACCTGTCTTGATAGATCCAAGCCAAGTTGGTCTATCTTTTTCCTAAATTCAATTGTTGCTGGGAAAGAGGAAAAGGAGGAGACTGGGCTCTGATCCATTTGGAAAACCAAGGTTACATTTCTTCTGTTTTTCTTTTTGGGAGTAATGGCAAGTATAGGTCAAATGAAATCCTCTTAATCAGAATCACTAATTTCTTTTTGCAATGTTTCTTTAATAAGAATGGTATAAGAAAAAAAAAAGTAGGGGCAGCTGGTAGCACAGTGGATACAGCACTGGCCCTGGACTCAGGAGGACCCGAGTTCAAATCTGGCCTTGGACACATATCACTTACTAGCTGTGTGACTCTGGGCAAGTCACTTAACCCCAATTGCCTCAACCCCCGCCCCCCCCAAAGTAAACATTCCTAACATTTTAAGCTTCTTCCCCCTCCCCCTATACTTTTACCCCACTTGCCATCATCACTTCTAAGCAGTTTTATAGCTATCGCATTTCATAGTCTATCGGAAGACATGTCCTATCTAAAGTGTTTAGTCTGACCCTCCTCTAAGTGGGCACTTCTTCCTTTTGCCTTCAAATCCCTTTTTCCAATGGGAAGCAGCCAGACTACACCTTCCACTGCAATAGTTTCTCCTTTTTTTGAGATCGAGATGCTAACACAAATACTTCTAGAATCCTAGATTTAACTCCATTTAAAACATTTTACGGTTCAGTTTTTTAAAACGAGTGTCCCTGTAATGGATTCTAACGTGCAGATAATAGTTTTTCATTACTGTCTAACTCAGTAATGGAGTCCCCTTTTAATCGTCTGCATCATCTAAACAGCTCCCTACCCAGAAGAGACTGTGAAGCTATATCACTTTGGCCTTGATACCTGCATATTCCACATTATCTTGCACCCCTCCCCCCATTCTTTTCCCAGTATCCCCAGGCCCAGTGGGTGAATCTGAAGCAAGTAATCCATATAGATGTACTACCCCCTAGATTAATTATAAATCACTCCCACATAACTCTAAGGGCATCTACAGAAAACCTAATGGAACAACCTGTCCCCAGCTTCTGACAAGGGTATTTCCCCCCATCCCTACGGAAGAGAACAATTATGGATGTGAAAGCTCAGCAGGGGTAATCCATCCAGTGGGGAAGGTCAGTTCCACACAATGGGTAGCAGTAGGGATGGAGGGTTGCTAGCAGCAGCCTATGGAAACTGTTCAGACAGTATTTCCAGTGAAGGGATAAAATGGAAGCAGCCTCATTGTGAAGCAGCAATCCAGTTTCCTTTGGCTGAGAATGTTGGTGTGAGCTATGATAAGCCATAGATAAAAAGCCCTTTCAATCCCTTAAATTCAACAGAGGCATCACTTTATCAGGCACCATCTCAACAATGGATATTGATATTTAAAAAAAACACACATCTGAGAGAAAAGTGATGAAAAATTCCATATCTAAAATTAAGCTTTCTGTTCACAGAGGATACCATCACTTCTAGTTATAGAGGATATCTGAGATTGAGAAAGTTTGTTTTTTTTTCTCTTCAAAATTAAACATTTTATACAATAAGAACAGAAAATAATATTTTGCTTCTTTCCTTATATATTTTATATTTTCAAGGTAATACAGTGGTGTTGGGGTGAAAGATGTTAAGCAAGTAGGCCTACGATCTGCAGTTCTATCCAGAGAGAAGGTTCAGTTGTTTTTCAGGCATATTCAACTCTTCATGACCCCATTTGGGGTTTTCTTGGCAAAGATACCAGAGTGGTTTGCCATTTCCTTCTCCAAGAGAGGATGTAGAAGGTAGTAATACAAGTCCTTCTCCCATCAGAGGAATAAGCCACCATCTTCAGGTGGGTGGTCAAGCCAGAGCCTACTCATGGAGACTATCGGAATATAGTCAGGCTCTTGCAATGTGAAAACATGATCTTTAGGAATAAGGTCCTAGTTTATTCCACAAACAGTGAGAATTCTCACTGCTCAAATCTTCACCTTGAGACTGATCCAGAAACACTCATATAGGCATTTGGCTTTCTTCTGAGGTTCTTAAATGACTTTCAATAAATGCAGCTGTTTTCTGCGCAGGTAAAATGGACAATTTCCTAGGGAACTCAAATAAGGGTGCAAGTACACAGATGGATCGTGGAGGGGGTCATATTGTAGGCAGCAAAATATTAAGAGAGATTCTGTTTCAACTGAAGGAAAATGCACAATCTGGAGAAAGAGGCCTATTTTCTTCAGCTAGGCATGTCAGCCTGAGAAGCTTTCTTTTCTCTTCATACCCACAAGTCACACTTGGGTTTGGCACATCTTCTCTTCCTGCCAAACACTACTAGCAGCAGCTTTTTTCTGCCAATTTTAACTTAAATAGCACACAACAGAAAGGACCATACATAGAATGGCAACCGTTAAGACACACCAGCAACTGACAACATCCTATGCTTTTCTTCAGGAAGAGAGTTATTGAAATCCCTGAGCACAGGCATTTCAGGAAACCAGAGTAGTACATGCCTCTCCTCTGCTAAAAGGGATTTTATTCCTTTGACAGAAATGTAAAGAGCACTTATTCCCTTGGAGGTCTGGTTGTGGATAGAGTTCAGGTAGCTGAAGGACTGAACTTACATATTTACTTCCTCTCCTCCAAAAAAAAAAGCCCTTAAATGTAATACTGAAGTATAACATACAGAAAGAATAATTACATTTATAATTCTTACTTGGTATCCACTTGAAAACTTAAACCTACTAACAAAGATAATTCTCTTATCATATCAGAAATGCTGAAGAAAATGGGTTGGGCTTTCCCCAATTTATTACTTCAAAAGACACTTACAGATCACATTATAAATTAGGTCATCTGTACTTCCTTCCAGCCTTACTCTTGACATTCCAGAGAAGAATCAAATTTCTCTGACTTGACAGAAGCATGTTGAGCGTGTCTGCCCCAGTAACCATTGTTTGGGTTGACAGTTGCCTATTATCCTGTCAACATCCACAGCCTTATCTGGACAAGAAGTTTTGGGCTCAAAGGTAGACACAACCAAATCTCCTAATAGGAAAAGGAAGGTTATCATTCCCTTCCCTCACCCTCTCCCCAGGAAGTTATAAATAAGTTCTCGGATCATTAATTCCTAAGAGTTAAAAAGCAGACGCAGAAAGAAATTGAATAAATTTTTTTTTAAGTGGGGCAGAAGTAAATAGAAATTTTAATTTTTAACCTATACTGACTGAGCAGTTACAGGAAAGGATTTCTTAGATTTAACTGAATCTTCCTGGTACTTATGCCTAATTGAACAGATTAGCTCTGGAACCTAGTGAAAGGAAGGAGGAGGAAGATCATAAAGAAAACAAACGTGAGACTGAATCCCCCAAATCCTAAAACCACCAATCAGCTCAGGCAAGCCACTAGTCAAAAACTCTTTTTCTTCAAGGAACAATTATTTGACACCATGAAAATTAATAACAAAGCAAAAAGACTTGGATGTTTGAATGAAGTTTTCACTTTTCAACCAGTTCTATAAAAAAAATATTCCTCATAGAAGATGAGGTGCTATTCTGACACACACAATCCCTAGTGTTTCAGCTGTTCCTTCCAAGTATGGCAGCTCTTTCCATTTGGTGCAGCAGGATTCTGCAGGAATTCAGCTTTTGGCCTACTGCTAGTTATGGCCTTTACAAGGACTAGGGCTGCTCAAGGTTTAAGAGTGATCTTCACTATGCAGCAGGAACAAAACAACTGATGATGAAAAACCCAAGGACTCTTTATATGTTAGAATGGACAGGGAGGATTTCATTTGCACTTTGTGATCAGTAACTTTTCCTCTTCTCTCCTCAGCCTGCCACACCAACAGCTGGACTTTGTAAGGCCACCTTGCTAAGACAATCTAATACATTTTCAAAAGTAATTTTAATGTAGCTTCTTTGGTTTATAATTTTGTGTTTTTTAATTTTTATTTTCCCAGTGACATAATCACCAGTTCCACTTTAAAGAGTTGTACAGTATAGAGCTCTAAAGCAGGTGAGTGGATACACCCAGGAATGTGGGAGGTATCACGCCCACAAGAGCTCTAATACAAGAATCTGAAATTCAGCTTTTGTACTTTGAAATATAGCTCTCATCTGCTAATAATGCTGATAATGATGCTTTCAAAAACAAAGGGGAAAGCTACCCTGGACTCTCCCTAAAGCTTTCTTTGATCCTTTACCACTCATCATAACTTTTGCATTGTGGCTAGCCTGGTGCCTTACATCAATAGATGTCATTTCCTTACCAATCAAACTGCTCTGCCAGCATTAGAGAATAAGGGCTCAAGATAGTCCTATGTGCTTTTAGCCTTAACCTCATCCAAAAAATAAAGAACAGCTTCATGTGTGGGGTAATTTCTGTGAACAATAATGAAAGCCTAGAGCTAAACCTGGGGAGAGTTTTTTTTCTTCATGGGCAGAGATGGAGAGATGACAATATCATCGGAATCATCGGAGGTTACTTCATCCACTGGTGGAGCAACAATGGACTGCAATCGGGTATGGGAGGAAACAGCTGAAATTAACCACAAAGAAAATAAGATTCAATAACACCATATAAGCTCCTCAAAGAAACAATTCTCTACAGGCAACTGAACTTCCAGAACAAACAACATTCATTTCAGATACACAAACACCATCAGTTCTCCCCCTATAGGCAGGAGCAAAAAAAAAAACAGTACAACATAGACTGCTAGCCAGGATTACTTGGTTTTATCAAGAAATCTTTTCAAGTCATTACAAATGCTATCTCCAAATGAATGAATCTGGAGCTAAAAGCACCAGGACCATATCTCAGTGGGGAAAATGGACCCAGTGCAAAATAGGCCAAGTCAAAGTGGGATGCTTCAGTCCCTTCCAGGTGAGGCCAGGCTAAGGAACACAACTGTCCTTAAGATAACAATTGTGCCAGAATATATGCAACAAAATGAGTGCTGTCCTTTAACGCAGTCATCTGAGGATGCAGAGCAGAAAGAGTGTTGCACTGGGAATCCCAGGAAGCAGGCTTCCTTACTCTCTCTTAGCCTCATTTTCCTCATCTGTAAAATGAGGGAGTTGAACTAGAAGATTGCTAAGGTCCCTTACAGCTTTAAAACTATGATTCTTAAGAATTATCTTCAGAACCAGGCGGTGAGGCATGACTTTATAGGACCACAAGTTTTGAATTAGAAGAAACTTTAGAAGTCATCTAGTTGAACCCCTCAATTTACAGAGGAAGGAAACTGAGGACCAAAGAGTGAACTGACTTGCAGTATCACACCTTTAAAAATGCACACATGCACATTGCAGAACTCAACTTTAGCAATAATAGGTGGAAAAGAGTTCAATTTTATGACCCACCTTATTTAGACTTGGCTCTCAATGACTTTGAGCTATTTTAATGAATTAAATCTATACTTGAACAATTAAAGTTTGCTATCACCAAAGCTATTCAAAAGAATGTGTCAACTTTTCATGGTAACAAATAATTGGAAACAAAACAGATTCTTAACGAGGAATAGCTAAACAATGTGAATAATGTGGTATGTGAATGTAATGGAATATTATTGCACCATGAGAAACATGTATGAAGAATTCAGAAAAGCTTGGGAAGACTTATGTGAACTGATCCCAAATGAAGTAAGCAGAATCAGGAAAATAAACACATGATAGCTATGGCAATGTAAATGGAAAGACCAAAAGAAATGAAATTGAGTGCCACATAATTATAATAGCTAAGTTTGGCTTTGAAGAAGAGATGAAAAATCCCTCTGTTGCAGACGTGAGGGACTAGGAGTGTGGAACACTGCATGAACTACCAGACTTGGGTAACATGTTGGATAACTGTGTTGAATTTCTTTTTTCCCTCTTTTTTATTCTTTGTTATAAAGTACAACTTTCTGGGTAGGGGAGGTAGAGGGATATATTTAGAAATAAAAGTTATGTAAAAACAAGACATAACAATAAAATGAACAAAAAAAATACAAGAACGGGCAGCAGAAAGGTTCCAAAGTCAACTCCTATGCAGGAATTCTAACCTTATTTTCAATAAGGAAGGACACTGAAATAAAGTGACTGTCATTTTGAAAAAGACTGCACTCATGTGGATGCTTAAGATCCAGTACATATATTTTTAAAGACTTTTCATTATAGTCATACCTTACATAAAATAAAAAAAGGAAAAGATGATTCATAAAGATGTAAATCATCTCTCCAAATACTCTATCACAATTATAATTCTTTTTCTTCTCAGCTGCATTACGTCCAAAACCTTTTACCTATTCCCAGAAAATAATTCTACAGAACTAATAGGAAGGAGGGCATTCTGAAACACTACTCTGGATAACTCCATCAAGACTATGACTCTTTAAAAAACAACATAATTGCTATTCAAATTCAACAGTCCAACTGATAAAATTGTTTGGAAAAAGGTGAACTCTCTTTCCACATACCAAGAAAAAGATATCTCTCTAACTGGTTCATAAAGATTTAAGTACAAGATATGAGTGTGGTTCCACCAAGAGACCAGGACTGCTTCCCGAGGACCAATTCTAGGGAGGTTCATCACCAACAGGTTGACCATTTGATGATGAATTCTTTGATCATGGCAACTATGATATCTGAGATACAGAGAATAAAATTACAATTCAATCCTGCTTCAGATATTGTAATTGTTCTTTCTCTCTCTTTTTATAACTTTCAGGGAAATAAAAGGAATAAGATTAAAGTGGAATCTAACAAAATTTTAAAAATCAACCTTCAAAGTTGCTTAGATTTAGGTTGGGTTTTTGTTTTGTTTTGTTTTTAAGGCTTTTAAAAAGTTTCATATAATCAGATTAAATAACAGCTTGAACACCAAATTGTTTTGATTTTAGTTTTTCTTACAGACTCATTTCCTAAGTGAAAATAGAATGATAAAAGTAAAGTATCTGAATGACATGAATACACATTAATTTTAGGCATAAGAATAAATCATGACTTCAGAGTTGCTCTTATTTAACAAGAAGACTAATGAGGAGTACAAATACATTCTCCCACAAATATGTAGCACTGATTTAAAAAAAAATTCTAAAGGCCACTAAAAGTCAGTAAGAAGCTAAACTACTCAGAGTTACTTAGAAGTCTGAAAGTTATCGGAAGACATTCTTTGCACCCTAGCACATGGGGAGCCAACTGAGCTTTTTGTGCCTGAAGCATCTGTAGACCTTTCTTTTAAATTCTTATGCATATGTATATGCCTCTGTGTGTGTGTGTGTGTGTGTGTGTGTGTGTGTGTGTGTGTGTGTGAGAGAGAGAGAGAGAGAGAGAGAGAGACAGAGAGAGAGAGAGAGAGACAGAGAGAGAGAGAGACAGAGACAGAGACAGACAGGCAGAGAGAGAGACAGAGTCAGAGAAAGAGACAGAGTTAGAGAGAGACAGAGACAGACTGAGATACAGAGACAGACAGAGAGATCTGTGATTTAGTCTGTGTTTGAGCCACAGGCAGGTTCAGTGATGTGTCCATGATCACTATGCTAGTGTGTATCAGAAGAAGGCCTTGAGCCGAGGTCTCTGTGACTCAAGGCTGGCCTTCTGTCCATTACACCTTGCATACACTGATTAGATTTTATTAGCATTGCTGATAACACAACTTACATTTCTCTAGCATTTCATGGTTCACAAAGCTTTTCTCACACCAATCCAGTGAGATGCAAGTATTGTGATTCCTACTTTACAGATGGGCAAACAAAGGCTCAGACAGACTGAACGACTTCCCTATGGTCACACAGTCAGTAATGGTTAAAGCCAGAACTCAAACCCTGGCCTCCTTATTCCAAGTCCAGCGTTCTCTCCATAGACCCCACTGCCTGGACAATTTGGTCAGATTTAAGAGTCTCAGAATTGAGTTCCAGAAGAGCTGGAACACTGGTGCAAATGGACAGAAATATGAGCTAAAAGGCAGCCATCTCCAAGAATGATGTCCTGAGCTCACTGTTTGGGGGCTCATGGCAGGCTAGTCAGGAAGTGCAGATGTGGAACCCAGGAACTAAGGGACAGGTCGTAATTCCTGTCTACTCAGACCAGAAAGCTGTCCTGTCCTCTCACCAAAACTATCTTGTCTGTTCCTTCAACTGGATGATGTTTCCCAGTCAGCAAACAAATGAACAATTCCACGTGCCTGAGAAACCCTAACTGTGCTTGTGAAAGAAAAGACTTCTTCCCTGACACTCAATGAATGTATTTGGCAACTCACCACAACAGGGTTGACGAACCAGTGCCTTAAGCTCTTTTGGCTGCATACTCTCATCGTCATCAGCTGGTAATTCTTCTATAGTCTCTTCACTACTAACTTCACTATCTTCTTTACCTAGAATAACTCAAAAGTCAGAAGCTTCAAAGATGAAGATCGATGGCAAAGCAAACAAAACTCTGGGATTTATAATGATCTGATCTCTTTTCTCTGTACATTTCCATTTTATTAATTGAGGAAGTTCCATATCTACATACCCCTGCCCTCCACCCCCTCCAAGAGGTGACACCATCTCTTAGATTAGAAGGAATTACACTAAAGCCTGTAATGGTCTCCATGGGATCGACTCTTTGAATAGCAGTAAGTGAGAATAAGACTATTAGTCTTAAACACCACCACACTAGAGGATCCCTCTCTACTCCCTGTTTGCCCTCAGTGCCATGTTCACAAATGAAAATCCAAAGACTATATTTTGTGGTTGAATAGTATCTCTACATCTTAAAAGTCTTACTTATAAAATCAAATGGTTCCTAATTGCTCATAGTTAGCATTATTCTGATATTCACATCAGACACGGCACATGAAGGAACTCAATATATTATTGTTCCCCAATGGGCAGACAGAAGCCTGTGCTTCATTCGTAGATTTACAGGGTTGGAAAGAATCATGCAGTTAGGATGCCAAATGTAATCTACTAATTGTAGTATAATGCTATTTTGAGCTTTAGTGAAACAGGAAAGGAAATTCAAAGAGATATTTTTCTTGAAGAACAAACAAGCAAAAAAAAGCCACTAGTCAAGGCAGAGAAACTACTCTTTCCCAGCAAGAGCTGGGTCTAAAAATGAGAGAAACAGAAGGAAGGACACACTAGATTAGGCTAGTAATAAATAAGATACCCTAATAATTAATATTAAAATATTCCTACAAACTAAGTAATGGGAATAAATTGGGGTTCTTTTCTTCTGGGTACATTTTTAAAAGGCATGGGTGAACTGTGTTAATTCGAAGCAGTGTCAAAGATAAACCTCAGTCAACGTATAGTGTTTAAAGAATTATTTGGGCCCTGTTATTTTCCTGTACAAAAAGGAACTTAGAGCAGCTGTCCTCTTGGCTTAAAATAGACATCCCCTTGTATCTAAATTTTTTAAAAAAATGAGATTACCAAGAGAAGATGGTGTAGAGGCTAGACAGGTTGATTTCTGGCACACTGCTGAAATAGGTTTCTTTTCACTTATGGGAGAATCAGAGGCTGTTTTTTCACTGGAAAAAAAAAAGAATAAAAAGGTCTTCAAAGGACATGTTGTAGTGGTTTGAGGCCCAAAGAAGGGCTCGTTATTTTGCCTGTGAGAATAAAGAGAGGAATCTGGGGAAACAACTCAAACCTTAGCAAACAGGCTAAAGGCTTGTTTATGGCCGCATAGAAATGTTCAGAGCTGGAAGGTACCTTAGAGATCATCTGGGCTAACACCTCACTGTACAAAGGAGAAAATAGAGGCCCAGCCTGTTGAGATTTTGAGATTTCATAAACAGGCTTTTTACACCATCCTTTTCCCCTGTCTAGTCTTTTGGTGCAATATGTCTTCAGGCAGCCCCTAAGGCAAAGGTACAAAGAAGGTCGGGGAGCACTACAGGTCAAAGGAGGAAGTTTTGTTGGACAGAGTCACTACAAAACCTGGGCAGAGATTAGATTATGGAATTGCTTTTAAAAAAAAGTCTGTGTGCAATGAATGAAGGAGTCTATTCTGGGCCTTTTGGGATATTTCATCTGTTAAATACCACAACTACACATTAAAAAAACCCAATAATACAGGAAGTCTACAGACTCATGGTTACTTAGGTCAAGAGGCAGCCAAAGTATTATCCATATGTTTCCCCCCAGAGCAAAAAAAAGCAAAGTGATCATGGAATCTTTCCACAATGGTGAGATCCCAAGGGCTCTTCAAATCTGATCAGTTAAGGCTAACCACATGTTGACAGTGTACTACCTGTTCATCAAAAGAATTGGAAATACCAAAAAACCAAAACCCATGGCCTTTGCTCACAAATAACTGACATGTTAACAGCCTGCTGCAACACCCTATCTGCCTAATGTCTACATGCTATCAGGTGTTATTCCTGGGTGACTGTGGCACTGGCAGTTCTCTCTTTTCTACTTTTGAGTCCTCTTTTCTCTTAATATAGAAATAGGGCTAACAAAAAAATGAATCATACTTTGAACCAGCTGCTTCTGACTTACTGGTATCCCATCCGTGTTGAGTGTGCCCTGAAAATCGACTGGATGACTGCAATAGCCTCGTCTTCCTCCTTGTTATCAGCCACCAAACCTGGGGAACAGCAGGATGTGCTGGATCTCTACAGTGTAATGATATCAAAGGAAGAAAGTAAAAGTTTGACATCGAACCTTTTGCAGTCAAGTTAAGGTTCACCACCCTGGATACAAGAGAGACAGAGAGCAAGATCTCCTTCCTTGGTTCAGTGCATTACTGATGCTATTAAGTGAGCAACCACCTGGTTACAGGTTTTTATACTCTGAAAGCTGTTGAGATACAAATCTTTTCTTGTGGGAGGTAGTGGCTAAAATGAGGGTTCTTATATCTTAGCAACAAGAGAAGATATACTACTTCACTCTCCAGCCCCCCCACCCCACAGCAATTTAACCTCCAAAACTAGGTTTTCTTGGGCTGGGCCAGAGGCAAAATTAGTGGGGTCTGAAAATACACTATAGCCTAGAGCATTAGATTAAGCGCACTGGGTGAGAAAGCTTTAAAAGTCTAAGTTAGAAAAATGTTAGTACTTTCCCTAGTTGATAAACTGCACCAAAAGAAGAAACGGAGAGTGACTTTATTGGGTCTGTGTCCAGCCATCTTGATGGCTACCTTATTTGGAAAGCTGGGCATACTGGGACATTCTGAATCGAATGTATCGCTCGAAAACAGCTTCTCCCGTGCTAAATGTCCCCTGAAAACTGCCTGCAGCACAGCAGCCGCCTAGCAGGGAGAAAGAGAGAAATGGATGTTAATTCCCTGGAAAGTTGGCAGCTACAAATTAAAGCAGATTCAAGAGGGAAAAGGTAGAACTATAAAGAAAACGAATTCCCTTACTGTTGCATAATCACAGAAATGTTTAAGAAGAACCTTTCTCCCCCTCACTCACAAAACCTACTACAATCAGAAATATCCCAATACACACTGAGAATAAACCCACTGATCCTTGACCTAATGGTCAAACTGAATACTGAAAATCTAAAAATGATGGTACTTCTCAATGTAATTACATTCCAGCTGTTTAATACTGGCCCATATCTGACAGCTCAAGGCACGTGCTAATCTTTTCATATTAGAGTCTAGTTATCCAAAGACTCTGGCTACTTCACACACAAATTCTAAAATAAGGTAGAGACCGACAGGCTCTTCTGGCATGGCAAAGAAAAAATTTTTTTTCTATTTCTGGAAGTCACTATAGAGACTTCACAGGTTCTGCCCTCTATCTCTGGGACAGAAAGTAGGGTTAATAATAAACCAACCTTGAATGAGTCTACCTTCATTCTTGCTTAAAAATACCAAATGCTTGACAAGGGAACTGGAGCTCTGATCTCATTTTAACCAAACAACAGGCAGACAAACTGAGCACAAACTCAACATTAGTTTCAAGGTCTAGACATTTTTTTGTCATAACTGTCAGTTCTTTTTTAAGGCAGGATCACAGGATCATAGATTTATTTGGATGAAGGACTGATTTTTTTTTTTTTGCTTTTTCGCTAGGCAATGGGGTTAAGTGACTTGCCCAGGGTCACACGGCTAGTAAGTGTCAAGTGTCTGAGGCCAGGTTTGAACTCAGGTCCTCTGACTCCAAGGGTAAGCGCCATCCATTGCTCCACCTAGCTGTCCCTGAAGGACTGATTTTTGATGAAGGTAAAGAAACAGTCACATACAATGTAAGTGAAAAAAAAACACAAATAAAGAAAAGTGCCTGAACATCAGTTGGTTGAAGAAAAAGAATTAAAAGAGCAATAAATTTTGGAACTGACCTAGGATTACTTGGGCAACAATCAATGGCCAGTCACTTCTGTTTACTAACAACCTACTTGCCACTGTTAAAAGAGAGTGGTTATCTTTAGCAGTTACTGAAATGATATAAAACCAGGGCCTAGGTAAAGAGGATCAAAATGAGGTACTCCTAAGATTGATGGAGGCAGGAATGGGGAAGCACTGTGATGGCTATGCTTAGCCTCTACGAGTAGAAGAATTTTTCTTCTCTACTCTCTATATATGAATATATATAGAGAGATATAGATACATATACACCTGTGTGTGTATTGTATATGTATATATATATCCACATATATATAATACATAATTAATACACATACATATACAGTGTTTAGAGCTGCATATTTTCCCCTCTCATCATGAAACATCAAAATCACATCATATATTTGAAAAAAAAATTGAAATGTCCTTAAAAATTTCATTGCTAATGCTACTTTCTCATTCTAAATTTAATAATGGGATTTGTTTTAATTAAAATATGACTACTTAAAGAGATGTCTCTGAAACCTGCACAAATGTAGTAAACTTCAATATTAAAACATCCCCTGATGTTTCATGTTACATTATTGGTGTAATAACCCACACTTACCTCATCCAGATTAGCCTCTTTTTTCTGAAATAGAAAAACAAATTCTAAATTAACATTAGAAGGTCTTCTGGTCTTTTAAAATCATATTCTTCCCCCAGGGGATTCCATTTTTTCCCCTTACCACTGCTATTAGATCAACTAAAGGACTGAAAAACACAGTTATCGTGGAAATAAAAGCAAAATGGTAACACAACTTGGACTGAAAGCACAATGAACTCTTTCTTCATCACCAGCTACTTCCCCTACTGCCTATCTAACTAGTACTAAGAGAACATAAACTCACTGATGACCCTGACTCAAACAAAACATAAATAGGAAGGCAAATCTACTGATGAAATATTCTCAAATTAAAGGTGAAGGATTTCAATATCAGTAATAGTCTCTATCAGTGTTTGTCACTGATGATAAGCACTGCATTAGCCAGCTGATGTTTAGTAATAACTAAACATCAGTAAACATAAGTAAAAAGCACAGCATTACAGGGAGAAGATCTTTCCATCACTACAACAATAAATAGATGAGGATAAGGACCAGGACAATGTGGAATGGAGTGAGACAGAGCTGTATTATAATGGGAAGGAGTAAGGAGTGGGCACATGATGCAAAGATGAGGCCCAAGGCATATAGAAGACAAAAGATCAACTAGCACATTACAGAACAAAAGCTAAAGACTATGAATATATCAGTAGAATGTAAGTTCCTTTGGAGCAGGAGCTATTTCATTTTTGCCTCCCCAGCATCTAAAAGAGTGCCTTGGGAAGAGTAAATGTCTTAATAGACGTCTGTTGAATTTGGTTGAATTGTCACAACCCAGAGAAGAGAATGGAAAAGAATAATAAATTTTGGAACTATCCTAGGATTACTTGATCAAAGTCACTTCTATTTTCTAAGACCCTACTTGTCACTGTTAAAAGGGGTGGTTACCTTTAGCATCACTACTCCTAACTCTAACTTAATACCTACAGAAATGCTGACTTTCTGAATGTGTGCTGGACATAAGCCAAAACTGGAGACCAACCAATTATTAGTTTCAAGTTTAGCTGTGGCTTAGACTTTAGATATAGCAAATTAAAAGAAAACAAAATTTCTTCTGTAGACTCAAAGCTTTGTACAAGTATTATCTCATTTATCTTCAAAATCTCTCTTAGGTAGAGAATAAATACTGGAAGATATTACTGCCTGAGAGTAGAATGGACTGTTTTGGGAAGCAGTGAGTGCTCCATCACTGTAGGTCTTCACACGATGGTCACAGAGGACCCCTTCTCAAGTCATAGTAGAAAGAGTATTCCTATTCAGGCGCAGGTTAGACCCAGATGACCTCTGAGGCCCATTCCAACCCAGAGATTCTGTGATTTCATACTATTTTTATTTTACAAACATGGGAACCTAGCCCAGGTATACTGACTCTTAAGTAATAAGCATTTATTTATCAAGCACCTACTATGTGCCAGGAACTGTGCTAAGCCCTGAGTCTTTCTACTTATAGGCTGAATTTTTTCTGATCACCTTATTAGAGGTGTAGGTTTTATAATAAACAGGCACAATAAAGACAAATGATATTCACATGACTGTATTAGCACCATCAGGTTTACATTACATTGCACCTTTAGCAAAATAAATCGAATTATCAGAACCTGAATTCTATTAGCAAAGTCTTAGAACTGGAGAGAGAAAACCCCAACCCATCTTGTTAGTTGGTTAATCAATAAAGCATTTATTAAGCACTTCCTTTGTGCCAGGCACTGTACTAAGCACTGGGGATACAAAGAAAAGCAAAAGATAGTCAGTCCCTGCTCTTGAGTAGCTCACAGTCTAACGGGGGCGGGGGGATGACAACACACAAACAATGATGTACAAACAAGACACATTCAGGATAAATTGGAAGTAATCAATAGAGAAATGCCACTAGCCATTAAGGAGGATCAGGAAAGCTTCTTATAGAAGATGGGGCTATAGCTGAGACTGATTCATTTATTCAGCTAAGACCTGCAGAGTAAATAAGAGAGGGAAGCCGAATGAAAGTGAAAAACTGAAGATTAAGGGACACAGGGACAGTCTATGTTCTGGGCTAAGCACTGCTCTAGCAGCTCCACTGTTATGTCTATCAAGACTGGCTCACGATGATTTGCAGAACAGTAACACACCCCTTTCACCAGGAAATGGGGATTAGAACTACTCTTTGAGGACTATGGAAGGGGGGAATCTCATGCACTGGGGCATAAGTATCACAGTGTTCAGGTAAGCAGGTAACTCCATGGTTGTTTTAGAAAAACAAAACAAAGCAAAAATAAAATACTGACAACCCAACAAATCACATTTTCTCTCTAAGAGCTTTTGTTACATATTTAGCATCTGACAAGTGGAGCAATGTATATATAGTTAAAGTTTAATTTCTACCCTCTCTTGTGGTAAATTAGTTAAGCTTTAAGATTGTTTGAATTCCTAGTATTTACCTCATGTACAAGTTTCCATAATCATGTAACATTGCCTACATATACTTAAATCTTTTTGGCATTCTTAGAAACTTTAGCTTCTCTGTAACCATACTTTTCTATATAAGTAAGGTCAAGTAAATAGTATTTGTCTCATAAAAACCAGTCTGCATTCCTTTAACAGAATTAGAGAGAAAATTTCCAGATATCAGAGTGCTAGAAATGTTTGTCTGTTATCAGAGGCCTTGATGATATGGTCAGAGATATAGTAAAGTTGACTATGGAAATGAGGTCAAGGTCAGAGGGGTTGATCCACGTACCAGTCAGCTTTGTACCATGAAAAACTCAGCCTTGTCAAGTTAATCATTTCATAAATCATATTTTACTCATCTGCTTGTCAGGTGACTGTACGAATGGCTTCAGGGCAATCCATTTTAGCTACTAGAAAAATAACTCAAAAGTACACAATCTTTGGGTACTGTGGGTCAATAGCATTATTTTTCTATGGGCAAAGCAAAAGTCCTATGATTTTTATATGAAATGATGTGAAATGCATATTTGTTACACACAAGCTGGAGACTGTAGATTCCAGGTCTGATTAAGAATTTATATGGGAATTAATCTCATCTATCTCTTACTGGGAAACCTTTTGGGATAATGTCACCCACCCATGTGCCAGCAGTAGAAGAACATGGGACAGTGGGAAAGAACACTCAAATGGGAATCAGGCTTTGCTATTGATTACCTGTGTGACTTTAGAGAAATCATTTCACCAAGTTAGGCCTCATCTATAAAATGAGAGGGCTGGACCCATCAATGGCTCTGCTCTCTAAGCTGCCTTCCAGCTCTAAGAGTCTACAATTCCTAGGAGAGAGCTTTTCTAAGAATGCTTATTTGAGAAGCAAGAGAGTCTAGAACAGGAAGAGGTGACAGCTACATAGAACTACTTTTTTTTCAGGAAATATCACCTTTCTCTTGAATATCTTCCACTGAGTTTGGATAATTCTGGCAGCTTTATCTCTTCTGTGCTCTTTGTTTCCTGCATCAGAGTGGAAAGTGGGAGGCTGAATGGATGTGTTACTTGAACTCGATACAAAACCTTGCTGAGTCTGGATACAGGTAATGTTGGAGGAGATAAAGGCATCTTCCTGAGCCTGTAAGAAATTCGAGATAGAAAAGAATGAATCATGGAAGGAAATGAATAAGTAGAAGCAGGGTAGATAACTATCAGGTAAGGTGGCAGGATATTACTTCGCATGATAGCAGGATATTCTGATCATGCTTTTTAATTTGGAGAAAAATTGTATATACTGATCAGCCTGACAAAATCTTTGGTGAGAAACAAAGTACAAACTGTAAAATGGATTCAAAGTCATTTTTCATTAAAGTTTCCAAACTTCTTTCTGGAAGCACTCTTCTTGTTGGAAAAAAACAAAAACCAACCTTGACATCACCTGAGATCCTGCCAACATGCAATACTTCAATCTTTTTCGGGTGGGTTTCAAAAAGCCTTCCTGACATTATCTAATTAATTCTTCTCACACCCCAAAGAAGTAAGTAGGTGAAAAATATCAGCATCCCTATTTTATAGCTTGAGAACACTTAAAGAACAGAGAAGGTTATTAATATTTTCTGAGGTCACAAAGCAAGCTAGCAACACTAAAGAAGATGGAAAATAGAATACCTACTTCTTGGGTTACTTAGTGCCATGACTGATCAATGCCAACATTAATGATACCTAACATCAAATGATGGGCCAAATTCTTCTGTTGGGAAAGCTATTTCCTAGGGTTGGGGCAGAGGAAGGAGAATTTTGAGTTTGAATTAACTTTCTGAGGCCAAGAAGCATTTCTAGCATTACTACTATTTCGAGGAGCCTGAGTCACTATGCCTATAAAATGGTTTATAATTTATCATTTCTTAAATTAGAATTAATGAATAAAAGCAAACTTCTGATGTTGTTACAGAGATGATAACTGGAAAAGTCCTAGGTTTTTGTTTATTTGTTTTTAGTTATTACTTTGGCTTAATTAATATACATAAAGTACAGGTGGTAGGGTTAAACATGATAAATATCATTTTGGTTTAGGTTGGAAGAAAGAAGTTTTTCCATTACAACCATCAAATTGTTACTGTTTCCATATTAACACCAGCTTTCTAGTACACATTTTCTTTCTATAAGCCTTCATTTTATATTTCTAACAATAAAAATACTAATCTCTAAACTCAGTAGAGACTAAGTTATTGGAAAAAGACCTCACAAAGGAAGCAATCCAAAAAAACTATTATAAATTTAAAACTAGGCCAAATGCCTAGGCCAGATCAATAATAGGTTTTTAATAGAATACTGCCCAGAACAATTAGCTGCCATCATATCTGTTTGACTAAGCACACCAACCTAATTTCTCCTGAGGCTTCTGTAACTTGGTTTAATTACCCTACTTTATTTTCCGATAAAGACCCCTCCCTTCCCTCAGAGTACTGTAATCTCATGGACATTGATGCTGTACTGAAGGGAGCAACTTGTCACTTCATACATAGTTGAAGAAAAAGAAGTCTGATTTAAGCAACTTGGCAGCAAGTTCTAATTTTTCAAATTATAAAACATTTCAATTCCTTATGGCAATAGCTAGAGGTAATAAGATGGATTACATTGTTCTACTTAAGTGCATTAAAATGATCATTAGCAATTAGTAATATCCAGATCTCTCTTCCCTATTTAGAGGACTACTCCAATCCTACCCGATAGCCCTGCCTTTCTTTGAATAAACACTAGACACTCTTGTCTCCCCTGCTTCAAAAACAAACAAAGAAAGGTTACTGGAATAAAAACTTGTCATGTCAATTACTTTATTACCCTATTTTTCAAAGATGTTCTCTATCACCTATTTACTACAAAATTTACGGTCTATAGCAAGTAAATTCAAAAAAATAGGAAACAAATTAGGAAGAAAAAAATAATCAATAGATTATCTCCTGGTAGAAGGGATCTTAAACGCCTAAAAATAGCAATTGCTGTGAACATCTTTGAATATAACTGCATAAGGATCTAAGCTTTAACAGGGTAATAGAAAAAGTCATTATATGATCCAGCTTTTCAGTTTCTTGCAGAAGTTGTTTCTGTAAGGACAAGAGTTTGAGACTGTCCAATTTTAGAAGAAAAAAAGATGCCAAAATGAAAAACAAAGAGTTCAACTGTAGAGCCACTGGACAAATTCCCTCAAATCTTAGCCAAGACTAATTCAGCTGCTGACTATAGGACTGAATACTCTGAAGCCAAGACAATAATTAAGGAGGCAAAGGTGTTAGGAGACCCTGTGGATACGGCAACTCAGCATTTAATCAAGTTATTAGAGAGTTTCAATGCCGAATTACTGAGATTAAGCAAAAGGATGAAACCTCTTGGCAAGTGTGAAAAGGGCACCAGATACATGCCTCCACCATTTTTTTTTTTTGGCAAGGCAATTGGGCTTAAGTGATTTGCCCAGAATCACACAGCTAGTGTTATGTGTCTGAGGTCGGATTTGAACTCAGGTCCTCCTGACTCCAGGGAGGTGTGCTATCCACTGCACCACCTAGCTGCCCCTTAAGCCTTCATCTTTTAAATTCAGATAACCAGCCACAATATCAGACCCTTAAGAAAATGAAAGGAGAAAGGATGAAGAAAAAAAAAATGAACACCACACAAGAGAACCGTCTTTCCTGAATGGAACTGGGTCCAACACAATGGTGCAAAGATAGGCATTCATTGCACTAAAGCCATTCCTTCTCTAAGTCTCCAAATCAGTATGCTGAAAAGACAAGAAAATAGGACAAGACGTGTTTGTATCCCATTTTTCTTTAATGGCCTAGAGAAAATCTCATGGGGGAAGAGATTAAGGAAGAGTTTGAAGGGGATGAGCTTTAATCTAAGAGAAACTAAGAAAACACATTCCCAAACATGTGGGAAAATCCTTATTCCTCAAGCAACATGGAATTTTTCTCTAAAAGGGTTAAAATTCTAAGAGGAGCATCCAAATTTATTGAAGGAAACTGGAGAATTAATATACACAATATGGTTTCACATAGTTAACAATTTTTCAAGTCCAAGACAGCCTTCATTCATTCCCTCATTCATTCATTCATTCAACAACCCTGATGAAGTACCTACTCTGTATAAGACACAAGAAAAGATACAAGAAAAATAAGACACAGTCCCTGCCCTCAGATAACTTATATTTATATATGAGATGAGATGTGTAAGATAGAACCTGATATGTACATAAAAGAAGTGTGAACAATGTGCTATGAGAAATCACAGGAAAAGACAAACACTGATTTCAGCTGGAGCTTATGTGGAAAGGCATCTCTATGTCATCTGAGAAGTTTTCCTGAAGTCAGCATTCTTTTGTAAATATTTTTTACAATACCTCCAAAAATAATTAGAAATGTATGGCTAAATATTAATCTTATCTGAAACCTAAAGCAGGGGGAAAAATTGGTTATATATAATGCCATGTGATTTAAGTGATTATAGAGTTCCTATACTCTTAGGATACAAAGTAGGTGATTCTGAACTCTGCTTTGCTGCCATTCTGTTTCCAACTGGAGATCCTACCTGATGTTAGAAAATATCTCACAGCAACTCTGAGCATTCAGGCAAAAAAGGAACTTTTGAAAAATGGCTAATTTCTCCACAAGATTGGAAGAGTGTTTCTGCATTACTTAGTATGTAACTCAACATACTGGAAAAACCACCACAAAAGCACACTTTAGGTATAGTGCATAAATTATGCTTTATTCAACAATGAAAAATGTTTTCCTTCTGAAAGAGAATTAAATTGTTTAATAGGCATTTCTCCAGGCAGCAGTGTGTATGTCAATAACAAAACAACACTGTACAAGCTATCAGGTAGAAGTCACACTAGCCTGTACTATGGGAAAACCTGATTTTCCCTGCTTAGCTGTCAGGTTTGTGGCTTATCCAAATTTGCAACTAAAACCGTGCTAGTGAGGTTTTTCAAATACTTAACAAATTTTTTTCATCTATGCCAAGAGTTGAAGTGCTTATAGTTCTATGCTTATTGTAGGATAAGGAGCCATAAAATTAAAAGTGGCATATAAGGGAATCAATTTTGTTAAAGAAAAAGAAAAACTAAATACATATTTCATTTTCAATTGGTGGCATACACAAAGAAAACTTCAGGCTTATTAATCTTTATTTTTTAAAAGGCCCCCAGGAAACTACATAGAAACACAGTCTTTAAAAAAAAATGGTTTCTTCTAAAAGAAACCAAGCCTTGAAACTAAGATGTATTGAATCTGTGATCCCTGGGTACCAGGTAGAAGCCAAAGACATTGGTCTACCAGCTAAGAATCTATTTCAACCTTCCAGTTTCCTTTAACAACAATGAACAAAAAGCTATAGCCAAAGAAAGCAAAGATTCTGCAGGATAAACCACTCCTCTATTTAGGGTATGTGTTTTGGGGACACAGCCTAAACTGCCCTTCTCTGTCATATGCATACACGGTGCTTCTCTCAGAGCATGGAGCAGCCTAAGGGATTTTAATGTTTAAATTCTCAGTCTGGTCTTGGTTCTGCTTTGGCTTTCTATGGTGTGGATTCAAAGAAGTCCAAGAATAAACTAGCAGGGAAACAACGGAGAAGCACAGAAGCTCAGAACTGAAAGGGACCTCAGAGCTTACCTAATTCAATCTCCACCTGAATAGAGGGTTACAGCCAGAAGGGACCTCAGAAATTCTCTAGTCCAATCCCCTCCTTCTACAGATGAAGAAAATGAGGATGCTTAGAGAGGTGATGACTGTCATACAGCAAATCAGCTGGCTACAGCAGATGCTCCCTAAGAGAAGACAGTTGGATCTTTCTGACATGTTCAAGGCTAACAGGGGCCAAGCCAGGGTACCTGCTGGCAAAAAAGACAACCTCTAACAACCAAGCCCAAGTGCCTCAAAATCCACATGTGTAGGTCTGTAAACAAAATGGAAGGAAAAGAGGTGTGAGTGTGTCCAGATGGAAATCTGTCTGCTCACTAGGACGTGCACAGAGATCTACCCATCTTCCAATTTACTTCTAACAAGATGTTTACAATCAAACCAAATCCCTTCTTCTCAAGAGTTATATTCTAATATATTTCTCCTCTGAGTACAATTACACATTTGAAAAATTCTATAATCTTGAATTTTTTTGCATATTTCAAGAACAGTAGTGAAGCAAAGTGCCAGAGTGAATGTATCCCTGCCTGTTATGCCTTACCAATTTACCGTTCTAGAAAGGTAACTGAAGAGCACAACCAACTCTTGAAGTAAGAAAGTAAGAGCAGGATTCACAAAGCCAACTTGCTGACAATAAATTCATTATAAACTTCAATCTACAAAATAATAACTTAAGACATAGAAACCCGTTAGGATAACAAATAGAAAATTCATTTGTGAAAAGCCAGCCAAGAAAAAGTTTCAACATGAGAAAAAGTTAAAATCATCCCTTAAAACTAGCTTGAGAGACCTTCAGAGCCTGAACAAGGGGTAGGGAAAACATAGCTATGCAATACCTCATGTGTTATCTTCATGGGGTCACCTTCAATTTTTCTCTGGTCTACTTCCATCTCTTGCAACTTCTTGGTAAGTCTCTGAATTTCCTCTCTGAAGTGGTAAGGGCAAAGATCAAATATTACTTGTAATCATAATCTTTCTTTTGAATGGTGGAATTTGATGAATGTCTCATAGTGAGAAATAGGCACTCATTAGGTTATCCTGACACATTGGGGATAACTTAGGGATAACACAGTCATGTTGATATTAATAATGCAGCTTTTTTGGGTGTTTTTTTAGGCAATTGGGGTTAAGTGACTTGCCCAGGGTCACAAAGCTAGTAAGTGTCAAGTGTTTGGTCTGAAGCCGAATTTGAACTCCGGTCCTCCTGACTCCAAGGCCAGTGTTCTATCCACTGCACCACCTAGCTGCCCCAACAATGTATCTTGTCAGACCCAAAACCTAGTGAGACAAAATGAAAATTACACAGGGCCCAGATACCAAACCTGGCTTGGACTCAGACCTAGCATTAACTTAAATAGATATAAGCCTGAGAGCAGGAACCATATAGTTCCATTAAAAAGTGTTATCCTACTTAGGTTAAAAGGTTATAATAGGCAATGAGAAGGGGAAAAATATAATTCCTCATTACAAACACTAAAGATCCTTTAGTTTTCACCAAATATATCCTTTCCTGACTTGTTTAAATTCCCACCTTTTTAAAAGAAAGGTTAAAGTATCATTTATTCCCTTTTCTCCCCCAAACAAATCAAGTTGTCCTCTTCAACTGATCATTTCCAAGAATTTCTTACTGATGACTCTCAGTGCAAAATATTTCTGTTCAGCTTCTGCTTTTAGCTCATCAGTACTTTCAGACTGAATCTTCAAATTTTTGCACTTTTTGACCCCATTCAAACCACACCAGCAATGCATTTTATATTCTCTTTACAAATTCAGGACACTTCAATCCATTTACCTCATGCTATCTTCTTTCTCCTTCCTGTCTTTCTCTGTCTCCTCCACTTTTTTCAGTTCCTTCTCCAAAGTAGCTTTGGCCTGTAGTAACTGCTTCATTTCCAAACTGAATATACAGGACCAGAGGGAAATTTCAGTGCTCATTTAAAATATTTTTAGTTACCATTATCTAGCTTAATCAAATGATTACAGAAATTATTTGCTATTCAAAACAATTACCTTAAATACCACCTATTTAAATGTGAATTTTTCAAATTTAGAATCAATTTAAAGTGCTTCTTTGTTCACACAAAATACAGCATTTTAATTACAACCAGAAGGATAATAGGAATGACAGGGTTTGGCTTCTATGTGATTGCACTCTAAAAAGACAGAACTTAGCAGGCTAAATCACCAGGACCAAAGTAGACTGCCAACCAAACAGCATGACATTCAGAAACTATACATATAAACTCAATCTCTAAAAGTTAGAGTTATGCTAACCTAGACCAGATTTTTGATTAGACAGAGTAGGAAAGAAACAGCGATGCCACTGTAAGAGGCAACAAAAACAAGGTATCAGAGGAAGAAAACTGAACAGGAAAAAAATTCAACATTTTTTTTTGCTTTACCAAATTCTCACAACAAAAATGAAAAGGATATAAAATTGGATCAAATACTGTTATAATGGTAAAAAAACAAACAAACAAAAAACCAATTCAGTCAATGGTCTGTTTATTTCAAGCAAAATATGATAAAATTTCACTATAAAAAGAACTGGAAACTCCTTTGGAAGTCACTACAATGGGATGTGACCCGGATTTTCATTTTAAAGTAATTTTTCTAATACTGTGATTTAACCCATTCTTTATATACTGTAATTACTGGGGTAACTTAGCAAATGTTTTATTACCACTAAAACAGAATTTGAAGCCAAAGTCTAAGAAATTTCAGCATAGTAAACAATTCTTTATTGAACACCACTAGTTTTGGACCTAGCATAAAGATGGATTTCTCCCAAACAAAGCTAGATTACTTCAGGTGCAAAATTTTTTTAACACGAAGCAGCAAGAACTTTTTCACATGGTGGAAAGAGGGTAGCTGTGCTGTAAAGAGACGTACTCTTTATCAGACAGCTGAGCTTGCAGGGCGCTTCGGTCCGCCTTCAGCTTTCTTACAATCCCTCGAAGTCGCTCACAGTCCTCAGAGTGCTCAGATCTCAGCAGATCCTGCTGCGCTGTGTTTGGTGTGGACTGAATCAAGGGAACCAATCTGACCTGTTCTGGAGAATGAGATCCTGTGTTCTCGAGCTCACCCACTTTCTGAAAACAAACACAAATACTTAGCTATTATTTTTCTTATTCTTAGGTTTCATAGGCTTTACAGCTGGAAGTGACCTTCATAGGTCTCCTACTGGCCTCAAGAGAGGGCAGAGCTTGTCCAAGGGTCCACATTAAGTAGCAATGCTGGGATTCAAACCCAAATCTTCTGACTCTAAACTCAGTGTTCTACAATAATACAAATATCTGATGAAGTCCTGGATAAGTACAAGAAACCAAAAGGAAATTAGGCTTAAGGCACAAGGAACTTTGCCTGTTATACAGTATACTAAAAGAATAAAAGTTGCAATTAATTAAAAATTCTGAGGCTCTAGCAATGCTAACTGGTATAATACATAACTTTGGGGAAAAGAGAAAAGTTCTTGTGAGAATAAGCAGACTCAAAAAGGTAGCAACAGAAATGCAAATCAAAAGTTAGCTCTGGATCATTTAATAATGTTAGCTTAAATTTTTGTAACATTTTACAGTTTACAGAAGACTTTCCTTACAGCAGCCCTGTGAGATAGTCTAAGTATTATCTTCCTTTTACAGAGAAAAGACTGAGGCTCAGAGAGGTTAGGCAACTTGTACAAAGCCATACGTAGCTAATAAGAATGGAACCAGGATCTGAATTTGGGTTTTCTAATCCAAGACCAGTCCTCTTTCCACTCTACTCCGGAGCTCCTAGGGGAGAAGAGATTAGAGCTCAGGTTTAGAGTCCTAGGTAGGTGCATGGGATGATGAAGAAGCCAAAGACTGCTATGAACAAAAATGAGTTGTAGGCTGGTAGGCCAACACGCTTTAGGGCTTTTGATGCATCACTTGTTATTTTTCATTCTCTGGATCCTTCTTATAACCTACAAAATCTGAATTTTTGATTTAAGAGAAAAAGATTTGTTCTGCTAGTTATGTGAGCCAGAAATAACTCAGTTTTCCATTTCTATCACTTCTTCTCTAAAACTACTTAAAGAAACTTTTCAGATACGCAAAAAAAAAATCATAACCACTTTTAAGCTCCTTAAACTGAAAAAAATTATTTTCTTATGGAAGCGAATACTGAAAACTAAAAATAAATTAAATTTTTAAAAAAATTTATTTTTGAGGTATTTGCCATTTTCCCTAAACATCTGCTTTGTACCTGTGAGAAATTTTAGGGAAAGATTCAAATTTTTCTTTTAAAGTATGTTGACATTCTATTAAATTTCAAAGGATTTAGTTTGGTTACCATAGTAAAGATTTGTAATTAAGGATTTAGAAATTCAAGTCAGTTTACAAGCTTTCCAGCTGGTAAAGTGCTATGTAACATTGTGTACAGCATAAACAAGTAGAAGAGAAAAAAAAGCACTTGTACTGCACCAATGTGGAATTCTTCAAGCAGGCTGTTTAATGTCTCAAAGCCTCGACTGTCTTTCTTTAAAAATTTTTTTTTCATTCTAAACTTACACCAAAAGAGTATTTCCATACATACAGCAAAACATAAAAAGAGGATTCTATAACTAAACCTGGCTCTCCATCTCACACCACTTGCTTAAAAAAAAAAGCATATAATAAATTCTACACATGACTATCTTGATTGTGCTTCCTTCTGAACTTTATTTTCTCCTTTGTGAATAAAAAAAAAAGATGTTATTTTTTGGCATTACTATTACGAACCCCCTTTCCCAATTAAAAACCAAGAGAAAGAGAGGGGAAAACAACCCCTGCAACAAATAAGTATAGTCAAGCAAAAAGAATCCATACAGTGGCCATAAGAAATGATAATTGCACTCATGGCTGCCAAACCAGATAGTATAGAGAGAGAAAAGAGAGGGTCCGAGACAAGCCTTGGGTTTTCCCCAGTTAGTTAACGTGATATGAAGATGCAGTAGAGCAGACTGAAAAGCAACCATCAAATTAGCAGCAGGGGAACCAGAAGAGAACTATGTCATGAAAATCCAGAAAGGACAGTGAAACAGGAGAAGAAACTGATCAAAAATGTCAAATACTTTAATAAAATAGAAAATCGTTATCAACAGTACAAAAGAGATAAGAAGGAAGCAGAACCAAATATAGGATTCATGTTTTACAAACTCAATATTATAAAAACCATTAGGGAAAGGAATTCTAAAAGAAAATCTATCATCTCAATTTTGAAAGAGAAAAATGTTTATCTTTTGAACATATGGGAGAAATTTGTTTGATAATATAAAAAATATTATACAACAAAAGCAATGTATTCAAAATAAAAAGAAACGGGAAAATACTTAACTACTCAAACATAAATACAGCAAGTAAAAAAATCTGTTTTCTAGAATCTACAGGAGAACGACGCAAGTTTATGATAGTAAAACCTATTCCCTAATACAAACATAAGAACAGAAAATTTCTGAAAGAGAAAACATAAACTGCTAATTATCACTTGAAAATATGTTCAAACGCTAACATAAGAGAAATACAAATTAAAACAACTCTAAGTACCACCCTATATCCATCAAATTGGCAAATAATTAAAAACAATAAAATTCAATGTTGGGGGGGTGGTGTTGGGGTGGTGGTGGTGGTGGACTGCTAGATATTCTTTGTTTCATTAATGGTAGAAATGAATTTTGTATACAATATTTTGGACAGCCCTCTAGAAGTAGATAATAAAAACTGTAAAACTCTGATCCAGTAATCTCAGTACTAGGGACACATACTATAGACACTATCAAAACAGCTATTGCTACTTTGGAGTAGTGAAAATCTAGGGAAAAAATACCCCAATATAACCAAGCTGGAAAATTGGTTAAATAAAATATAGTAAATCAATATAATAAAATATCATTGTAATATAAAAATTATATATGATATAACAAATACAGCATGGGCTGCTGGACTTAAAGTTAAGAGACCTATGTTTGAATCCTGGCTCCTCATATGTACAATGAAGACACTTGTGTTATCTTTTCACAGCGGTTGCTGTAAGGAAAACACGTCAAACTGCTATGCAAATGTGGATTATTAATACCAAGAAATATAGGCATACAGAAGTGATATAAAGAAAACAGAATTAGAACAATATTACACATTATAACTATATGAAAACAAAAGCAACACAACTTAAGAAGTACATAGATGCCTGACACATAGTAGATATTTAAGAAATGCCTATTACTTACTGACTAAAAAGAGACTGGAAAAAAGAGGTGGGGCTAAGCCCTGGGTTCTCCTCCTTCCACCATCCCAAAATAGAGAACAGAACACAAGAAAGACCAAAAGGACTTGTAGATAAACAGGATAGCTTTGAAAGTTATGTACTGAATGTATTATTTATTTTAAAAAAAACTTTACATAAAAGAGCTTTGCAATTGCATGTATGATCTTTTCCTGTCCTAATAATGTATATGGAAATGTTCATTTTATTTGGTGTTTGTTAGTTTCAGAATTTTTAAAATTAAATGAATATATTTAAAAAGAGAGACAAGAAGACACAGTGAATAAATTATTGTTAATAATGTGCTGGACAGACAGCCTTGGAGGCAAGAAGAGCTGGGTTCAAGTCCCACTTGAAGACAAGATTTCTGTGTGACTCCGTGCAAGTTGCTTAACCATTCGGTGTTCCTGATAACTCTCTCTCTCTCTCTTTTTTTCGGAGGCAACTGGAGTTAAATGACTTGCCTGGGATCACATAGCTAGAAAGTTTCTGAGGCTAGATTTGAACTCAGGTCCTCCTGACTCCAGGTCTGATGCTCTGTACACTGAGCCACCTAGCTGTCCTGTTCCTGATAACTTTCTACCCTGCAGAATAGTGGCTGGTCTAAAGCTAAATGCTAAAGCTTCCTCACTGGTCTGGACCATGTAAAAATGGTCACAATTTGTCAAGAAAGCTAATATCTCACTTGCTGGGCCAGCTTTTAAAAAATAATTTAAAAAATATAGTCATGCCACTTTAAAAATTTTAAACAGTTTAAATTAAACATAAATACATAAATACAAAATAAAGCTTAAAAACTACTTTAAAAATAATTATGTCACTCACCTTTTCCAACTCTGAGATTCGTCTCATTAGCCTTTGTTTACTCCATTCACTATAACCTAAAGGGAACAACAATGCCTTTAATAGACAATCAATCAGCATTTATTAAGCCCCTACCATAAGTCAGGCATTGTGCAAGGTTGTGAGGATACAAAGTCAAAAATAACAGTCCTTCCAGGGAAGGTAACACATATATAAATAAGTATATACAAAATAAATAGGAGGTAAAAGAGGAGAAGGGAAGAGTGGCACTAGAAGCATCATCAAGAAAGGCTTCGTGTCGAAGGTGGCGATGAAGCAGAGTTTTGATGCTAAAAGGTACAGCACATTACAGGTATGGGTCATAGTCAGAACAATGGCACACAGATGGGACATAGGTGTTTTGTGCAGAAAATAGTGAGAAAGGCAGTTTGGCAGACACAGGGTATGGACAGGACAAAGTAAGGAATAACAAACAGAACCATCCATTTAAAGGGGCTAAATACAACAAACTTTCAGAAATCGATGCAGAAGGTGTGATAAGAGGGAATGAAATAAGCATTTATAGATGCTTATTATGTGCCAGGCACTATGCTAAGAGTTCTGAAAATATCTCATTGGATCCTCACAACAACCCTAGGCAGTAGGTGCTATTATTCCCATTTTGCAGTTGAGGAAACTGAGGCAAACAAAGGTTAAGTGACTTGCCCAAGGTCACACAAGTCAGTAAATGTCTGAGGCTGGGTTTGAACTCCAGTCTTCTTGACTTCAGGCCCAGTGATCCACCTACTGTGTCACCAGATGCGCCTCTACAACACTAAAACCCTGAATACCACTCTTAGATCATGCTACAATTCAGAGGGTATTTTTCAAATTATGTCAAGGTTCATTTGCTAATGGTAATTAACCATATTAACTGCATAGTTAGACTTTTCAAACGACAAAATCTCCCCAAAGCTTTGCAGCCTTATTTCAGATACGAGAGACATGCCACCTAAGCCATGTGGTTGGACAGAGTGAGGGCTGGGACTCCCATGGCATCCTTGCTCTTTGCCCTCATGGAAAAGCTGAAGCTAAATCCCTTCATTTGTAAATGCTCTCAGAGATGACATTCGTAGATGATACCTTTTGCTTTGTTAGAAATAGGGGAATTGCTTAGCACCCGGTCCAGATCTTCTTTCAAGCTCTGGTTCTCTTCCTGAAGTTCTTGAACATTTCTAGACAAGTGTAGGACAGTAGCACTCAATTTCTTCTGCTTTTTCTGAGTTGACTTCTTGTCAGTTGGGGACCTATATGCGAAACAGATCAAAAAGTGAAATAGCTCAATGGTAAACAAATGATTTCTAAACAGATACAATAAATGGCATAAATCAGGAGAAGAGATTATATTTTTCTCTTCACAAATGATTTAAACTAAAATAAACCAATTAGATATTCTTTTCAATGTCCAAGAGATTTGGACCAGGGATTATTTTTCCTATGCTTTAAAAAAAAAAACACAGATAAATAACTCTTTTGCTCCATATTCGAAGAGAAATATTTTAATGCTAAAATACAGGTAACTAGAATGGATGTAGGGGAGAGACATCATCTTCCAAAACACTTTGGCAGGTCCAAAGCTATGCTGTTCAATCATTTTTTATTTGAGTCTAACTCTTCATGACCCCATTTGGAGTTTTCTTAGCAAAGACAGTGGAGTGGTTTGCCATTTCCTTCTGCAGCGCAGTTTACAGTTGAGCTGAGGCAAACAGTTAACTGACTTGCCCAGGGTCATACAGATAGTAAGTGTCTGAGGCCAGATTTGAACTAAGGAAGAGGATTCAGGCCTAGCATTCTACCCACCGTGCCACTTAGCTGCCCCCAAAGCTATAGTGTTCCTCTTAAAACTCTACCTTTCTTTGAAACATTCTGATTTGCCTATTTTTACCATAGTTAACATTAAGAATACTGAAGTTCTAAAAGTCTAATCTCAACAGAAGGTGTACATAGTGCTCCAAATGATGGTAAGGAGAGAGAACTTGAAATCAAATTAACGATCCAAAAATGTGAGAACCTGAGCAAGAAAGCATAAGAAATCTATGCTAAGACAGATCCTCTGATAACTAATACTTCATCCCCTGGACCATGGGAGAGGGCTTCTGCCAGGCATTCTATGTCCTTCCCAGTCTGGCTCCAACTCATCTTTCCAGGCTTACTGCCCAAGACTACATCTACGCTTATGTTCCAACCAATCTGCCCTTGCCTGCAGAGCACTTCTTCGTCATCTGCAACTTGTACAACTGATTCCCTAGCTTCTGTCATGGTGCATCTCAGGTGCCACATCCTACAAGAGGCCTATGCAGAGCCTCCCAGTTGCTAGTGAATATTCTGTATGAACCTATTTGTATTCCTGCTCCCCTGTCTCCCTCAGAATGGAAACTTTTGGAGGGTAGTAACTGTTCTGTTTTATCTTTATGTTCCCAGGATCTAACACAATGCCTGGCATATAATAAGCACTTAATAAATACTTGTTGGATGAATGAATAGAAAGTCTGATGTTCTTCCAGATAAAGTAAACTGAAAGAAACGAAAGTGGAAGAACAACACTGAATTGAGATGGCAGCTTATGTAATGTAGTGGGAAAAGCACTGGACTTAAAGTCAGGAGATCTAGGTTTTAATCCGGACTCCAACACTTAAAACTGTGTGATCATGGACATGCCACTTACCCTCTCTGAGACTCAAGTTTCCTCATTTATGCAATGAAGACATGATACACTTAACTTATAGAGCTACTGAAAGAAAAATACTTCACAAACCTTAATGCATTATATGAAAGTATTATTAATAAGACAGGTGTAGTTTCAGAACTAGCATCTCTGTAGCAGAGCTAATTGACTAAAGACACTACCAACAATTAACAAACTAATTATGAGAATCATCTCTATGATCTGAGAAGCTCAGATGCCTAGATGTGAGAGGTCTAACTCTAACTATTCTTTTCTTTTAAAGGAAAGGTGTTTGAAGGTGCTTCAAAGTAATGGACATCAAAAGTTCCTAGGTGATTATTTCCTTTGTTATAACAGTTTAAATAATGTGAATCAATATACAAAATATGTGCCCCCAAAGAGACTAACATACTTCTTTCCTGTTGTTTCGGTATTTGCCAAAAGAACCTGGAGACGATGGATCTGTAAAATACCAAAGTTAGAATGCATTTTTAAAAGCAGATCGCTAGCATGGAAAAGAGTCTCCTTTGAGGATAACTCCACTAGAGTTCTGAGCATTGCTTAGGACCAAGACAAACCAAAGTGTGACATTATGTTTTCACCTAAAAGTCCTGACCAAGTAAGAGCACACAATCCTGGCAATATGACCTTCACAGCAAAACTTTAGCTTATACAGTCCCTTCAGTTTTGTTCAGTGTAATTACAATATTGCTCTCTGTCCATGTTCTGTGACTTCCCTTTCCCTTGATAATACATTAGGACAAAGAACTTAATACCTCCTCATAATAAGTCTCCATGGCGATCCTCATTTCTTCCAAATTAGTCATCTTTATATCTGTCTGAAGTTTACTGAAAATCCAAACAAAAAGTTAGCACAGAGATCCTGGTATTGCAGAGATGAGCCCAATATGCTGATAGTCTCACTGATACCGGGACATGGCACAAAAACTCATAGAAGCCAAGTCATCGTAAAAGAACTGGACTGGGGCAACAACAGCTGGGTTTGGTTTCCAGTTTCGTCACAGTTTAGCTTTGTGATCCTGGGCAAAAGACTCAGCTTCCTTCTCTGTGACTGGACATTGGGATGTTGGGAGGACATTGTGTTTTGCTAAGTAGTAAGAGTAAGTAAGCCTATAATCATGATAAGTATTAAGAATAAATCAATCATTCAACTATTTTGTACAGCAATTTGAAACGATGCCCAAAGGGCTATAAAACTGTGCATGACCTTTGACCCAGCAATACCACTATTAGGTATCTATCCCAAAAAGATTTTTTTTAAAACAGAAAAGGACCTATTTGTACAAAAATACTCATAGCAGCTCTATTAGTGGTGGCAAAGAACTGGAAATTGAGGGGATGCCCATTAATTGGCGAATGGCTGAACAAGATGTGGTAGGGAATACTATTGTGCCATAAGAAATTACATGCACGATGCTTTCCAAAAAACCTGAGAAGACTTACACGGATGGATGCAGAATGAAGTGAGCAGAACCAGGAGAACATTGTACACAATAACAGTGATACTGTATAATGAATTGTAAATGACTTAGTTGTTCTCAGTAATACAATGATTTAATACAGTTCCAAAGGACTCATGATGAAAAATGCTATCCACCTCCAGAGAAAGAACTGATGGAGTATGAATGCAGATTGAAGCATATTATTTTTCACTTTCTTTATTTGTGTCTGTGTGTGTCTGTGTTTTCTTTCACAACTTGACTAATATGGAACTATGTTTTGCATTACTGAACATGTATAACCTATACTGAAATGCTTGCTGTCTCAGGAAGGGAGGAGGAGGGAGGGAGAGAATTTGGAACTCAAAATCTTTTTTTTTTTCCTTTTGGCTAGGCAATGGGGTTAAGTGACTTGCCCAGGGTCACACAGCTAGTAAGTGTCTGTCTGAGGCCAGATTTAAACTCAGTTCTTTCTGACTCCAGGCCTAGTGCTCTATCCACTGTGCTACCTAGCTGGAGTGGAAAGTTATTCTATATTCTGTTCAAGAGATTAGGTATTCTGTCCTACAAAACTGACCCAGTAAATGACTAAATCCCTACCAAGGCAATGTATCACAGTGGTTAGATGCCCATAAGGGAGTTAGTCAGACTGGTGAAAAGAATAGGAGTAAGGGAGAGTTTGGAAATTAGGTCTCAGGAAGGTCCATCCATAGACAGAGAAAAGCCTATATAAGGAAGATTCAGGTCAAAATCCAAATGAATTGGGGAGTAACTTTGGGCATTGAGGAAAAATGCCAGAACTTCTTTAATGTGAAGAAGATTTTTACCTGGCCGTGGAGTGGACTACATCTGGCTACTCTTTTTCTGTACAGTACTCCAGCTTTGGCAACTCTAAGGCAACAGAAACCAACAACAGGGTTTAACCAGTAGGGGCAAGGAAAGTCCCATTAGCCTCAGGTCCTCCATAGGCTAGAACTGGGGCTTCAAGTCAGCCACCCAAAGACTTCTGTGGCCCAACAGAGGCTAGGGAGACTGAATGTTCAGAAGTGAGAGTAAGTCAGCACAGATGCCCATATGATTTGCTCAGTGATTAGGCTTACATTGTTCTGGAGATGATGAACAAGAATGTCACCCATGTAGCTCACTGGCATTTGCTGGTATAGGGCAGTATACTGGATTACGTGAAGGATGGCACACAGAAAAAAGAGGGAATATGGAGTCTATTATAAGTAAATGTGCTATGTGTAACTCGAGGACTGTGTATAATATGAGATGTCTCATGACCTACATACCTCATTAATTACATGTAACTCTACTGTGTATGACCCACAGAGTCTTTACCTCTAAATGGGACAGGTATCAGGTATAATGAGAAGGGATTACACATTTTCAGGCAGCTAAAAAGCACAGTAGATAGAACGCTGGGCCTGGAGTCAGAAAGACATGAGTTTCTCAGACATTCCTCCTGTGTGACCCGGGCAAGTTCCTTAACTTGTTTGCCTCAGTTTCTTCAACTGCAAAATGGGGATAATAATTGCATCTACCTGGCAGGATTGGTGCGAAGATCAAATGAGATATCTGTAAAGCACTTAGTGCCAGGTACATAGCAGGCAGTATATAAATATCTATTGCCTTCCCTCCCTTTCCTTCAACTGCAGGATTCAATGTAGCAGGTACCTGTATCCAGGTGCTCAGGTCAAGAGAGACACTCTAACATTAAGAATTCATAAGCATACAACCTTTTTGGTTAGGAAGTGGAGTGAAGAAAAAGATAGAACTGGGAACAGGGTCAGAGAGATTCTTAGGGTGGAAATTCAAGCTGGAGTCTGAGAAAACTTGATGAAAGATAATTTCACTAATAATGTAAGCTAAATGTAGCCCTTTCTAATGGTATAAAGGATTCTCAAAATTCCTCCCAGCCCACGCAAGAGCCCAACCCAAAAATCTCCATACGTGATAGTATTGTCCTTTTCCTTGCATTGCTGTTCCAACTTGATAATCCTCTGTTTTAATCCATTAATGACCTGCCAAAAGAATATAAACACATCAAGCCCACACGTTTCTGATATCCCTATTACATCAGTCTCCTCCTGAAATCTGGTCTTTTTCATTCTCTCTTTACAGTGTTACATTTCAGCAAAGATAATACAGATAGCCACAGCACACCAAAATAGGAATGAAATCCTAAACGTGTTTATCATTACTACTAAGATAATACATAGGAACAGGATAATTAGTTAAAAAAATTTAAGGCAACTACAGCTCTCTGGAGATTATTTATTAGACAATCCTGTCCATAGCTGCCAAATAAAAGGAACAACTCTTTTCACTAGAGAAAAGAGATTTCACTAGAGAAAAGAGATTTCACTAGAGAACAGAGATTTCTTTATTCACCATTTTTAGAGTTGGAAAGGAAGACATAACAAATATTGTTTACCTGAAAAGGTGCTGGGTAAAAGTCCAGTTGTCTTAAATATTTTAAAAGTAAGCATTACTGATGCCTCTGATTTTTAAATCACAATCATTCCTGCATACACCTCATCACCACCACCACCAAATAAGCCCTTCTTTTGTTACAAAGAAAAACAGCCAAAGAAAACCAACAGACATAAAAACTGTCGTATAGCATATGTAACACTACACTCCAATAGAACCTCACCTCTCTCCTCACGTGTCTTAAATATTAAAAACATAACTTTCAACTATTGTGTATGCTAGATGCTGTGTTATTAGTATCAATTCTGGGAACAGCAAATTCTTTTTCCTTAAACAATATACTTTCAAAATCCTGTCAATCATAGCAGGAGGGCACTGAATAGTCTGTCTTAGTAAGTACCTCAGAGAAATCCACTTTACCACAAAAAAGAATAGAGTAAAGAATAGATATCTACAGAAAGACCATGGAAGGAATGTCTCCCTATGACACCTTTCCATCTAGCAGTCTTTGCTCAGGGTTCTGATTGTAGGTCAGATATTCAAGTATCATTGTCAGGCCTAAAATCCTTCTCCTGTGACAAGAGTTAAGGCCTACAACAATTTCAAAGTACTCCAGCATAATGGTTCTCAAAATCATGTAGGAGCAGTGGGAAACATCATTTCCACGGTAAAGAGTGCTACCTCCTGAATTTACCACAAGTTCTCCTGGAGCTTCTGACCATTCTATAGCTAACTCCTAGGTAGTGGCTGAGGAATGATGAGCTCACAGCCCAGAAGGAAACAGCAGGGGCTGTTCTTTTACCCCTAGGGTCCAGAACTCATGGTACTGTGAAATTAATTCTCTCCATATATTATTGAAAGAAAAAGTCTTCATTGAGCAAAGACTGTTCGTATACATTTTGAATGAGTACTTTGTTGCTCTTCCTCCGCATCTATCATTGTAATAATCTCTTTAAGGAAGGAATAGCTCTGATCTGAACTGGCATTTTAATAAGGTTTTAATAGAAAAGTTATTTACCTTCCTGGAGATCACACTTACCCAGCCAGTACCAGGCCTTTTGTCAACCATACTCCGGGCAAATTCACAGCCCTGTAGCAAAAAAATAATATTTTTAAAAAATAGTCTGTGCAATTCAAATTTTATTGATTTTTAAAATTTCACCTAATCTGAGGAACAGAAATTTATAGTTCCCTCAATCTTAGGGGTTTATATATCAATGAAGAATTGAACCAAGAGTTAAGTGAATGAGCCTAGTTACTGTTGCTCCTACATACAATATTGGTACATACAGTACAGTATTGATAGATGCACAGGGGTGGATATGAACCAGCCTGGGCATTTATAACCCATGTTTCCATACTACTAGCCCTACAGGATAGGAACTACCTACTGATCCCCTGTACTTGGTTATAACTATAGATTATCCCACTTCCACTGCAAATTCAACCTAGCTCCTTAATTGCTCTAATTCTGTGCATTACCCTCTAGCCCTGATCCAACGCTGATTTCACTGGATATACCATTCAGCTTACTTACATGATTATGGACTCTGGGCACTTCTACCAATCAAAAGCGCCATTCTATTCACTTATCCCATAACCATCTCCCTTTCCCGATTCTAGGATAACAATGGAGAAAGCCAAGCTACTAAGTACTGTTGGCAGACCATTTCCAAGCATCACAGATTTGGATCTGAACTGGCCAAAGTGGTGGCTCCAAAAGAAAGAGCCAATGCTTTCTAGATATGATGGGATGAAATAAAATTGGAAAATTCCAGTTTGCAAGGTAAGATGGCAGTATTAGAAGGGAAACACTGAAGGCATCCCCAGTACCTACCCAGCTGAGTAAGCCCCTGGGGAAATCCAAAAGGCAGGCTGAAGAACTTGCTGGCTTGTAGGTGAAGCCACAGGACTTTTCCACCAACCAAATGGAAGTTTGATTCCCATCCTGTGATTATTGGTTATGCTGCCTGGCATTCCTGATGGGACACAGTGACTTACTAAAGTGGTTCAATGGTGGTATGACAAAGATCCCACACAGCTTTGAGGGCCCACTGTGGCCTAAGGTTGCAAACCAATAGATCTAACAGCCCTGACAAGGATGAGATTTGGTGGGAACACTCTTCAGGCTGCAAACCAAGATCTCAAATAGAACAGAGCTGCCTGGACAAAGCAATCTAAGAAGTCCTGGTGGACGCCCAGGAATATTTGGCTACCTCACTCCAGAGCCCTTCTAGCATCCAGAGAGGAATCTATCCCTGATTGTCTCTATATATTCACTTCTGTCAGTATGTTCCCTCTGGCTCTGCCACAATGGGCTAACTAAACAGAGAGATATGGAAGACCTTTCATCTGGCTACCCAGGCCTTTTGGTGGTCAAACCTCAATTCAACTGACAAATCCCACAATGGGGTCCAAATGAAGCTACTTCTTATACCTCCCCAATCACGACTGACAGAGTCCCTGGATTTCATCATGGATTTGCCCCTGTCCCAAGACCAGGTCTTCACTGTGGTGGTAGTAGGCATCCTACAAGGCGCACTGGGTAATGGATAAGAGGGTTGGATTCAAGTCCAGGAAAACTTGGGCTCAAATCCTGCCTTAGACACTAAGTAACTGTGTAACCTTAAACAAGTCACATGTCCTCAGATTCCACATCTGTAAAATGAAGGGGCTGGAATCAATAGCCTCTAAGGTCCCTTCCAGTTCCAAATCTGTGATCTTTCGTCATGATTATCAAACTGGCCCACTTCTTCCACTATGCTGGATCTCCACAGCAACCAAGACCACCTACCTAGTCTTTTAGGAAATCTTTTACTTAGATCACCTTCCCATATACAACAGGCCATGAATTTCAGTTTATGTCACACATCTGGGCAACACCCTTCTGAACAGTCCTCTGAATAAAAGTATATCTTTCCACTATATAACTAATGCTTTTCTTTCTTTCTCAATTGCGGGTCTAAAAAACTGTCTCTTGACTTGTGCCCAAAGAGACTTTCCAGGAGAGCCAGGGCAACACACGATGAAGAAATGATGGAATCTCATTTGGAGAGTCAAGTAGAAAAATGACTGTGATACAGCCCATGAGGAGGATTTTCATAGTGGAGGGTGGAAATCCTGAAGATAAATATGTAATGAGTTTCAAAAAAGTGGACAATTCCTATATAATTTTTTTTTTGGCGAGGAAATTGGGGTTAAGTGACTTGCCCAGAGTCACACAGCTAGTAAGCATTATGTGTCTGAGGCCACATTTGAACTCAGGTCCTCCTGACTCCAGGGCTGGTGCTCTATCCACTTCACCACCTAGCTGCCCCTATGTAACTAATTCTTAAACTTAATGAATTGTATCCTAGAGTAATAATCTACCATGCATCTACATCACCAACAACTCTATGCATGCTACCACTCATAACACATTCTTCTGCACCAACTACTGGTTTTATTTCATTTCTAGCACTTTCCTTCACTCACACTCTGATACCACATATCCTGTTTCCCTTCTCTACTCGTGGTCAATTGCTACTTTGAAAAGTTAGAAGGTGCTCAAAGGAAACTTCAAAATGACCATCCTTTACCAGAAGTTAGAAGATAGGCTACTGTGAAGGACACCATAGTTTTAAGTGGCAGGTTCTATAGCTTTTCCATTGACTCTCCCTAAATGAATGCAAGTGTCATTCCAAAAATTCCAGGAGGACATGGGCATTCATCTGCTTGCTCCACAGCTCCCTTGCTTTAGGTATGTGGCTTGGCTATGTGGCCAACTCTGATATCTGGCAGAATGGGCAGGCTATAGATCAGAGGACTACAAATGGAAATCTGCCCCAGGACATCCCTACAAGTGAGTGTGTTGAGGCCTTTCAGTGACAGTAGCCACATAAATCCTAACCTAACCTAACCTAATCCTAACCTATGGATCTGTATACTCTCAAGTTTTGATCTGTGTGATTAATGATTCTGAATGCTCCTTACCAGGGGAATTACAACAAAAAGGACAACTTACTCGATTAGGATCCAGGAGGTGTTCAATCTGCCGATCCTTTCTGCTATTTTCTTCTTCTAATCGTCGAAGCTTTGTTTTCATAAAATCCACATCACCTTTTTGAGAGTGTAATGACTAAAAGGAAAAAAAAACTCTACAGGTTTGGCTTTGTTTTTGTTTTAAATATACCCCACAGTCAAATACAAAGATAGATTGTTTTTAATCCTTATCCACAGTCCTAGGTTTGGGCTAGATAGTTCAATCACCTAGTGCTCAGGAAGTCAAATTTGGATCTGATCCAATTAAGTAAGCATTTACTAAGTGCCCAGTATGTGGTAGGCACTTAGACGAAGACAAAAATGTGTGTCACTATCCTCAAGGAACTTACATTCTATTGGGAGAAATAATACACACACATATAAATACACACATTTTATACATACACACACAAGATATATATAAAATAAATTTAAATAAAGTAATTTGGTATTAGTAGTTGGGAGAATAAGGAAAGGCCTCATAGTAGCATAGCAATTGTTCATGAGGCCAGAATAAGAAGGGAGTGCAATCTCAGCACAGGGAGACAGCTTGAGCAAAAGCAAAGAAACAGGAGATGGAATGTCCTGTGTGAGAAAGCAGAAGATGGACAGTTTGGCTGGACTGCAGAATCTGTGAAGTGAATTCTTGTAAGAGAAGCCTGAAAGAGAACTTAGATCTAGGTAGGAAAGTGCAGGTAAATGTTTAACAGTCAGCTCTCTGAAAAAATGTATGCAAGACACACTTAAATTTAATAATCTGTATTATTAAAACATTTTATCACTTTCTTAAATTTATACAATCGATAACAACAAACTATCCTCAATTTGTATCATTTGCCAATTTCTGAGCTATAAATACTTAGATTGAAAATTTAACAATCAGCGCTCATGAACCAGTATGAACTAGCTCCAGGATACCCCTGGATCCAGGTTGCAAAGGACTCTAAATGTCAAAAAGAAGAGTCTGCATTTGATCCCACAAGTAATAAGGAACCCCTGGTATTTACTGATCAGAAGAGTAACACAATCAGACCTACCCTTCAGGTATATCACTTTGGCAGAGGTGTCAAGAATGAATTGAAACGGGGAGAGACTTGAGGCAGAGAAATCAATCAGGAGGTTATAAGATAGTATAGATGAGAGACAATGAGGGTGTGAACTAGAATTAACTTTTCTGGACCACAGTTTCCTTATCTGTAAAATGAGGAGGATGTTGGACTAGATTATCTCTAATCTCTGTTTCAGCTTTTAATCTATGCTCCTACTAGTTCAAGGTAGAGGTAATAAATTCGGACTACTTTATATCGGCATTTGGCTGTAAAAGAGAGAATTATGGGACAACAGCTTGAGGGCATGGCAGGGTCAAGTGAAGGATGAGGAGATATGGACTTGTTTGCAGGTATCAGGGAAGAATTAGTGCATAAAGAACGACTGAAAAGTAAAAAGAGAAAAGGAATGACTGAAGGAGCAAGTGACTAGAGGTGGGAGGGGAGGGGATAAAAGGGACTAGTAGGGTTAGTATTGCTAAGAAGCACTACACTATTCTTCCTCTGAGATGAAACTGAGAATATAAAAATATGTGTTCAATTGTTTCAATTGTGTCCAACTCTTCGTGGGTACTAGAGTGGTTTGCCATTTTCTTCTCCAGTTCATTTTACAAACGAGGCAAACAGGGTTAAGTGACTTTCCTAGGGTCACACAGCTAGTAGTGTCTGAGGTTAGATTTGAACTCACATCTCCTGACTTCAGGCCTGGCTCTATCCACGGTGCTACCTAGCTGCCCTTGCACCACCTACCTGCCCTGAACTCAGGATGATGAGTCTTCCTGACTCCAGACCTGGCACTCCATAAAATGCACCACCTACCTGCCCCGAATACATGGGATTTTATTGTTGGTATTCAGTCATGTCTGACTCTTTGTGACCCTATTTGAGGTTTTCCTGGCAAAGATACTGGAGTGATTTACCATTTCCTTCTCCAACTCATTTTACGGATCAGAAAACCGAAGTAAACAGTGTTAAATGACTTGCCCAGGATCACACAAAGTTGGTAAGTGTCTGAAGCTGTATTTGAACTCAAGAAGATGAGTCTTCCTGATTTCTGACCTGCACTCTATCCATTGTACCACCTAGCTGCCCTATAAGAATATATTTATCAATAATACGTTAAATGTTAGTTAAATTATATATCAAATAAATTTCTCAATAATAAATCTCAGTGAATACACACCTTAGTTCCTGGGTCAGTGTACATTTTGTGTCATAAATCAATCAACAAGCACTTATTAAACATTATTCTGTGCCAGGCACTATGCTATGTACTGGAGACACAAAGACAAAGCAAAAAACAGTCCTTTCCCTTAGATTAGAATGTAGATTCCATTCTAATGGGAGAGTACATAAAGGTAACCTCAAATAGGAAAACACTAGCAGCTAGGGCAAATGAAAAGCCCCATGCAGAAGATGGTACATTACTACAGCAGGTTAAAATGCAAAATGTGAAATGGGATCCCTGGTTACCAAAGAACTTTATAGTGATTCCTGCCTAGCAGGAGCTAAAGTCTCGAATTAAGTCAGAGATTCTAAGAGGCTGAAGGGAGGTGGGAGAGCATTTGAGGTACAAGGAGGTGGCCAATGTAAAAGGCACATAGACTGACTATGGAATGTCATGTGCGAGGAACAGCAAGTAGAACAGTGTGGCCAGACTGTAGAAAGAATGGAGGGGAGTAACGTAGAAGAAGGGGCTAAGTGGGTAAGAGCTTTAAATAGAAAATGAATTTACATTTGATCTTTGAGTTAATAGGGAGCCCTGTTAAGCATTAATTTTTTTGTCCACTGTCAGAAACTTTCATTGCTTAAAAACAGTAGAGAACAAAAAGTAATATTACCTTCTTCAATTCAATAATCTCATCATACATATCTTCCTTCTCTCTATAAACAGGGGCCCCAGGACTATGACCTAGAGAAAGACACAAAGCAAATCGCTTATAAGATTATTTGTAAGGGAACAACAATCCTTAGCTTTACTATAACCAGGATTTCAAAGATCACAATGCTTCAGTGACAGAAGAGAAAAAGGTATTCTTTCTCATTCAATACTAAGCATTTAATAGGATTTTATAAACAATTTATATTGTAACAGATAACCAATTACAGAAATTTTCCAGAGACAGAAAAGAAAAAGTGAAATTCAAGAAAAATAAGGATATGAACACATAATTTATAGTCAAGGTAGAATAAAAGAAAAACTGGATTAGGAGTAAAACATTTAGACTTTGCTTAACCATTTACATTTAAACTGTTCAGATTTGAGGCTCCCAAGACAAAGACTGTGAATCCTTATTTCTTTGTTGTTTAGTCGTTTCAGTCATGTCCAACCCTTCACGACCCCATTTGGGATTTTCTTGGCAAAGATACCAGAGTGATTTGCCACTTCCTTCTCCAGCTCATTTTACAAATGAGGAAACTGAGGTTTTACACAAAACTACTAAGTGTCTGAGACCAGATTTGAAATTGGGAAGATGAGTCTTCCTGACTTCAGACCTGGCACTCTATTCATTGTGCCACCTAATTGCCCAAATCCTTATTTCTAAAGGATAATTAACATGCTGATGTTTAATAAATATTTAAGCTTAAAATATAATGACCAACAACCAAAAAGAGTAAGCAACTCATGTACGGGACACAATATAAAGGAATTAGAATTTAAGTAAAGTTTTAAAACTGAAGTGATTATCCTGTAGGGATTAAAAGAAAAAAAAAGTAAAATAGTTAAAAGTTTTGGGAAGCAGGCAAATGAGAGCTCAGTAAAGATTTCACTGACAATATTAAAAGTCTTTTCCCATTAAATTTAAGAAGACTGTATAGTTAGTTTAGCTTCTACTGTGAAGGAATCGCTCTAATTCCTAAATGAGCAATGATCCTATTTCATATCTTACCTCTTAACCTGCTGTAGACTAATGTGCATACCTGAAGTAAAAAATCTCAGTGTCACAGTTGTAAGGCCCCTGAGAGCCCATCTAATCCAACCTGTACCTGAAGAAGGATGCCTTCTACCACACTGAAGACTTCTAGTGAAGGAGAATCCACTACCTTCTGGTGGCAGCCCATTCTATTATTATAGACTATTAACTGCTATAAAGTTCTTCCTTGTGTCAAAACTAAATTGCCCTCCTACAACTTCCACCCACTGCTCCTAGTCCTGCTCTCTGGGGCCAAAAAGAATATGTCTAATCTCTTTTCTACATGTCATCCCTTCAACTACCTGAAGACATTTATCATATATGCATGTAGGTGGGTGATACAATAGACAGACAACTGGGCCTAGAATCAGGAAGACTTGAGTTCAAATGTGACCTCAGAAACTTTCTATTTGTGTGACCTTGGACAAGTTACTTAACCCACGTTTGCTTCAATATTTTCAACTGTAAAATGAGGATAATAATAGTACCTATCTCCCAGGGTTGTTGTGAGGATCAAATATTATCTCATTTCTTTCAAATGAGATATTTGTAAAGCACTTAAGACAGTGCTTTGCACGTAGTAAATGCTTCATAAATGGTTATTTCCTTCCTTCCTTCATCTTCTCTTCTAAGGCTAACCATCTCATTTTCTTCAACTGAATTTCATCTGGCATGATCACCTCACCATGCTGAATGCTTCTTTCTGGACGCTCTCTACCTTGTTACTACAGTGCCCGGAACTGAGCCACCACACTGCATGTAGAGTCTGTTCATAGGACAGCAGGACTATCATCTTCCAAGTCATAGATACTAAGCCTCTAAATGCAACCTAAGACCTCATTAGTGTTTTTTAACTTCTATGCTGAACTGTGAACTCATCTTGAGTTTTTAGTCTAGTAAAACCTCTATGTCAATTTCACAAGAACTCTTGTCTAGTCATGCCTCCCTAATCCTGTACTTTTGAAATTTATTTTTTCAAACTAAACAACAGGATTTTTCATTTACTTTGTTAAATAAATGTTCCATCTTATTAGATTCAGCCCATGATTCTCACTTGGTGAAATATTCATCCTTACTCTCAACCAATATGTCTAAGCTTCATGTGTCATCTGCAAATTTGATAAGTGTGCCTTCATCCAATTTAGTGGTAAAAATCTTGAACAGAAGCAGAGCTGAGGACAGAGATCCCTCTGCCTACTAGAGGCTTCCCTCCTCCTGGACTTTAAGTCATGAATGGATACTTTTTGGGTTTCATCACTTCACTAGTTCTCAATCTGTGTGACTTCAATCTTCTACTCCATATCACTTCATCTATTCCACAAGCAAGCATACAAAAGATGCTGCTGTAGTGATTAGAATGCTCAATTAGGAGTCATAGAACTTGTGCATATAAAGTACTTTGCAAAATTCAAAGTGCTATATAAAATCAGCTATTATTATTGTTCTTGTAATTATTTTACAGAATTCCCTACCAGTCCAGTAACCCTGACAAAAAAGAAAATGAGGTTAGTTTGGCATGACCTTTGATCAAGACCATGCTAGCTCTTTGTGATCACTACTTCCTTTTGTAGATGTTTACAAACCATCCCTTTAATAATGCATTCTAGAATTTGCAAGAAATTGTAGTCACTCACAGTTCTATGTTCTATAGACTCTATTTTTTTCACTTTTTTTGAAAGCTAGTTCTTTTAGTATCCTAGGAGGTGGTTTTGCATAGAGTTGGTTAATTTGAACTCATCAAGGACCATTACCTTTTTACTTATCCTGTGTTTCAACTCCCTATTTTAAAAACAAACACGCACACACATGTGTATATACACATATATGTATGTGTATGCATATGTATGTATGTATGTAAGTATGCATAGGGGCAGCTAGGTGGCATAGTGCACAGAGTGCTAGGCCTGGAATCAGGAAGATTCCTCTTCCTGAGTTCAAATCCAACCTCAGATACTTACTAGCTGTGTGACCCTGGCAAATCACTCTACCCCGTTTGCCTCAGTTTCTCATCTGTAAAATCAGCTGGAGAAAGAAATGGCAAACCACTCCAGTATCTTTACCAAGGAAACTTCAAATGGATTCACAATGAATCAGAAATGACTGAAAATGACTGAACAAATCAGATATTTTTATCTTTCCAATCCAGAGATCTTATTCCTTGGCAGAGAAAACAAAAGCAAAATAAAAGTTTGAATAATTCTGTCTTCTCTCCATTGTGCTATTATTTTCCTATACACCCAGTGCAGTGGTACTATCCCTCTTTAATCCTCCTTCTCCCCTCACCCCCTATAATGGCTAAAAAAGTCCTTTACGTTGTCCTTAATGTTCACCACCAGTCTCTGTTTATTCTGAGTTTTGGCAGTCCTGACATTCTTACAGAGAGATGTCATGCTTTTGTATCCATCCTCCTTTATTTGCCAAAATCTCATCTTGTCAAAGGTCACAATAAACTCAAAAGTTCTATTGTTTTAAACTCATGAAAAGCAATTTTATCTCCACTGATATGCTCACCATTGCTAAAGAATATTTGTGCTTTTGCCTTTTAATACCTAATGCTTCCTTCAAATATTCTGGAGTGTCACTAGAGGGGTTAGTCCATACATTCCTAAGTCCCTAGACTGATTTCATAAGCTGAGTCAAACTTTCTGAGAAAAAAACAGTATGAATTTAATGTGATGCTATCAGTACAACACAGGTCAAGCTTTATCCTACAATAAACGACCAATGTTTCTAGACTAAGGGAAGCTGTGTCAGTACTCTTAAATTCATATTACTCAAAAACAAAATGTACAGTCATCTAGTTTGAGAGAGCATCACAATCTACAAGTCATGACATGATAGAAATGCTAAATGTTTTAGGAGTGAATAAAAGTCACACTGCATTCAATAATAACAAGTTGCATTCTAAGTCATCTTTCAAATTTTCAGAAATTCCCCTGTGAGAATTTCTGAGCAGGGAAGCAATGGGTTGAAGCAGTCACATACCTTGTTTTGAAGGTCCAAGCCATAGTTTCTGTGGGGTTAAAGCCATCCTGCCACTGAGAGGCATTGCCCCTGCTGCCTTTAAATATCTCCAAGATGAGATCTGTTTAGGTTTGGTATGATAGGGAGACTCTGAAAAAGAAAATAGATGATGTTAGAGTGACAAAATACTATTTATACCTCAATAAATTTGCTATGAAACAAAAATTTTGCATAAAACAAAATTTTTATAAGGGCAATACCTTCAGGCAAAATTATTCTGCTCAAAACAGTTATATAAAATTAAAACTACAAATGTATAAGCCAAGCCATTTTGGGGAGGGAGGGGAGAAGGGAGGGGAAGAAAATTTAAAACTCAAAAGCTTACAGAAGTGAATGTTGAAAACTAAAAATAAATTAATAAAAATAAAATTTAAAAAATAAATGTATAAGCCAAGAAAAATTCAGAAAAACAATTTTCCCTTCAAAAACAAGAAAAAAAGTTTGAATATTTTTCCTTTATTTTCTACATGTCAAATTTCCAAATTACCAAGTATCATAATTCAATAATCAGACCAATTTTACACATAATATACTCTATATCCCTAATAAGGTAACTGTAAATATGCCAAACCCAAACCATTTGAAAAGCTGTATTGAGATGTTTATAAAATCCAAATACAAAAGCCCAAAGTAATATCTAATCAAATAAAGCTAGATTGATCCAGCTTGAATATTCATAACACCCCCAAATGCTTGCCTTTCAGGGATAATAATGAGAAAATGATCGTAGCTGAAAGACCAATCAGAGAGATGATTCAAAAATGAGAAGGTTTACAAAACACAAATATGTGCATTTTAAACCCACACCCACGCATGTTCTTTTTATTTAATAATATAGCAAACTCTCAATTTTATTATTCATGTTAATGGAGAATAATGCAAAATAATAGAAAACAAAATTATCTCCAAAATGTAACATATACTTTTGAGGAATAGTTTACCTTTCTAATTAAGTTTGGCTTAGGCTAATATGAAAATGAATTTGTATTCCCCAAGTACACACCAGAAAGAATTTGCCATGATGCAAAGGGAAGTCAATCTATAATTTAAATTGTGATATAGATAACTCCAAAGTAAATGATTCATAAACAGACGATTGAGAGTTGGTGGTATGCATATTACAGTAATATTAAATGCAAAACATATACCATGAGTATCCACAAATATTATTCTAAGTTCGATTATAAAAACATCTCTTTTGCTTACACACAAATGGCAGTTCTGGCATAATAAGCACTTCAGTAATGGTATAGAGGCTATGACCAAGGAAGGTAAAGAAACTACTAGTCAATTTTAATTAATAATTTATCTGATTAGTTATGCTTTAAGGCAATCAATAATATTATTCACTATATATATATGAAAATATGCTGTTCATATATGAAAATAAACTATAAGTCAGAGAGCTAGGTGTTAAAGAATAGAGTGTCTAGGGGTGGCTAGGTGGTGCAGTAGATAGAGCACTGGCCTTGGAGTCAGGAGGATCTGAGTTCAAATCCAGCCTCAGACACTTGACACTTACTAGCTGTGTGACCCTGGGCAAGTCACTTAACCCCGATTGCCTCACTTTAAAAAAAAAAGGCAAACAATAAAAAATAGAATATCTATTAAAAGTTACAGAAGGAATTGGAAACCTGTTCTTCTTCAGGTTGACCCACTGGGGGGAGGGGAGGGGGCTGGGGAGAGAGGGAACAGTTGAGGCCTACACAGGGGGTCAAGTCATCAATTCACAATACATTTATAAAATCTATACTAATTGTTAAAACACTCATGTAGGTGCTGGGAATACAAAGATGAAGAATAACACTGTCCTTACCCCTTAAGGAATTTACCATCTAAAGGAGGGTCAGGGAAGGGAACATATATACATACAAGTAACTATGATAAAAGGCAAAGTATGATTAAATGAATAGGAGAGGACAGAGTGCCATGATGGATAGAAGCTGCAAGGAAGAAAATTTAGGCTTAAGGTAAGGTAAAAAAACCCTAACAATTAGTTATCTAAAAATGGAACGGGCTGCTAGAGCTAGTAGGTTCCTCCACACAGGAAGACTTCAAGCAGGCACTAGATAACCACTAGTCAGTTATACTGCAGAAAAGATCCTTTTCAGAGATTGTTGAATTAGGTAGCTCTGAGACCCCTGTCAACTTTGTGATTCTGCAAAATTTAAGGAAGAATACTTCTAGTTAAAGGGATCAGGAAAAGTCTCATGGAGATAGGTCCTGAACCAGGCCTTGAAAAGAAAGATTTCAAAGTGTGGAGATGTGGGGTAGGAGCATCTGCTCCAGAAATGGGGAAAAGAATGCATGGAGGTATGAGAAGGGGGGATGAAAGACTAGACGTGCCAATTGTCCAGTACAGCTGGTGTATAGAATACTTGAAGGGAAGTATTGTGAAATATAGGTGGAAAGGAAGACTAGAGTTAAATTATAGAAGGTCTTGAAAACCAAGCTGAAATGTTTGCTTTTAACTCTTTTGACAGTAGAAAACTACTATCCCAAGTTTTAAAGTGAGAGAAAAGTAACAGAATCAAAACCATACATCAGGAAGATGACTCAGGCAGCTGCATGAAAGACAGAGAGGGGAGAGACTAGAAGCAGGCAGAATAGTTAGTTAGGAGGCTACTACCAAAGAGTACGTAAGAGGTAAGAAGGGCCTTAATCAAGATGGTGGCAGTGAAAATGGAAATGAGACCTGAATGTGAAAGAGAGTTTACAGGTAGGACACAGATGCCTTTGGCAGCTAATTTGATATAAGGGGTGAAGACGGAACACTCAAGGATTACTACAAGATTTTTACTAGGTGATTGAGAGAATAGTGGTACCCTCAACCAAAACAGGGAAATTAGGAGCAAAGATGATTATATTGGTGAAACACCAAATGGTGACAGTTGGAGACAAGGAAAAATAGAAATGCCTGGCATTTAAGGCCCTCTACAATCTGGCTCCCACCTACCTTTCCAGTCTTATTTCATACTACCCTTTATAAACTCTACACTCCCACCAAATTGGACTACTAGTGACTGGCAATACCTGATTCTCAATGTTCTACTTTAAATGTACTCCTCTTACCCTTAGTATCCTTGTCTTCTTTCAAGACTCAGTGTAGGCTTTTCTAAGACACCTGCCCTGATTCCCCATCCACTGAGCTGTTAGTACTCTGTTTCTCCTCAATTCTTGAATTTTACTAATTTTTGTTTTGCACATGCTGTATCTCCCCCCAAGTACAATGAAAGTTCATTGAGACTATTTCATTTTGTCTTTGTATTCCCAGTGCCTACGGACAATGCCTTACAAATAGTCAATGCCTTAATATTTAGGGGAAAAAAATTTAATCTGAAAGAGATATAATTAAACTCACTTGATTTTTAAATTAAAAACATGGAAAATAAAACTTAAATAAATAACTAGAAGAAATACTTAAAAGTGTACTTCAGTTCTACATTTAGAACAATTACTAGTAGAAATTTAAAAAAGAATGAAAAGGAAAATCAGGAATATTACCTGAGGGAAAAGAGGAGGACAGAGAAACAAAAGAGGAAAAAGGAGGAGAAAAAATATGACACAGAAAGGGAAAATATGACATATACAGGAAAGGAGAGAGTGAGGCCAGGCCAATGTGAAGGAATGGTAAGAGAGGCAGGTTCAAAAGAGTCCCAAGTTTGAGTAAATTATTCTTTTCACATTCTTCAGTTTATTCACTAGGACTTTAGGGTAAAACAGTGTTTCAAGTTCTTACCATTGCCCTTTCAAATCTTAATTAGTTGATGAACTGCTGTTCTCAGCTCATTTGATTTTTATCCTTAAAGTTTCAGAGGCTCCTACTCTTAATAGGATAATCCCAGCAGCAAAACGTGTAGAAAAATTTAACTTTTGCTAGTAAAGAAAGTCACAAAGGAAACCAAGAGATGGTGGAGAAAAGGCAGGGACTTGCTTGAGCTCTCCAAATAACTCTAAAATAATGCCTCAAAACAAATTCTAGAGTGGCAAAACCCACAAAAGGACAGGGTGAAACAATTTTCCAACCCAAGATAATTTAGAAGGTTGGTGGGAAAGGTCTGTAAGTGAAGCACAGTCCAGTACAGGCAACACCTTGGTGGGCCAGCAGCAGACTTCATCTCTGCAAGCCAACATCAGGCCTTGGGAGCAACTGAATCAGCAGCAGCAGCTTCTGGGCTTCCAGAGCTCTCGGCCCAAAAATAGTAGAGATGTCAGACAACTGGGAAGAAGAGATCATAGGGATCCCTTTGATAGCACTGGGTGCAGGACTCTGTTGCACTGCCCATATGCAGGTCCATGTCTCAGTCCTAGGTCACAGTACCAGGGCAAAGAGGGGCAGTAACATATCAGAGCTAGCAGCTGTAAGGGTTGGGGGGGTGGTAACCATGGTCACAGTTCCAGAGCAGAAAAAGAATGCTTGTGGTGGCTCACAGACCAGAAGAGTTGTAAACACATCTCTCCATAGATCATATCACCTTGGAAAAACTGAAAACTTACAGACCCCCCAGAACTCTGAAAACAGCTGCACAAAAGCCCTGAAGCTTGGGACAATGCCCTTTCCACCCCGGGAGCTGAGCTTAACTTTATCACAAAGTTAAAAGACAAGAAATGGGCATATAACAAAAAAAGAACCTGACCATAGAAAGTTACTATGGTGACAGAAAACATCAAAACACAAACTCAGAAGACAACAAAGTCAAAAGTGCTACATCCAAAGGTTCCTCCCCACCCCCAAAGAAAAATGTGAATTGGCCTCAGGCCCAAAAATAATATGTGGAAGAACTCAAAAAGGATTTTAAAAATAAAATAAGAGAGGTAGAGGAAAAATTGGGAAAAGAAATGAGAGTGATACAGAAAAATCATGAAAAAGAGTCAACAGTTTGGAGAAAGAAGCCAAAAAAAAATAATAATGAAGAAAATAACATCTTCAAAAACAAAATAGCCCAAATGTTAAAACAGGCACAAAAATCCACTGAAGAGAAGAACTTCTTAAAAAGTAGAATTGGTCAAATGGAAAAAGACGCACAAAAATTAACTAAAGAAAAGAACTCCTTAAAAAATAGAATTGGCCAAATGGAAAAGAAGATATAAAAGCTCAATGAATAAAATAATTCTTTAAAAATTAGAATTGGGCAAGTAAAAGCTAATGATTCCATGAGACTTCAAAAAACAATAAAATAAAGTCAAAAGAATGAAAAACATGTGAAATATCTCATTGGGAAAAACAACTGACTTGGAAAATAGGTCTAGGAAAGATAATTTTTTTTGTAAGGAGCGTTTTTGTTTTTTCCAGTTACACGCAAAGATAGTTTTCAACATTCATTTTTTATAAGATTTTGAGTTCTCATTTTTCTCCCTTTCTCCCTCCCCAAGATGGCAAACAATCTGTTATAGGTTATGCATGTGCAAACATATTTCCACATCAGTCACACTGTGAAAGAAGAAACAAAACAAAAGGGAAAAAACAAGAGAAAAAAAATCAAAAAATGGAATATTACAGTCAAATTCTAAAGCTCCGAGGTCAAGGAGAAAATACTGCAACCAGCCAGTAAGAAATCATTCAAATACTGTGGAGTCTCAGTCACGATAATCCAAGATTCAGCATCTTTTACATTCAAAGACTGGAGGGCTTAAACTCTGATATTTCAGAGGGCAAAGGAACTACGATGACAGCCAAGAATCTCCTACCCAGCAAATCTGCATATAATCCTTCAGGGGAAAAAAAAATGAGTATTTAATGAAATAGATGACTTGCAAGCATTCCTGATGAAAACACCAGAGCTGAAGAGAAAATCTGACTTTTAAATACAAGACTTAAGAAAAGTATAAAAAGGTAAATTGGAAAGAGAAATCATAAGGGATTCAGTAAGGTTAAACTATTTACATTCCTACATGGGAATATGATACTTATGATTCCTAAGAATGTTATCATTATTAGGGCAGTTAGAAGTAGTATACATAGACAGAGGACATGGGTATGAGTTGAATATGAGGGGATAATATCTAAAAAAATTAAGTTAAGGGATGAGAAAGACACTAGGAAAAGGAAGAAGGGAGAGGTAGAATGGGGTAAATTATTTCACGTAAAAGAGGCACAAAAAGGGTTTTTACAGTGAAGAGGAAGAAGGGGGAATTGAGAAGGGGCAGAGCACCTGGACTTTACTCTCATCAGAACTGGCTCAGAGGGAATAACATATATACTCAGTTGTGTACAGAAGTCAATCTTACCCTACAGTAAAGTAAGAAAGGAAGGGGATAAGCGGGGGAGATGCTGATAGGAGAAAGGGTGGATTAATAGAGGTCAGAAGCAAAACACTCTATGGATGGACAGGATGAGTGAAGAGAAAGTAGGATAAAGACAGGGAAAAATAGGGTGGAGGAAATATACAATTAGTAACAATAACTTTGAAAAAAAAATTATAGCGAGTTCTCCTGATAAAGGCCTCATTTCTTAAATATATATAGAACATAATTAAATTTATAAGAAAACAAATCATTCCCCAGTTGATAAATGGTCAAAGGATATGAACAAGCAGTATTCACATGAAGCAAACAAGTCATATGAAAAAATTCTCCAAATCACTACTGATTGAAGAAATGCAAATTAAAACAACTCAGAAGCGCTATCCCACACCTATCAGACTGGCTGATATGACAGAAAAGGAAAATGACAAATGTTGGAGGGGATGTGGAAAAACTGAGAAACTAATGCACTGCTGGTGGAATTATGAACTAGTTCAACCATTCCAGAGAGCAATTTGGAACTATGCCCAATGGGCTATAAAACCATGCATACCCTTTGACCTAGCAATGTCACTATAGGTCCATATCCCAAAAAGATAAAAAACAAAAAAGGAAAGGGACCTATATGTACAGAAATATTTGTGGCTGCTCTTTTTATGGTGACAAAGAATCGAAAATTGAGGAATGCCCATCAATTGGGGAATGGTTGAACAAGTTGTGGTATATGATTGTAATGGAATACTATTGTCCTATAAGAAATGATAAGCAGGATGCTCTCAGAAAAACCTGGAAAGACTTACACGAACTAATAATGCAAAGTGAAATGAGCAGAACTAGGAGAACACTGTACACAGTAACAGCAATACTGTATGATGAGCAACTGTAAATGACTTAGCTATTTTCAGCAACACAATGATCCAAGACAATTTCAAAGGACATGATGAAAAATGCTAACACCACTTCCAGAAAAAGAACTGATGGAGTCAAAACGCAGATTAAAGCACATTTTTAAAGACTTTTAAAGTTTTTCTTATTTGTTTTTTTCAGTCTGTTTTCTTTTACAACATAACTAACATGATAATATTTTGTGTGAGTGCACATGTATGATCTATATCAAATCACCTGGCTTCTCAGTGAAGGGAGGAAGAGAATTTGGAACTTAAAATTTAAAAAAAAACATTAAACATTATTTTACATGTAATTGGGGAAAATAATAAAATACTAAAATAGCAAGGGAAAAAGTCACCATAGCAATATTTTTGTTTTTTTTTTTAATTTGTCAATGATCATGATACAGTGATTCTCAAAAGTTATGCCAGCAAGGCATAATGCCTGGCAAATGCTACAAAAGAGGGTTAAACAAGGATCAGATGTTAGTGAAGGTCACCTGAAGACAAGACTACCTAAGGTTCATCTAGCTACCAAGTAGTGAATTGCTTTGGCATTGTCCCAGGAGGACCTGCGGATACAAAGACAAACAAAATAGTCCCTGGCCTCAAGGAACTGCCATAGGAGCAGACAACATGGACATGTAAATTAATACAAATACGTGTAGCACACCCTCTGGTTATTCCTCCAATTTGCAATGACATTCACAATTTGGGTCCCTCGAAGACAGCTACTATTCCCACAGGTTCTACAGTACCTGTGACCACAGCCTCCTACACTCAAGTGCTGCCCATTAACAGGCAGTCAGTAGATACGATTAGCTCTCTGTGACAGCATGGACTCGCAGAAAAGAGTAGTTACAAAAGATTTCCCTCTCTGAAAGCTACCACAAATATACTAGCTATGAGGTGAGAGGGGAGTATGAAATGAAATTTGAAAGGTTGAAAGGCTGACTGGAGCCAGACCACAGAGAACCTTAACTGCCAGACTGAAGAGTTTCTATTTTATCCTAGAGTCAAGAAATAACCATTGAAGTTTCTGAACAGAGGAATGACATGACCAACTCAACACTAGGCAGGAAGATCTTCGTGAAAGCTATGGGAAGGATGGACTGAAAAATGAGAGAAAGCAGGGAAAGGAAGACAACTAGGAGGCTATTAAAGTCATCTAGGAGAAGGGTGATGAAGCCACGAATTAAGTGGTAGCAGCTGGTAAAGAAAATCGGATGGATTTCCAGAGAAGTTGGCCTAGATAACTTCTGCCACTGCTTCCAACCCTAAAATGATAAAATTCCATGAAAGTCCTACCCCAAAGTCCACTATAAACATATGCCAGCATATTGAGCTGTCTGACTACCCATCTGTAGAAATTATTTTGGTCTGCTTCCTAGGTCACTAGTGAAGGATAGCTTAACAAGAAAGAAACGTGTAACACTTCCAATGTAAAACGCCTTATGTGTGCCTCTAAACATATAAGATCAGAGGAAAAGAACTGTATCATACTTACTTGGTGATCTTGGCGGATATTTGTGAAAAGTTTTCTTTTTTGATTTCTGAAAGGCAGAAGAAATGATGTAAAAATAGGTTGTGTTTTTGTTACAAAAACAGTACCACTATGGAAACACTTAACGTGTGACCTGTAAAAGAGTTCAGAATAATTTGCAGTAATGTCAGAGGGGGTCTGGAGAAGACTGAGCAAAGGAGAAGGCTTACAACACAATAATCCATCAAAATGAGATCAGATTTAGCTCTTGGGCCTAAGCCTAAGTTTATGTGGGGATTCAAAGACACATACATAATAACACAAAGAAAATGTAGAAAGCATGATAACTGAAAAAGAATTAAGCCAGATTAGGATGCCACCAAGAAAAGGATCTCAACAACTCCACAACTCCTTGTCTACAGTAACTAAGTAGTTATAACTGGTAGCTTCTTCTACTGCTCTTGATCCACCACTACAAGCAAGTGTAAGTCCTGTTAATGAAGAGGCAACAAATGCAAAAAAAAAAAAGTATTCTCTCTGAAACACTGTTTTCAACATAATAGAGCAGCCTGTTATACATCTGTAGAAATTAAGACATCACAAGAACTACAAGAGCCTTTCTTAGGTGGAATTTGGATGTCTTTATTTTCTAGTAGATACAATAAACTTTATCATTTATTTGAACTCTGTACCATTGAACAGTTTTCCTCCTTATAGATGAAATGTTAACACTTTTAATTACTTAATTTGTAAAAATTCTTTGAGCATCTCAAACCTGTTTTTTTCAAACACTAAGTAATATTTTAAATTTCTACTTCAGAACCTGACCTATACATAGTAGAAATGGAATCAAAGTACTGTCTAGGATGTTTGCAAAAATGAATTTGCCGGCGTACTAAAGCATACAGCTGATTGGAAAAGTATACACTTACCATCTCTAAGTCTGATTCGTAGGTAATCGCAGATAGACTGTCATCTCCCTAGAAAAAAGAGATGTGTACACCATCATTTTATGAATCTGGCTTGGCTTCTACTGCACTCATCTCGTAAAATCTCCTAAGTCAGCAACAGTTAATTTAACTATACTAAGAGAAGGAACCAGACCTGTGAATACACATACTGGTCTAGGGAACTCTCAACAAGGAAACTCCCTCTTCCAATGTTATCCATCCATCCATCTATACCTGGCATCCTGCTATATGCCCTGCCTCTTCACCCCATTCTACCTGGAATAGCATACTCCAGAATGGTCATCCAAAGACCCTTTCTCCTCTCTCCTCCCAGGAAGAGTTAATTCACTCAGTTTGGGAATTCTCACTCTGGGGCTGATCCTCATTGGCAAATGAGTAAATGCATACAAACTCACCTAACCCAACATATCTAGCCAGCCCCAGGTCATGCTTCACATCCCATGGAGCTTTCTACCCTAGGCATCTGGATATCTGCCCTCCTTTGGACTGGTAGTCTGCTCCCCTTCCCCTTTCTACGTATTACTCTGGGAACAATAAGAAAATCAGTACTACCACTGTTCCTGGAAATGATATGAAAATGAAATGACACTCACTGGTCTTTTCTCCCAAGGCCAAAACTCTCTTTCCTGGCCACCAATTCAATTGGTATCTATTAGATTCTAATAATTAGAATGATCACACATGTGTGTGTATATGTATATATATGTATGTACGTACACAGACACAGACACACACACACACACACACACACATACATATATATTTCTAATAATTAAAATACAAGTTGGGCCCCTAGATGGCACAGTGGAGGAGTGTCAGGCCTGGAGTTAGGAAGACTCATCTTTCTAAGTTCAAATCAGGCCTCAGACACTTACTAGCTGTGTGACCCTGGGCAAGTCACTTAAGCCTCTTTGCCTCAGTTTCTGTAAAATCTGTAAAATGAGGGAGAGAAGGAAATGGCAAACTACTCAAGCATCTTTGTCAAGAAAACCCCAAATAGGGTTAGAAAGAGTTGGACACGACTGAAAGACGACTGAACAGCAACAAAATATAAATTTCTTGAGAGTTTGATGAACCATCTGCTTCCAAATCTGCATCCTCCACAAAAAACCTAAATAAATGCGTTTTCATTCATTCAAGGTAGATCTGTACCATACAGACTAAGAAAGTTCCCTACAGCACTGAGTTAATTAGCTTATCCTGAGTTACAGAGCCCATATATGTCACAGGTAGGAAGTACTTGAACTCAGGTCTTCCTGATTCTTAAGCTGGCTCTCTTTCTCCACTATCTCATACTGACTCTCAAGACTCTGGTCCAAAAAGAAGAAAATCTCATATAGAGTGAATAGCTGCTAGCTTATTCAATCTTGCTATCAGACTATATAGATAGAAAGAAAACAGCCTGGTGATTCAATGACAACAAAACAAACTGAATGCTTTCCATAGAAATCCTAGATCTGATTTTAAAATATTTCTAAGTAAAAATGTTTCATTCTAAAGAAGAGTTACTCTTATTTTCTCCTTCAATCAATGTACTTGGTGATGAGAAAGACCACAGATGATCCTCTTCTGTTAAAAGCTTGTTGAAAATTCTGTCTTAAAAACCCATTGATATTACCACATTGGTAAGCAAGAGACTTCTATTTATGAAGGTCCTTTCCCACTCCCAGTCTTTAGAGGTTATGTATTAGCTAACTGAATATATTGTCAAGACTGGATTGTCAAGTAGAAAAAAACATTTTCTCACATGGAAGAATATGCCAATTTACCTACTGCTAATCCAGATTCAGTTTCTCAGAAACAGAAAAGATAGGTTTTCAATTCCTTTTGAATATAATGGATACCTTTATCTGATGATAAAGTACTGAAGATTAGGACTAACATCTATATTATAAGACTAACAATGTTATATTCAGATTTTACAGTAGGTATTCAAGTCTAGGTAATAATATGCTGTTAGAGTCCTACTCCATTTCAAATGAATGGGGGCTGTTGAAAAAAATCATTTACTAGGTTAACTATTGGTGTTTTATGCACAGTACAATAATTTTGTTGGTCCTACAAAATTTATTCAGATGTGCATGGCAACTGTTATAGCTCATCTATTTTATAGTTGCTATAGATATCTGATTCTATTATAATAACATATTATTACCTGGATTTGGATAATCTCCATATAATAAAAACACCTACTGTAAAATTTGATTTTCAGCACCAGGTGCTTCACCTTAAATAAGGTCAAAATGTTCAACCCATGCCAAGACAAATGTCTGATTACAAGATTATGCATAAACATTTCAACAACGTAAAGAATCTAAAGTAATTGCAGCATCCACCAGGGACATCCATCTGCTTCTAACCTTTGGTCTAGTCTCCCTAAAAATTCTACACCCCAGTTAACAAACCCTAAAAAGAGAAGATAGCTTCATTGTGGCCATTTATGTCAACAAGGGAACAAATGATGATCATTTAGTAGTCTGAAATAGAACAGTACTAATTAAAGTAGTCCCATATGATAAAGACATGGGTTATTTTGAAGTAAAAGCATATTATGACAAGTCTTAGAATATCTTCTTTCGCTCTGCCCAATAATTTCAAAAACATGTTTCTGTTCAAAATTCAATTAATAGTTATCAAATATCAACAGTGTTGGCTGGTACCATGATATGTTCCATAGTACTATGAGAATGCAATAGTTCTACTCTCTTCCTTTATGATTTCAAATCATTAGATTTAGAGCTAGAAAAGAACCTCTGAGATTATTTAGTTAAATTCCTTCATTTTACAGCTGAAGAAATCAAGGCCCAGCAGGGTGAAGATATTTGCTCATTAATCACATTGAAGGCAGTAAGCAACGGAAATGGGTTGTGAATCTAGGTCTTCTGACTCCAGATGCACTACACTGCAAATTATTCAAATGCAAGCAACTGCAATGGGTTGAGAGGATCCCTCAATCCCATATTTAAGTTCTTCCAGTAGAATGTAAACTCATTGAAGGCAGAGACTGTCTAAACTTTGTCATTATATCATAGATTAGAGCTGGAAAGGACCTTGGATTTTATTCAGGTTGGGAGCTTGAAAGAAGAAAAGGTTTGGAACAGTCATTGGAGAATTTTTTAGGGAGTTGAAATTGTAGCTCAAGAGATTTGTCAAGAAAGTGTGAGAGTTAAGCTGTCTTGATTTGACCAGATCAAATCAAAATCCTACACTTAATAGCACAGATCCTGCACTTAGTAGGCACTTAATAAATATCTGTTGACTGACTGATTCCAACACCCTAAATAAAAGACACCATCCTTATTGCTTACACAGTCAATTTAGGTGCTTCTGTTCTTTTCATGGTCCTTTCTGGTCATCATCTCTATCCTACAGTGAATTGATTTGATTGAAGAATTTTTTTTTTAAAGGAATGAAAATGAGAACCTGGTGAAGCAAGGAAATGTTACTGGGTAGGGATAAAAGGAGAGAATGAAAGACATCATTTACTGACATAATTTCAGATGGAGGAGGGATGAGTACCACATACAGTGTTTAATTCCCCAAAGGAAGAATTCCTTGTAGCATACCTGTCATGTTATTACTCAGCTCCTTTATTAACATACTACTACATCTCTTCAGCTAATCATTCTACTCCCTGCTGTGATAACACTATGCACAATGCCTAAACAGGGACATGATGGGTTGTTTCACAGGAGGAGGACAAAAAAATCAGGGCATTTGCATACTGTTACAGTATTTCTACACTCTTGCTTTCAATTCCTACAAACTTTTTCTGACAGATTTGCAGAAAAGATGAGTTAAGAACTTTGATGTCAGTAAAGCAGACCCTTTTCACTCAGGATAATCCCTATCTGATGATTAAATTACAAGGCTCAAACCCATTATTGTGCAGAATGTTACATTATTTTGAAAACTAACCTAGAGATAACTTCACAATTCAACTACTCTAATCCATCCTTCATGATCTAAACTACAGGATAAAAAAGTGATATAAAATATATAACCCTAATTGGAAATTTAGTGAGACAAATGAGACTTTGAGAATATACCCTTATACAGGTCTAAGTAAACTCTGACCCCTCTTAATTCTTCTGGAACATAACTGGACAGCATGAGTTTGGTGGAGGATGTAGATAATCCATAAATCATATAACCAATTCAAAGTTAATAGAGAGTTAAACAGGTCTACTAAGGTATTTCAACCTAGTGCTTCAATTCCTACCAGGCTTAAGGGGTTACCTACATTAAGGTGATGCGTTCTTCTTTCACTTAACCCCTCAGCCTATTTCATCACCTGTAACATGAAGGAATGGGTTTAATTCAATGGCCTCTAAGGTCCCTTCCAACTCTAAATCTATGATCCTATGATTCAGGCACATCTTATCCATTCCTTCCTCCCTTGAGCTTTCATAATCACCACCACTAAATTGAGCTGATTTTACCCACTGCAAATTTATGGGCATATAAGGAGTTTGAGAAACAAGATGGTTTACTTGGTATAGGTAGAACTAGCCTTGCAGTGAGGAAGACATGGACTAGCTAGGGTACTGTGAGCAAGTCACTTCTCAATGCTTTTCAGGCAATATACAAGTATTACTTATCAGTTACTGATATGCATTAGTAGTGGAAGTTTCTATACTGATGAAATCACAGATCTGGTCAAATCAAGATAGCTTAACTCTCACACTTTCTTGACAAATCTCTTGAGCTACAATTCAACTCCCTAGAAAATTCTCCAGTGACTGTTCCAAACCTTTTCTTCTTTCAAGCTCCCAACTTGATAAAATCCAAGGTCCCTTCCAGCTCTAATCTATGATCCTATGAAGTACATCCTTATCCTTAACATTTACAGCAAATTATAACCTCTTATTTCACTGAAAAGACTAGGGACATCCAACAGAAGCTCCCCATAACTTCCCTCCTCCATATCTCATAGTTTCTCAGCATCATTTGTATTTAGGAAGATCACTTTGGCAGCTAACTAGAGGATATACTGAGGAGGGATATGGTAGAAGTAATTTAGGGTTGGGATTTGACTTGGTGTCAGAGTTAATAAGACTGTGAGAGCAAAGGTCTAGGAAGGAGAGGATACTAAAGAGTCAAGATTGTGAAAGAAGGAAATTAAAGCAGAACATGGATGATAGACTAAGGGGTAAAATGTTTACCTTCACAGTGAAGGTAAGAATAGTTTTAGGAGGAGTAAGGCAAAGCAAATTAGAGAAGGTTATGATTAAATAAAGGAATTTTAGAGTTCTTTATCACTGAAGTGGAACACTTGCAGGTGATGGTGAGATGAAGGGTAAAACCTTCCCTGTGTGCTGCCCATCGGACTCAGGGAAGGGAAGAAGAGGAAGAATAGGTCATGGGACTTGAAGAGATTGAAGAACTGGTTCCTCAATTGAGGTGTTTGAGTATCAAGTTAAGTCCCCTGGTGTAACTAAGAGAAGGAGTTGAGATAGTTAAAAAGTCTATGAGCCAGATACTGAATTTCTTGAGAAGAGGAAGAATGATATGGGGGCTGGCTGAAAAAAGCCACTAGGTTCTAGATTGGGTAATAAATTTGGATAGAGTGAATTTCCAAAGAGAAGTTGCTGAACCACGGGAGCAGAGGGAAAGTCTGGAAATGACAATGGGAATAAAACAGCATTTAAATTTCTCTTCAAAGATGTGTGTGTTGGGAGATATGAGAGACAGTGTAACCAGCAATGGAAAGGATGGCCAGATGGTATCATTTTGGAGAAGCCAACTCTCTGAGAATTCCAGAAGGCAGAAAGAGGAGAAAAAGAAGTATAAAGTGAAGGGAAGCTCATTAATTATGGAACGGGAATTCCAGAGAGCACAGTAAAAAGAGTAGGCAGTCTTTTCACTGGAGGGATAGGGTTAAGTAGAAGATGAGAAAAGAGTAGGGTTGGAAAGGGTGGTTTACTCTTAGGCAGTAGAATCTTCACTGGAATTGGGAGAGTAAGAGGTATAGGAGTTTGTTAACCATAAGGAAACAGGACTTCTTCCGTCACAACCGTCTTGGTGATGGGAGTGGGGCAAGGATGGTACTGTGCCACTATATAAGCTGTGCTGGATCTCTCTTTGATGTTGAAAGAGTATTCTGGTTGCATTGAGTCTCTGTAGTCTTCAATCAAGACTCAGCTCAGGAGCACTGAATGGTAGGGCTCATATATATGCCTATAGAAAGCTTTCCTCATTCTCCATCTCTGTACATGTTCAATCTATCAATAAACATTTATTTATAACATAAATATAAATGAAACATTTCTTTATAATATAGTATCATATATTAGTTTAATATATATTATATATTATAATATTATTATATATACTATATTATATATAGTATATATAATAATATAGTATTAAGTGCCTACTATGTGCTAGGCACTGAGGATAAAAAGACAAAAATGAAACCACTTCAGCCCTCAAAAGAGCTTACATTTTAAGCTCCTTACATTTAATATCCTCTAGTAAAATGTAAGCTCATTGAGGATAAGTATGGTTTCTTTCTTTGTCTCTGTATTTCTAGAAACTAATATAGTGCCTCACACACAGATGGCAGGCACTTCAATATGAGCTGGATTAAACTGAATTCCCTATGTCTTCTCCCCTTCATCTACAAACTTCTGGAAATAGTTTATCCTCCACCTTCATTTCCTCACCATCTACTGCCTTCTTAATGCTTTGCAATTTGGCTTGTGTCCACATCATTTTCCTAAAACTAGTCGCTCTTAAAGGCCACCAATGAGTTCCTAAATGACAAATAAAATTACCTTTCTTTTAGATCTTCTCTGACTTTCTATGTACTCCTTTTGGATACTGACTTCTCCCTTGGATTCAAAATTACCAAACTCATCTGTTTCTCCCACCTCACCTCTACTTTGTAACTTTTTAAAATCTCCTCCTTCTCCTCATTCCTTAAGGTTAGTGTTTGTTCCCTCCCTTCCTACTATTTTCTTATAGTCTCATAATTTCAACCATGTCCTCCATGAAGATGAATCTCAACTGATCTGACCTCTGTGCTACAGACTCTTTGGACTTCTCCAAATGACAAAAAGACACTTTCACCTTGATGTTCTACCTCAAACTTAACATGTCCAAAGTCAACTTTATTACTGTTCTTGACTTTGCTCTCTCTTTTCAGGGCACCACCACTCAACTGGCCTCTATATTTGAAACTTTAGTATTGCTCTTGGTTTTCTCCTCTCTCACATCTCATATCTACCTAGTGAATTTTGTGATCCTTGCTTCTACCTCCAAATCTCACAAGCATCCTCTCAATTCCAACAATTTCAGCCCTAGTAAAGGATGTTATTACCACATGCGTGGATTTCCACAAAAGCATCCTGAGAGACTGCCAGCTTTCACTCTCATTCCTCCAAACCATACATCTATCCACCTCTACCAGATTAATCTTCCTCCTGCAAAGATCAGGTTTTGTCACTTACTCATGTCAAAAATCTTCAGTGACTCCCTGTTGTATACTGAATAAAGTTCAAACTTGTCAGGCATTCAAAGTCCTCCTGAGTCTTGAACTACCTCTCCAGTCTTATCTTATCCCACCCCTTTCCAGGTATCCTACGCTCCAATCAATTTGACCTACTCTGTCTCCTACCTTCTGCTATACGTCCTCTTGAGCTGTCTTTTCCTATTGAATTCCTACAATGTCTTTAAAGGCCAACTCAAAAGAAGCCTTTAGATGTGTGGCCTCAGAGCCTACTTTTTTTTTTTTAAAGATTTCTCTAAAGTAGCACAATGGCTAGAGTGCTGGGCACTCTGGAGTTAGGAAGACTCATCTTCCCAAATTCAAATCTGACCTCAGACACTTCGTAGCTATCTGTATAACCCCAGGCAAACTTAACTCTGTTTGCCTCAGTTTCCTCATCTATAAAATGATCTGGAGAAGGAAATGGCAAACCACTCCAGCATCTTTGCCAAGGAAACACCAAAGAGGGTAACAGAGTTGGACACAAATGAAAATGACTAAACAGGGGCAGCTAGGTGGCACAGCAGATAGTGCAGGGGATAGAGCACTGGCCCTGGAGTCAGGAGAACCTGAGTTCAAATCTGGCCTCAGACACAAAATACTCACTAGCTTGTGCGACTCTGGCCAAGTCCTCAACTGCCTCACCAACAAAAAGAAAGAAAAGAAAGAAAATGACAATAAAAAGTACTTATGTTTTATAGCTGTCCATGTAAGAAGACAGAGATACTGTCTTCTCTAAATGCTGTATCACTCCCCATCCTAGTGCTCTAAAGTTTAGAATCTAAACTGGTAAGTATTTAATAAACATTTGAGTTAAATGTCACCAACACTGTGCTGACCATACAGAATCCCAAAGTATAATCTCTCACCTCGAGAAGAATAGGCTCTACTTGGGAAGCAAAACAAACATATTAAAAGAGGACAATAGGATAAACAATAAGAGGCAGTGTGGTACAGGGAGAAAACTCTAGACCTGTTTGGACTTCCAGGACCCTGGTTAAAATTTTAGGCTTCGCTGGGTTTTTCTAGATGTGTGACCCTTGGCAAGTTACTTAACCTCTCATGGTTCCAGGTGCCACCTCTGCAAAATGAAGGGACTGGACTAGAATCTGGTCACCAGATGATCTCTCAGTTCACTTTCAGTTCTAAAATTCTATGAGTTTATGGAATGTTACAGGAATTGAAAGAACACAAGAAGCTGAGCTTGAATCCCAGCGTTGCCATTTATTTCCTTGGGGAAGTTACTTCACACCCTACCTCCTATCTGTAAAATGAAGATGAGGAGATTGGCCTATATGAGGGTCCCTTCCAGCTCTAAATCCTTCCCCCCCCCAACTTCAAAGAAAGAACAGATGAAATGAAACTGTTACTTCCTTTGCCAGGTCCAAATGAAATAACAGATAAAAACACTTAAAAAAAAATAACGCGTCCCAAAAGACTCAGTGCCTTTTCAAGCTTTCATAGCTTAACTTCGAGCTTTCTTCTGGAACACTCTCTCTCAGCTTATTATTAGAGCTGGAAGGGCCCTCAGAGGTTATTCAGCCCCCTTCCCCCTCATTTTACAGAGGGAGAAACTGAGGCCTAGGGAGGGCAAATAAGCGAACCAAGAGGGTAAACATCACACGCAGGATTCGAACCAGGTCCTCCAACGGCCTACGCTGTGCACCCACGCCCCTCGCCACCCACAGCATGCATCGCATCACGGAGGCGGAGGGTGGCAGTTGAGCTGGGGGGGGGATGGGCTTCCTTCCCTTACCGCTTCCGAGCTCTGCTCACTGATTTCCTGTAACATAGTGGCGGCCGGGTGGGGGGCCCTCGGGAGCCGGGAACGGCGGGTTCCCCGCTAGGAGGCGCAGCTAGTCACGGACTCGGTGGGGCCCAGCGCCTCACGCCCGCCATGCCCCCCACCCGCCGCCGCCGCCCGGCACACGGCTGCAGGTACGGCGAGCGCCCCGGGCCGGCCCCATTTCCGGGGAACTGTCTCCATGGCAACAGCATCGAGCAACCCAAAAGGACTAGGCAAGGCCGCCTCTACAACTCCGGAAGCAGAGAGCGACTTCCCGGAGGACAGCCGCAGGGCTCCCTGGGAAAAAGGAGCCGGATGCGGGCGGCGGCGGGGCCCACTGAGAGCGTGCGCAGAGCCAGCCTTGAACTGGAGGAGGAAATAAGTCCTGGCAGAAATGCCCTTGTGAAGCTTCTGTCTCGGGCCAGTGACTTGGGTCCTGGAGGGCGGGCAAAGGGGAGAAGGGTGAGAGAGAGGAGGAAAAGGACTGTGGGACATGGGAGGCATGTATGTATGACAGATTGGAGAGAGAGAAATAGATGGTTGGTGCAGATGTGTAGGTACTTCTAACGTATACTTTATATTGTTGGCGGCCCTCAGGGACCCGTGACGTCAGGGGGTGATGTCTTGCCTCGCGCTTGAAGTGGATCTAAGTGAGGTAGAGCTGCTGAGTGGTCAGCCGCCCCCTCCCTTCCAGAGCCATCAAGGTCCGGTGCCAGGACAAGGCAGGGTGACCCTGGCGTCCCAGATGTCTGACCAAGCTCTGAGTGCTGCGCAGTGCCGGCTTCAGCCCTTCCTGGCAGTTGGAACAAATATGTATATAGCATACATGACATGTCATGTAATGTTAGATATATAAAATATATAGCACCTATGTGGTGTGCAGCGAATAGAGCACTCCCAGTGCCAGGAGTTGAGGTGCCCCATTGCCCCATATCTTCTCTACGTGTTCCTCACCGACATGACTTCAAATTAGGCCTGAGACACTAGCTGTGTGACCCTGGGCAGGTGACTTAACCTTGTTTGCTTCAGTTTCCTCATCTGTAAAATGAGCTGGGGGGGGCAGGGAAGGTAGGTGGTGCAGTGGATAGAGCAGCGGCCCTGGAGTCGGAGGACCAGAGTCCAAATGGGCCTCAGACACATAATACTTCCTAGCTGTGTGATTGCTGGCAAGTTGTTTAACCCCAATTCACACACACACAGACACACACATGCTGGAGAATGAAATGGCAAACCACTCTCATATCTTTGCCAAGAAAACCACAAATGGGGGTCATAGAGAATCAGAAACTACTGAACAACAAAAATAGCATATATAATATGTAACATATATAATACAAACAGTATATTAATACACATGTGTATTTTGAATGTTTAAGATATGTTCAATATAATATTTGCATGTATTTTAAGAATTTAAGACTTAGCATATAGTAATATAAATATATTACTATATACTAAAAAAGAGGCCTGTTGACAATATGGTGGATTACTTAGCATAGCACAACCCCTAGCACCTGGTAGGCACTTAATGTTTACCAATTGCCTGATTTACTTAAACAGCCCAAGAGATTCAACAACAACAAGGTCAAAACAGTAACTTCAGTAAAGAAGCAGAATAAAAAATAAAGCAAGAAAATCACCAGCCCTTTTTGTATATCTGTATATCAAAATGTATATATCAAAAAGCCAGGAGGAACATTTTTTAGAATCTATACAAAATAATTATAAAATGCACAAATACCTGGGAGTAAACTTACAAGCACACACAATGCAACTACAAAGCACTCTTTACAGAAGTAAAGAAAGACAATAAAGAGATATTCATTGTTCATGGCTAGGCTGAACTAATTAATATAATAAAAATGCACATGACATCCTAAGTTAATTTACAGATTTAATCCAATAAATCTTATTACTGAAGGATTACTTTGTAGAACTGGACAAAATAATGTCGACATTGAAAAAAACAAGTGATTAATTATAATAGAAATAATGAAAATGCTAAAATGAATTATACCACAAAATAATAGCGAAACAATTTGAAACTGTTTAAAACAGAGAAAAAGATCAGTGGAACTAGCTAGCTAAATAAAACGTAGAAGCAAATAAAAACAGTGGCACAGTATTCAATGAACCCAACACAAACTACTGGAGAAAGAGCTCTATTCCAAAAGAAATGCTGGGAAAACTGGCAGAAAGCAGGTTAAGAGCAAAAACTTGTCCTGTAATACACTATCAGCTCCTAAAGGATAAAGGACCATAAGATTAAAGGAAACATCGCAATAATTAGATAACTGACAGAGGTGCCGTTCAGATCTGTGGCTAGGCTGAGATTTCCTAACCAAATCAAAAAAACTAAAACACTCTCATTACACGGAAAAACTTTTGCGTGAACAAAATTATTAGTCAGAAAACAAGGTATAGATTTGGAAACTCATAGGCTTAGATAGACGTGAAGAGTGGAGGAAGCGCAGCTAAAATAACATTATATACATAATGACAAAAATTATGTAAATGAAAACAACCCAAATGGGCTGCTCAACTCAGCCTCGATGCAAAGAAGAACATTGATTCCACAGGCCAGATTATGAAATACTCCTCCTTCCTGTTAGTAGACAGAGCAGGAAAACATGGATATATGTTGCTGCATTGGTTGGTTTTACTTAACTTTTTTCTTTATTGTAAGGTAAGTTTACAGGGCAGAGAATATGATGAAATGTTATGTTTTTAAATAGCAATAAAACTTTTAAAAGTAAAGTAAAATGAAAGTATTCGAGTGGATTGTATCACCCCCATGTTTAGAGGCTCCCTCCGCCTACTGAATAAAACGGTATTCAAGGCCAGCTAAAATCTGCCTCCATCTGACTTTCCAGCTTTGCTCCTCCTCACATCTCTTTATTTATTCTATGTTCCACCCAATTCACCATCAATACCTCAGTTTCATCCTATCCTTTCCTGCCTTTGTTCATTTGTACATACTATGACTTATGCCTGGGATAAACAACCCTCCCCAACCTGAATTCTGCCTATTCAATTCTTCCCTTTCTTCAAGGCCCAGCCTCCTTCATGAAACCTTCCCTAGGTATATTTTTATTTATATATTGTTTTTGTATCACCTTTTCTATACTTCCTCTTGGTAGTCAGCGCTCCTAGGAAGCTATCACTTGAATAAAAAAGAGGGGAAAAAACAGTTTGGCAAAACTAATCAACAGAAAGATAAGTCTGATAGTATTTTCTGTGTTCAGTACCCATAGTGCCCCAGCTCTGCAAAAAATGGAGAAGGACCTTATATCTCTTTGGGAGCCAAGCTTGGTCTTTGTAACTTCATAGCCTTCATTTTCATTTGGTTTGTTCTTTTCATTTATAGTGCCATAGATATTTGAAAAGCAGTAATTCTTGCTTTTGCTGACTTTACTTATCAGCTCATATGTCTTCCCATGCTTCTCTGTATTGATCAAATTCTTCATGTCTCACAGCACAGTAATATTCCATTGTATTCCTACACCATAACACGTTTAGAAATTCCACAACTGATAGGCATCTACTTTGTTTCAGTTCTTTATAAAGAAAAGGGCTTCTAGAAATATTTTGGTGCAAATGAGATATTTCTTTTTATCACTGACTTCCTTAGGATATAAGTCTAGCAATTGACTTTCTGGGTCAGAGTGCCCCTTTTGGACATTTTAGTCACTTTCTTCATGTAATTACAATTTTTTCCTCTCAGAATGGTTGTATCAATTTTCGTCTCCAACAATAGAGCATTAAAAGTGTTTCTGTCTTTCCACAGCTTCTCTAAACATTGACTCTTCCTATCTTTGTCGTTTTTGCCAGTTTTCTTGGTATGAGATGAAATTCCTTGTTCTTTTGATTCGCCTTTCTGTTATTATTAGTGCTGTGCTTCTCTGGACTCTCTTCCAACCCCAATTTCAACTGGCAGATTGGGTTGCCAGAAGGCAATGTCTACTGCTCCCCTAAAGATTTTTAGGCTGAACTTGAGAGGTTGTAGCTTCTAATGCTTTTTTTTTTCCATGAGTCCCCATCTGGCATGCTTCCTCCAATTTAGAATCAACCAGCTGATATCAGTTAGCTATTATAAAAGGGATTTTTACTGAGAACAAACAGTACTCAAAAACTTAAAGGCACCTTCTCTCCTTGAACATACAAAGTCTCTGAGAAGAACAGATAAGCTTTAAAAAGTACTATGTTTCTGTATTTTCTTTCACAATATGACTAATGTAGAAATACGTTCTGTATGATTGCACATGTCATATTGCTTAAATCAAATTAAATCAAATTGCTTGCTTTCCCAATGAGTAGAGAGAGGAGGAAAGGAGGAAAAAAATTTGGAACTCAACATTAAAAAAAAAAAAGAATGTTAAAATTTGTTTTTACGTGTAATTGGAAAAAAATAAAGCAATTTTTAAAAAATTGGATAAATTTAGAAAAAGTGTAACCTATACTCTGTCAATATTCCATCTAATAAAAGCAATTTAGCCAAAAATTTAGAAAATAATAAAAAGCACCATGTTAGTGAGGAACACATAAAGAGAACCTGTGAGGCAATGGAGTACCTCATAACTCCTGGCACTTGGCGTTTTCCCCTTTCTTGGAGTCCCCACCAAGTTTGCTTCTCAATGTTAATCTCCTTTCTGGATGAATCACTCCCTTGCTTGGCTGGGCTAGTTCTTTGAAGGATTAGTATTTCAGTGTCTCTGTCAATGTGCTGTTGACAGGAATCAAGCAGGTTACTTTTCAGGGTTGGCTCTTCACCGAACTCAGCCACTATTGTGTCCAGCCCCGGTGGTTTTTGGTACTAGCACTGGTTGTATTTGAGACTTCACAGAGTAACATTCCTTCAGTCACTCATAGCTGGGAGTAGGCTCACGAAGGCTCCATGTGTTGCGTTGGAAGAAGGCAGGGAGATATTGTAGATGCTCCAAGTAACTCAATAGGAAGAACAAATGTATTGATGTTCCAGGGATTGGGCCCTCTTTGGCCAGCCTTGTCAGTCACTCACTCCATTGTACTCTAGTGATTTGGAGCATTCTTTCATTTAATTGTTAGTAACCTGCAATTCTCTTGAGAACTGTTGGTTTATATCCTTTGACAATATTGGGGAATGCCTTGTAATCTTATGTATTTTTGTTAGTTGCCTATAAATCTTGGATAGCAGCCCTTTATTAAAAGTCATTTGATAACAAAGATTTTCCTGTCACTTGCTTTCCATTTTATCCAAGTTGCATCCATTTTGTTCATGCAAAAGTTATCAGTTTCATGTAATTGATATTATCTGCTTTACCTGTTTTTGTTGCCTCTGTCCCTTATTTGGGTAAGAATTCACCCTCTAGCTCTATTTTTAAAAGTTATTTGATCATTTTTTAATGATTTGACTGTTAATATGTAGATCATATATCCATTTTGAGATTATTGTGGTATCTTGTATAAGATGTTGGTCTAATCCTAATTTCTGTTAGATTGCTTTCCTATTTTCCCAGCAATTCTTGTCAAATAGGGTATTCTTTCCTGGCATAATGTCCTTTCAGATACCGAGGAGAAATGCACAATGGTGATGTCTGCTAGGCAGGATATAAATCCCCATAATGTTTCTCTCAACCCTTAAGAGGTTAGGTCTCATGTGAACTCGTAGGAGCAGACTATTATTGACAGATGAGACTTATTATCCTGAAGGGCAGAAACCATGGCCTCAATGCATCTAAAAGGGAGAAGAGAGGTGAACAGGAGGGAGATAGTGCAGATGGTCCCCTGGGAAGCTGAGTTGGGAGACTGGGAAAGCAGAATCCTCACCAAGGAAGTGAAAATGGGATAGCATCAACAGTACCTGAGCCATGAACCCTGTATGGGCAGATGCTGTCTTGCTGAGATCATCCAGAGGGAGAGACTTAAGGCTGGGGATTCCTCCTTTCCCCACTGGTTGGGAAAGGCATGCTTGTTTCCTAATCTCCATATCTTAAGAAACCAACATCATTAATGAATATCAATTCAAAAATTTTAAATAAAATCCTAATAAGACTAACAATAATTTATCAAAAAATCATTCATTATCATCAGTTTAGATTTATATTAGGAAGCCAAGGATAATTCAACATTAGGAAAATAACACAATCATATTAAAAAACAAAAATAGCTAAAATCACATAATCATATTAATAGATGTGGAAAATGCCTTTGACAAAATATAACATGCTAAAAACTCTACAAAGAATAGGCATAGATTTTAAAAAACATAAAAAGTATCTATATAAAACCAAGCATTTTTTATTTACTAAAGCAAGCATTTTACTTAATGGGGAAATACTAGAAGTTTTCCTGATAAATACAGGAATAAATCAGGGATACCTATTTTCCCTGCTGTTATGTGAGAGCTCTAGAAATGCTGGTAACTGCAATAAAACAAGAGAAGCCAAGTTGAGAAGTTAAAGGAATAAAGATGCACAAAAGGGAAATAATTTGTCATATTCATGTTTCATAATTTGTTTGACCGTACCTCCATCAACAGGCATCTACTTTGTTTCCAATTCTTTGCCTTTACAAAAATGTGTTGCTATATGATAAATATGGAGAAGTATGGGAAGACATAGGAATGGATGCAAACTGAAAAATATAATATATGCAATGACTACAGCAATGTAAATTGGAAAGAACAATAGCAATAAAACCATTGAAACGAATGCTTCAACCTCATAATGACCGAGTTTGGCTGCAGAGAAGAGATATGAGAAAGCACCTCCCCCGCTTCTTTGCAGAGGTGGGGAGCTGTGGGTAGAGAACACAGAAAGATCATGTCCCACTTTAGTTTTGTTGAACTTTTTTTTTCTCTCTGTTTTAAGATATGGCACACTTGGAGGAGAAGGAAGGGCAGATACACAGGGAAATATAGATGATATAAAAACAAAAGATATCCATAAAATTCATTTTAAAATGAACAGGCCAAGTTGAGAAGTAGTAGGGAGTGGTGGATAGATTGTTGTATTTGGTGTCAGGAAGATCTTTATTCAGTAGCTAATATTTATATAGCACTTTTGCAAAGCTCTTTAAAAACCTCATATTTCATTTGATCCTCACAATGACCCTGAGGGGCAGGTACTATTATTATCCTCATTATACAGGTAAGAGAAACTGAGGCTCAGAGAGGTTGTTAAGTGACTTGCCAAAAATAATATAGTTGGTATGTGTCAAGTGCAGGATTCTAACCCAGGTCCCTCCTGACTCCAAGGTCAGCACTCTTTCCACTGATACTTCAGTTTCCTCATCTGTAAAATGCAGATAATAATATCTATAGTTCCTATCTCACAAGGCTGTTGAAAGATTCATAGAAGATAATGTATGTGTGCCTCCTCCCTCTACTCCCTTCCCCCATGGAACATGTTCCATGTTCATTTCCAGCTCTGGATGATCACATGGAAAATGAAGGAGAGGGAATTATTGGGGGTGAAGGGTGGGGTGGAAACTGTGTCCAGCTATGCTGTGTAGTTAGAATTACTGACATGACTCAATGGATGTTATAGAAGGGAGCATCCTGTCCACTCACCTTTCCCTTCTTCTCCAGCTTTGGAGGGTCATATCCCAGTGAGAGAGGAGCTCATTGTCACACCCCAGCCTACCATGGGGCCACAAGTACATCACAGTTAAAGCATAGGACTTTGTACAGACTACATTTAGGCTGCCCCTTTTTGTTTTCTTTCCTTGAATAGGTGACTTGAGCAGCAAACTCAAGATGGACATGTCCAGGATTGGAGGTGACCTTTAGAACTACACAGGTCTGGAGGTCCTGGGTCTCATAGGGTTAGAAATGGCTAGTAGCAAGAACGATTTATACATCAGAAGACATGGCCACTGACAAGAGGACTGGCCCCAGTCTGGGTGTTTTACCAGCAAACATACTAGAAATGGTTTGTTTGGACAGTGCCAAGGAGAAATATAAACTGATTAGTTAGCAGTCCTGAAGACTGATTTATGTTCTGATGAGATCTGAGTATTAGCCTCCTAGTTAACTGTACCAGTATCTAAAAGTTGTTACTGAATTCTGTTCTCTTAATATGTGCTTGTGATATTTTATTATTATTATTATTATTATTATTATTATTTTGTAGCATTTCTTGCATGTATAGGAATAAATGACCTGTCCCATAGCCAGGTCATATAAATTGAGTATATCTTTTTACTCCATCTTTTTTGGCAAGACTAGATAGAAGTCATAACCCGAGATATAAGTAAATCATCTCTGGGGGTGCTAGGGTAGGGGGATTTAATAAGCATATCAGTATGAAAAAAAAAGAGTCCAACTCCCTCTCATTAGAAGCAGAATCCTCCAGGACCAGACTGAATCCAAACCACATACAGAACAGAAAGTAGTACAGTACCCTAGACCCCTGTAAGCCAAGCAGCACTTCCTCAAGATCAGATGTGTTAAGTATTTTGTAAACTAAAAAATATGATGTAAATGTCAGCTAACATTATTATTATAATACAGCAAAGAAAGTCAAGTAGAAGTGATCAGCTAGGTAGAACCAGGAGAGAAGGTCACCAAAAACACAAGGAGGGTGGAGTACCCAGGAGGAGGGTGTGGTCAACGCTGTCAAAGATTGTTGAGAGGTCACTAAACCCAATGGAATTGGGCTAGTTAACCTCAAGGCCCTTTTCTTCTAGTACAAATAGTCTGTGACTATATCAGTGGAGCAATAGCACCACCCAGTGGCTATTTCCTATGATGTTAAAATAATAATTTAGTTTCAGATTTTTCTCTTGAAGTTATTGAACACCGCTATTGAATTCAACAATTCAACAAACATTTAGGTTATATGCTTTCTAGAAGCAAGGCATTCCAATAGGTGTTGGGGGTGAAAACACAGAATTATCTTAGTCTCTGCCTCTTCAAAAAGCTTTCATTCTATTTAGGATTTGGAGAGGAGTTTAGATTTAGAGTTGGGAAAAAAATCATCTAGTTTAACCCTTCATTTTACAAGAAGAAACTGAGGGCCCAGAAAAGTTAATCAATTTACCAAAGTCATCCAGATTCTTGGGCTTCAAATTCCACAGACCCTTTACTAGCACCATACCTGCTTCTTATAAGTTGCAAAAAAGGTGTTGACCTCTATTGGTAGAAGGATTTTCCTCGCCTGGTAAGTCCTTACACCAATGAAAAATCAGGTCTGATCCCTATTCCTTTCAAGATTTACACAACATTTTAAAAAATACTTTCCTATTCACGCACCAGGATTAAACAATAACATTACTATGGCGACTAAGTATCTTTGTAGATCATTATGTCACATTAAAATGCAAAGATCCACAAAATGAAAATTAGATGTGGTCTTACTAGAAATTCTTGACTGTATACTAGTCTCCTTGGCAGAGGACAAGGTGGATAGAGAATGTTATGGAATCAGTGAAGATGAGCTTGGACAGATTTAGGGAGATAGTGGAGGACAGAAGGGCCTGGCATGCTATAATTCATGGAGTCAAGAAGAATCAGATACAACTGAACAAGTCTCCTCAAATCATATTTCAAAGTGATCTCCTATTTAGTACAAGTCACTGCATTTCTGTTAAGTTACGAAGCACAGCCATTGCAAGCAGACTTAAACCCATTCAACTTATTGGGCTGAAAAAGTACTTTGTTGGTTCTCCAGAAGGATTTCTTTTTTTCCAAATAAATACTGGTCTCAATGAACAGTTCTGAAAATTTCCACAGCTGCACTCTAATATATGATAAATAAAGACTTTATAAGAACCAGACTATGAAGTAATGAATAAAAGCACTTTCTTCATAAACCAGATGAGGAAGGAAGACAGGCAGGTATTATGATTATTTTACACGTGGGAAAACTGAGGCTCAGTGAGTGGATTACTCACAATCACATGGGTGATGCAGTCTAGATTCTTATTCAGCTCTGCTGACTTCAAGACTAAGATATCTGTGCTTGGACCTGTTTAATATTTTTATCAATGACTTTAATAAAGGCATGGATGAGATGAGATGCTCATCAAATTTGCAGCTGACATCGAACAAGAAGGGACACTTAATATGACAGAGCCAGGGCCCCAAAGAATTTTGCCAGACTGAAGCATTAGGCTGACTCTAATAAAAATTAAGTTCATTAAGGATAAATGTAAAGTCTTACACTTGTGCACCCCCCCAAAAAAAAACCACAGCTTTACAAATACAAGATGGAAGAGGCATGGTTAGATAGCAGTTCTGAAAAAGATCTGGGAGCTTTAGTGGATTCCAAGCTCAATATGAGTCATCAGTGTGCTAATATGGATCTTAAGCTACATTAAGAGGGGCATAGTTTTCAGGAATAGGGAGGGGACAGTTGCATTTGTATCCTCTCTTCACTAATCAGATATTATCTGCAGTATTGCATGCAGTGATGAATACTATGGTATAAGAAGCATATCAAGTTGGACAGTGGCTGGCTCTGAAACCAGAAGACTTGCACTCTGATCCCTCTCTGTCACATACTAGTTATATGACCTTGGGCAAATCGTTTCAACTTTGGGGGACCTCAATTTCCTCATCTATAAAATGGAGGAGTTGAATTAGATGGTCTATAAACTCCAAATTCTTTCAGGCTCTAAATCTAAGATCTTATGAGGATCAGTTGAAGGGTCTGGAGATGTTTACCCTGGAGAAGAAATGACTAGGGGTAGAAGAAAAGGAGAAGGGGGAGACATACTAGCTATTGTTTGAGTACGTGAAGGGCCGCCTTATGTGAAAGGCAGAAGTGATGCTCTGTGAAAGAGAGATCAGACTTGCTTATTTGGCCCCAGAGGTCGGAATGGGTGGAAGTTTCAAAGAGGTCATAATTTAGGCTTGAGGTCAGAAGAAATTTCCCAACAATTGGATCTTCCTACAAGTGTAAACAAGTGGGATAGATTATTTCCTCCCCCCACCCAGTTATGGGATTCCCCATCCTTGGAGGTCTTTCAGCAGAGGTGGTGATACTGGGCACATCTTTCCTGTATGGGATGGACCAGATGGCCTCAACTCTCAAAATTCTGCAAATTTGCGCCTGCAAGCCCAACACTCTTCCCACTACACCACAAAAACAACTCCCTCGCCCATTTTTATTTCAGTTATACTGTTGGACTCTCTCGTCTCTAAGGTCCTTTACGGCTTTAAATCCTATGACCCCTGAACTTTTACCCAGTTCTCCCCCTTCACAATTTGAGCATTCCGTTAGACACATGCTTCCTTACACAGACAAAGCCCCGCCCACTTCCTAAGACGTAGCCCCGCCTACTGCGCGCAGCCTCTGCTTCGGCATCAACTATTAAATGCGCAGATGGGGGAGTCCGGTGAAATGCCTCTCTTTTTGTGTGCCATCTTGCAAAGCCCTGAGTAGGATCAGTTCTACCAGAAAAATAGGAGAGCTTTTGTCCCTAGATAGTATTTAAAAAATCTTGATGGGTTTGCTCAAGGGCAAAGTTTCTTTCTGCCCCGTTCTCCCTCTCGCCGCTGCCTGAGGTGGTCTGAGCCGGAGGACCGAACGCGAGGGAAGGGGCGGGGCGAGGCGGCGCGGACGGAGCGGAGTGTAGCCGAGCTGGTGAGGGGCTCGGGGGTGGGCTCCGCTCGCGGAGGGCAGGGTTGCTCTTCCGGTCCCCATTCTATTCCCTCACCTTCTCAGGAGCGGGCGGGGAGGGGTGTGGGGGGCCTCTCTGGGGGCAGTCCTCTGGGACCTCACCCCTGCCCTGGATGGGGGTGGGGGGGTGTCTCCCAGCCCCAAACTAGGCGAGGCAGCGGTCGGGAGGAACCCTAGTTGGGAACGGCTCGATCTCGGGGTAGCCTCCCCCTCCTCCTTGTCCCGGGGGTTTTCCCACTCCCCTGCGAAACCTCCCCGAGCTTGGGAGACCCCCGCCCCCGACTGAGGATGTCCTCCTCTCCCCCCCACCCCCATTCAGAGATCTCTCTTTAAGATCTTGGTGGGTCTCCGTACTCCCACAGCAATGTGCCTCTGACCCTTCCATACATTTGACCCTGATACACACCCCACAAATATCCCCCAGAAACGGGCGCACATACAGACACCCACGAAACCGCCTCTGATGCTTAACACGGGGGGGGTAGTCTAGGGGGCCTCAGTTTCCTTATCTTTAAAATGAAGGGCTTGCCCCCGCATGAGCATGTGAGTTTTCTTCCAACCCCTCCTGACATCTATGATCCTGTGAAACATACAGCTTGAAATCAGCTTATTTTCTCCCCATGCTTCCATCTCCTCTTCCTCCAAAAAAATTAAAAAATCCAGGGGTAAAAGGATGGACTAAAACCTCACATAATTAATTACAGAGGTTTTATATCCCGTCCCCGCCAGGTCGGTCCATATTCTATCTTCTTGACCTCAGCGTGGGACCGAAGTTTTGTATGATTCTGAAGAACTACCTATTTAGGATTTTGAGCAAGCAAACATTTATTTAAGAGTCTGCTATGTGCCATATACTATACTAGGCCCTCAGAATACAAATAAATACTAAGGCTAGCCAGTCCCTGTCTTGGAGGAGCTATTTTACTAGGGAAAGGGGCAGAGGATACACATTCACAGCTAGGTAATCACAGGGCTGTAGCCATTGACACTGGTTAATGTCTCTCTGGCTCATTACCCAATCTGGCCATTGCATTTACAGATTACTTGAAGGAATAAGAGATGAGGTTATTCTAGCCAAGTATACCAAATGCTGTAACTTGAAGGGGACTACCAAAACATTGGTTTCTGCTGTGACTGTACTTGGCCTTGAATATTGGGTCTAAGTGTTTTTTTTTTCTTTCCACATTTCATTAACAGGACCCACTGGATTCACTATGGACATTGAATGTTCACGGCTCCTACCTTCTGTCTGTGCAGTTTTGGTAGACCCAAAGCAGTTTGTAGCTGATGATACCTGTTTGGAAAAACTACTAGACTGGTTTAAGACAGTAACTGAATCAGGTAATTGTGGTAGTGTTTGCTCCCTGTTTACCCATAGGCTAATGGATGTATTTAGAGAATTATGACATGGTACCTGATGACTCAACAGTGCTCCACATGTTTAAATACATGGATGTGCTGTCCACCATACTTTACAAGAGATTCTAAGGGAGAGAATGCAGGTTGGATTATAGGGGAATTATTAGGGTTGTTTGTATTTTAAATTCTCATTTTAATTAAGATTCAAGAGAATCCTCAGTTTATGGTAGATGATTGTTATGAATATGGGTAGGCTTTTTAGAAGAACAAGGATGAAAACTTCTTGAAGGAAATGGGTATTTTGATACCGAAAGAGGATACAAAATAATTTCCCTCTCTAAAACAATAGATAAAGGAAGAATCATCCTGTTCTGATGTTTGTTTATTCCACAGAATCTAGTCTGCTGGTATTACAAGAGAATCCTTGCCTGATAGAACTGCTCTTTCATGTGCTGAAACTACAGGATGTGAATTCCAGTATCCTCTCCTTTACTCTGCGGCTTGCAGGAATATTTGCAGCCCATGAAAACAGCTTTCAGTATCTCCAGGTGAGTTTTAGTGGTGACCTCTTGGATGCTGTGGTGGCTTGTAAAATTCAGCTTGGCTGATAGGTCGTTGCAGTTATATGGGATTTTACTAACATGCATACATATATATGTGTACCATATACTTGTATATTATAAGTACGCACTTGAATAAATCCATTCTCTTATTTGTTTGGCTACATCTTCCATTGACACAGATTTCAACTCATTCAATCCACCCATGTCTTTTCATTCTATGTAATTCTTGTTCATGTCTTTTTGGTTTTTTGTAAATTCTCTGGCAGAGATCCACTAAAACCTCTAGTTTTTACATTCCTTATATCCACTAAAAAATTCTGGCCATTCATTTGAGATATATGCCTTCATATATTTTCTGATCTCTTACTTGACTAAACAAGCAGGATGTAGTTTTATAGCTTAAAACCACACTCAGACTTTTGGGACACCCAGAATATGTGTATATACACAACACACAACACACGTGTGCACCTACATAGACATATACACATATGTATACAATTCAAAGAAGTCTTTATTTGTAACTACTTTTATGTATCTTTTATATTAGAATGAAATTTTGTGTGAAACTTAATCCCCTGTCTGGTTCAGTATAAATTGTCTTGGAGGTATGGTTTAAAACTTGCATTCTTCAAAAGTTAATTTATTTTATTTTGTATAAAATTTGTTGTGTGGCTAAGAGGGCCAGCTTTCAAGCCAGGAAAACCAGGGGAACTTACCTGGGTCAAGTCTTTGACTTATACTTAGTATATGTGACCCTGGGAAAGTCAGTTAAACTCAGATGAGGTACCAGCCTGCATTAATAGGGAGTTTTCTCTTGGGGAATTCAATATTTCAATGAAATTATAACTTGTTCCCTATTCCTATCTCTAGAGAATAGTGAGGTAATTAAAGATTGGTTTATAGGTAACTGCATTGGCATCTACAAAGTATTTTAAGAATGAGAGAAGGACTTCCAATGCTTTATATAGACACTTTATAAATAATTTACAAAATTTACAAAAAGACATGACTAAGATTTGGTTCCTAGATCGATGGTAGATCAGGGAAATACTGTAGCAATGTAGATTTTTATTACAGCATTTGACAGAGTTCTTCCTGGGAAAAATATAGAGATGGAAGCTAGATGGTAGTACGGACTGGTAGGTGGATTTGGACCTGGTTACATGGCTATGCCCAAAGAGTAGTCATTGTTGGTTCCATATCAATGTGGAGAGAGTGGAGTGTCTCAGGAACCCATGTGCTATTTAAGATTCTTGCCAGTCAGTTAGATAAAAGCATAGGTGACATGTTTATCAAGTTTTTGATGACACAAAACAGGAAGAGATGGCTACTAATGAATAACAGAGTCAGAATTCAAAAAGATTTTAACAGGCCAGAATAGTGGGTCATATCAAATGGGATGAAATATAGAAATACATGGTAAAGTCTTACACTGGGGTTCAGAAAGTCATTTTCACCAGTATAAGGTTGAGAAGTTGTGGTTAAATAGCAATTCATTTGAAAAGATTTTTAGAGTTTTTAGTGGATTGCAAGCTCAGTATAAATCAGTAATGGTATTTGGCAGTCAAGGAATCAAATCAGTCTTAGACTGCATTGAGAGGCTGAATATCCTGGACAGTGGACTCTGTTTTGGTCAGACCACATCTGGAATATTGTCTTAAGTTCTGGGGGCCCCATTGTAGGAAGGACACCCGTAAGTTAGAGATTGATGAGAGTGGACCATTCAGGATAATGAAGGGCTTTGAGATATGCCACATGGGAATCAGTTAAAGAGACTAGTGATGTTTAATTTGGAGATGAGAAGGCTTAAAGGGCATATGATAGCTGTCTTCTGAGTATTTGAAGGACTGACATACATAAGTGGGATTAGATTTTGTGGCCTTAGAGGGTAGAACTAGAAGGAAAGGATGGATACTTCAAAGAGACAGATTTAGGCTTGATGATAAGGCAAAACTTATTTACAATTAGGGTTGCCCCAGAGTGGAATGGGCTGCTTTAGAAGATGGTGTGAGTCCTCCTTCGCTAAAAATCTTTAAGCAAAACCTGAATGTCAGTTTGTTGTTTTTGATGTAGAGGGATGTTCAACTATGGGCTGGATTAAATAGGCTCTGAATCCTTCCAAGGCTGTGATTCTGTGAATGGACGCAGCAGGGCGTGTGGTTTAGGAGGAAAGGCTTTAGGGTTTTGTTTTTTTTTAAATCCCAGGTCTGCCAGTTATTAACTTGTAAGAACTTTGGGCAAGTAAATTAAATTCAAACCTCAGTTTTCCTTATAGAAGGGGGACAGTAACCTATCCATCTCAGACGTTTGTTGTGGGGAAAGTGCTTTGTAAACTTAAAAGTACTAGAGAAATGTAAGCTATGAGTTTTAAGTCAAAGTAGAATGGTGCTGGAAATACAAAAATAAAAAATGAAACAATCCTTGTTCTCAGGGAGCTTACCTTACCTTCTTTTGGGAAAAACTCTGTGTGTGTGTGTGTGTGTGTGCGTGTGCGAGCGCATGTGAGGGAGGGCACTAGCAATTGGGTGAGATCAGAAAAGCTCACGTGGATGGTAGTGCTGAAGCTTCACCTTGGTGAGGGATGCTTGGGGGCACAGGTTAGGAAAGAGTACACTGTAGGGATGTGGGACAGCCAGTACAGAACATGAGAGATTGGGAGTGGGTGGCACTGATGGCCAATTTGACTGTACTGTAGGGAGTATAGGAAGAGTAATGGATAATAAATGGATAATAAAGTTGGAAAGATAAGATTGAGGTCAAGTTACTAAGGACTCCTGTGTCAAACACAGGAGTTTATATTTTATTGTAGCAGTAATAGGAAAACACTAGAATTTATTGAGTAGGATAGTAGTGGTTAGCGCTGGGCTTAAGGAATATCAGTTTGGAAGCTGTGCAGGGTGGATTGAAGAAGGATTGAAGATTGAGACAGGGAGACCAATTAGGAGGCTATTGTAATAGTCCAAGTGAGTGGTGATGAGAACCTGAACAAAGATGGTGGCGGTGTGAGTGGAGAGAAAGGCAGAGTATGTTCCAGGAATAGAAAATAGCTCCTGCAAAGTCATGGAGATGAGAGATAGCTATAATGGATGGCAGGCCAGAGAGGACCCCTGAGGGGCTGGACTGGAGAGTCTGTGAAGGAAGCCTTTGAAGTGGAATAAGACTGGAAAGGTAATTTGGGCTAGGGTGTTAGGAGCTCTATAACTTTAATTTTGACATTGGTTTGTTGTCTCTGGTGCTTTTCAGCATAAATGTAGTTTCCTTGTTGATGTTGTAAATTTTTGTCTGACAGCATGATTGCAACTCCTGGTCTTTTAGAAGCACCCAGTGGATAATTACCTTTGTTCCCTACTTTTTGTTCTTCTCAGTTAAGAAGTCAAGTTAAATTCTCCTTCAATTCAGCTTGTTTTGTTTTTCATTTTCATTGGTCTTTTTCTTAGAAGGATTTCTTTTCCTTATGCTCTTCGTTACTCATCTTCCCTTTCTATCTACTCTAGACTTTGATTCTTTGATGTATAGGCCTTATGTTCTTTCCTTCTTTAGTCTCTTTATTCCTCATGAAAGTAAGAGGAGGAGGAGGTATAGGTGTAGTAGTAATAACTAGCATTCTATGGTGCCTACTGTGTGCCAGCCACTGTGCTAAGTAAGCACTTTATAGTTATTATCTCTTTTGATCCTCACAGCAACCCTGGGAGGTGGGGGCTGTTACTGTCTTCTGCCAAATAAAATAGAAAGCCCTCAGCCTTGCGCTCAGGGCCCTCCACATCTTCTCCAATGAACCACTTCAATTTCATTTCTTGTAGTTCTTTTTATGTACTTAGGCTTCAACCAAACTGGATAACTCACTTTTCCCTTTTCTCATTCTACCCTCTCCTGCCTCTTTGTAGCATACTTACTGTTCCCCATCTTCATTTATTGACATCCTTCCCTGCCTTTGAGGTCCACATTAGGTGCCACTTTTGTGTGGTGTGTACTCTGCTGTCTTTTCCCCCAAATTAGAAATGTCTTCTTTTGCCTTGAAGTCTCTTAGGTCATTCTGTTTGACCTTTCTTATATACTTAGCAATTTTAAGACATATTGTAGTCATTACGTACATATCTCATCCCTCTCCTTTTTTTTTAAAATAAGTTCTTTGACAGTAAGGACTGTGTCTTTTTTCATCTTTGAATCCTAGTATCAGAAAAAAACAGTTAGTAAAAGTTTGTTATATTGAATTGGGACGTAGGGACAAAAGATTGAAGGTTAACAAGCATACTGAGTCAGAAGATAACTAGTTAAGGAGAGGAAGAGAGAATTCTAGCTAGGGTAATTCAGTGAAGGCTTCATGAAATATCAACATTTTGAACTAGTGCATTAAGGACGGGCAGTATTTCATCAGGGAGCAGTCTAAGTAAAGGCACAGGGACAGGTAAGCACAAATCATGTTTGGGAAATGGAAAGGAAGACAGTTTTGCTGAAATTGTATGGCTTATGTAAGGATGTCATAGGAGATAGGGCTGTCAAGGCGGGTCTGATTATGGAAGGTTTTGAATTCCAGGCCTAGGGGTTTACACTTGTCCTTTAGGCAGTGGAGAGCCCTTGAAAGTTTTGTGTAAGGTGCTTGACATTACAGTTGTACTTTAGGAAAGTTAATTAGGTAATAGTTTCTTTGTGGATATGATAGTCTGAAGTGTTTCTTCTCCAAAAACTTGCCTTCCTCCCTTAAAGGTAAAGAGAACACTAATGGGGCTGCTTTTACTAAGACTTTGTGGAAGAAAAAACTGCTGCCTTGAACAAATGGACATAAATATGTATTTTTGCTAAAACATATGGAAAGTAGAGTGTTTTCTCAGTAGCAGGCACCTTTATTAAAACATCTGAATCAGACTTCCGCTTCTGGGAGCCAAGATGGTGGAGTAAGAAGTAAGTTGCTCTCATCTTCCTTCATTTACCTCTGAAAGCCCAGAAAATACCGACTCAGGAAGAACCCTGAGCCAGCAAAAAGACAGGGCACAGCAGTCTTATACCCCAGGAAGCTTAGGGGATTAATGGGAAAGGCCCTTCTTGCTGTTGGGGAGGGGGAGCAGTACAGGGTTGGAGTTGTCCCAGCAAGCCCCACCTCAGCATACTGGGGGGAGATCCTGAGACCTAGGTTGGTGGAGCAGGCAAGTGCCAACACTAGGACCCCCCAACAGCCTCAATACAGGAAGGGGAACTGGTAGACACCAGCTCTGAAAATGACCATGGGCGGTGGGCGTTCTCCAGCATCGAAATTACCTGGTGCCTCAACACAACTCTGGGAAGCACAACTCCAGAAGGCAAAGCTCCAAGCTGACAGAAATCCACCAGCATGGAAACACCCCCGTGCAAGGCCAGGGTGACCAGGAGCCAAACATTTAAGTGTAAGGCCCTGGTGAGCAGGAAAAGAAACTTGGGTAAGTGCCCCCTTTGCTCCAGCAGGAGAATGCAACTTTTTTTTTTGTAAAAAGTCAGAAAACAGGCAAACAGCGTGAACAAAAAGCGGAAATGGAAAATGACCATAGAGTCTTATTTTTGGGAAAGGGAAGATCAAGGCACAAATTCAGAAGAGGACAACATTGTTAATATACCCACATATGAAACCTCAAAGGGGAATATGCACTGGTCTCAAGCCCAAAAAGCCTCCTTGGAAGAACTCAAGAAGGATTTTAAAAGTCAAATAAGAGAGGTAAAAGAAAAATTGGGAAAAGAAATGAGAGGTATACAAGAGAGAGTAACTAGCTTGGAAAAGGAAAGACAAAAATTAACTGTAAAAAACAGGTCCTTAAAAAGTAGAATTGGCTAAATGGAAAAGGAGGTACAAAATCTAGTAGGAGAAAACAACTCCTTAAAAATTAGAATGGAAGTAATGACTCTATGAGAGAGCAAGAATCAGTTAAACAGAAACAAAAGAATGAAAAAGTACAAGAAAATGTACAACACCTCATTGGTAAAACAACTGACCTGGAAAATAGATTCAGGAGAGACAATTTAAAAATTATTGGTCTATCAGAAAACCATGACAAAAAAAAGAACCTGGACAACATCCTTCAGGAAGTCATCAAAGAAGACTTCACTGAGGGTAGTTAGGGTAAATTAATCATCGAAAGAATGCACTAATCACCTCCTGAAAGAGATCCCAAATTGAAAACACCAAGGAATGTAGTAGCTAAATTCCAAAACTACCAGATCAAAGAGAAAATACTGCAAGCAGCCAGAAAGAAACAATTTAAATATATGGAACCACAGGATTATGCAGAACCTTGCAGTTTCTACATTAAAAGATCAGAGGACATGGAATACAATATCCTGTAAGGCAAAGAAGCCTGGATTACATCCAAGGATCAACTACCCAGCGAAACTGAGTATAATCTTTCAGGGGAGGAGATGAACATTCAATGAAATAGGGAACTTCCAAACCTTTCTGATGAAAAGACCAGAGCTCAGCAGAAAACTTGACCTTCAAATGCAAGACTCAAGAGAGGCATAAAAAGGTAAACAGGAAAGAAAAACAACAACATATTATTAATAAGGGCAAACTGTTTACATTCCTACAAGGGAAAATGACATTTAACTTTTAAGAATTGTAATGTCATCATGTCATTTAAAAGGGGGTATACTTAGCATGGGTTTAAGTTGGCTTTGATATCATGGTAAAAAATCTAATTAAGGTGAAAAGGGATTGTACTGGGAGAAGAAGAAAGGAGGCAGACATGGGTAAATTACATCACTTGAAAAAGCACAAAAACCAAGTAGAGGGAAAGAAAGGAGGGAGATGAGCATTGTTTGAATCTTACTCTCATCAGATTTGGTTCAAAGAGGGAATAACATAATCAGGTATAGAAATTTAACTTACCCTATAGGAAGTAGAAAGGGTAAAGGGAAAAGAAAAGGGAGGGGCCTAATAGAAGAGAGGGCAGACTGAGGGAGGCAGTGGTTTAAAGCAAAACTCTACTGAGAAGGGAAAGGGAAGAAGAGAAAAAAGCATAAACAGAGGGGGAGGGGAATAGGATAGAGAGGAACACACAGATAGTAGTCATAACTCTGAATGTGATGAACTCTTCCATAAAATGGAAGCAGATAGCAGAGTGGATTAAGAGCCATAAACCTACAATATGTTGTCTATAGGAAACACATTTGATGCAGAGGGATACACACAGAGTAAAGGTAAAAGGCTGGAGCAGAATATGTTCTGCTTCAGCTGAAGTAAAAAAAGCAGGGGTAGCAATCCTGATCTCAGACGAAGAAAAAGCAAAAATAGATCTAATTAAAAGAGATAAGGAAGGAAACTACATCCTGCTAAAAGGTACCATAGACAATGAAGGGATATCATTACCAAACATATATGCACCAAATGGTATAACAGCCAAATTTCTGAAGGAGAAGTTAAGGGAGATAACAGGAAGAAATAGCAAAGCTATACTAGTGGGAAACCTCAGCCTTGCCCTCATTGAACTAGATAAATCTAACCACAAAAAAATAAACAAGAAGGAAGTTAAGGAGATCAATAGAGTCTTAAAAAAGTTAAATATGGTTGACCTCTGGAGAAAATTGAATGGGGACAGAAAGGAATATACCTTTTTCTCAGTGGCATATGGCACCTACACAAAAATTGACCATGTACTAGGGCATAAAAACCTCATAATCCAATGCAGAAAGGCAGAAAATTTTAAATGCATCCTTTTCAGATCATGATGCAATAAAAATTACATGTAATAAGGGGCCATGGAAAGATAGACTAAAAATTAATTGTAAACTAAATAATCTAATCCCAAAGAATGAGTGGGTTAAACAACAAATTGTAGAAACAATCAATAACTTCATCTGAGAGAATGACAATAATGAGACAACATACCAAAACTTATGGAATGTGGCAAAAGTAGCCCTATCTCTAAATGCTTATATGAGTAAAATAGAGAAAGAAGAGATCAATGAATTGGGCATGGAACTAAAAAAGCTAGAAAAAGAACAAATTGAAAATCCCCAATTAAATACCAAATTAGAAATTCTGAAAACCAAAGGAGAAATTAAGAAAATTGAAATTAAGAAGACCATTGAACTAATAAGTAAAACTAAGAGCTGGTTTTATGGGAAAAAAAACCCAAACAATAAAATAGATAAGTCTTTGGTTAATTTGATTAAAAAAAAGAAAACCAGATTACCAGCATCAGAAATGAAAAGGGTGAATTTACCACCAATGAAGAGGAAATCAAAACAGTAATGAGGAGCTATTTTGCCTAACTGTGTGCCAATAAATTTGACAGTCTTAATGAAATGGATGAATATTTACAAAAATATAAATTGCCCAGATTAATGGAAGAGGAAATAAAATACTTAAACAGCCCCATTTCAGAAAAAGAAATTGAACAGGCCATCAATGAACTCCTTAAGAAGAAATCTCCAGGGCCAGATGGAAGTGAATTTTATCAAACATTTAAAGAACAATTAATTTCAATACTATATAGACTATTTGGGAAAATAGGTGAAGAAGGAATCCTACCAAATTCTTTTTGTGATACAAATATGGTACTGATACCTAAACTGGGAAGAGTCAGAACAGAGAAATAAAATTATAAACCAATTTCCCTCATGAATCCATAGATGCAAAAATTTTAAATAAAATATTAGCAAAGAGATTACAACAACTTATCACAAGGATAATACACTATAACCAGGTAGGATTTATATCAGGATTGCGGGCTGGTTCAATATTAGGAAAACTTTCAACATAGTTGACCGTATCAACAGCAAAATCATATGATTCTCTCAATAGATGCAGAAAAATGTTTGACAAAATACAATACCCATTCCTATTAAAAACGCTGGAGAGCATAGGAATAAATGGAGTCTTCCTTAAAATGATAGGTAGCATTTGCCAAAAACCATCAATAAGCATTATATTCAATGGGGATAAACTAGAAGGATTTCCAATAAGATTGGGGGTGAAACAAGGATGTCCATTATCACCACTGTTATTCAGTGTTGTGCTATAAATGTTAGCTGTAGCAATTAGAGAAGAAAAAGAAATTGAAGGAATTAGAATAGGCAGAGAAGGAACAAAGCTATCACTCTTGCAGATGATGTGATGGTATATCTAGAGAATCCTAGAGAATCAGGTAAAAAATTACTTGAAATAATAAACAAATTTGGCAAAGTTCCAGGATATAAAATAAGCCCACACAAATCATTGGCATTTTTATATATTACTAACAAAGCCCAGCGGCAAGAGATAGAGAAATTCCATTTAAAATTGCTGTAGACACTATAAAATATTTGGTAGTCTACCTACCAAAACAAAACCAGGAACTATGTGAACATTTTTCACACAAATAAAGTCAGATCTAAGTAATTAGAAAAATATCAGTTGCTCATACTACCTAAATTAACTTACTTATTCAGTGCCATACCAATCAAACTACCAAAAAATTATTTTATGGGGCTAGAAAAAACAATAACAAAATTCATCTGGAGAACAAAAAGTCCAGAATATCAAAGGAACTAATGAAAAGAAATGCAAGTGAAGGTGGCCTAGATGTACCTGATCTTAAATTGTATTATAAAGCAACAATCATCAAAACTACTTGGTACTGGCTAAGAAATAAGAGTGGTGGATCAGTGGAGTAGGTTGGGTATGCAAGACACAACAGTCAATGACTATACTAATTTGCTATTTGATAAATCCAAAGACTTGAGCTTCTGGGATAAGAAATCACTATTTAGCAAAAACTGCTGAGAAAACAAGAAAAATGTATGGCAGAAACTGGGCATAGACCAACATCTTACACCCCATACTAAGATAAAATCAAAATGGATACACAATTTAGATATAAAGACTGATACTATAAGCAAACTAGAAGATCAAGGAATAATTTACCTTTCAGATCTATGGAGAAGGGAAGAATTTATGACCAAACAAGAGATAGACAACATTATGAAATGCAAAATGGACAATTTTGATTACATGAAATTAAAAAGTTTTTGCACAAATAAAGCCAATGCATCCAAGATTAGGAGGGAAGGAGAAAACTGGGAAAGAATTTTTACAACCAGTGTCTCTGATAAAGACCTAATTTCTAAAATATATAGAGAAGTGAGTCAAATTTGTAAGAATACAAGTCATTCCCCAGTTGATAAATGATCAAAGGATGTGAACAGGCAGTTCTCAGAGGAAGAAACTAAAGCTACCTATAGTTATATGAAAAAATGTTCTAAATCACTATTGATTAGAGAAATGCAAATCAAAACGACTCTGAGGTATCACATCACACCTATCAGATTGGCTGACATGACAAAACAGGACAATGATAAATGTTGGAGAAGACGTGGGAAAATTGGAACATTGTTGGTGGAGTTGTGAACTGATCCAATGATTTTGGAGAGCAATTTGGAACTATGCCCCAAGGGCTATAAAAATGTGCATACCCTTTGACCCAGCAAAATAGCACTTCTAGGGCTATATCCTAAAGAGATCATACAAATGGGGAAAAGACCCACATGTACGAAAATATTTATAGCAGCTCTTTCTGTGTTGGCAAAGAATTGAAATTGAGAGGATGCCCATCAATTGGGGAATGGCTGACCAAGTTGTAGTATATGAATGCCATAAGAAATGATGAGCAGGCAGACTTCAGAAAAACCTGGAAAGACTTGTATGGACTGATGCTGAGTGAAGTGAGCAGAACCAGGAGAACATTGTACATTGTAACAACCACGTTGTATGATGACTAACTTTGATAACTTAGCCCTTCTCAGCAATGCAAGGATCTCCAAAAGTCTCATGATGGAAAATGCTATCATCCACATCCGGAGAAAGAAATATGGAGTCTGAATGCAGATGGAAGCATACTATTTGCTCTCCTTTTCCTTTGTTCTGTTTTATTGCTTCATTCTCGTGATTCCTCCCATTAGTTCTAATTGTTCTTTACATCATGACTAATGGGACAATATACTTCACATGAATGTATATGTAGAGCCTGTACTGGATTGTATGCCTTCGGAGGGAGGCGAGGGAGAAAGAAGTGAGTGGGGGAGAAAATTTAAAACTCAAAATCTTATGGAAGTGAATGTTGAAAACTAAAAATAAATGAATTAAATTTTAAAAAAATCTGAATCACAATATCTAGAAAAAAGCTCTCAGATTAGATTTTTAAAAAATGTTTTGTGTTTATTTCAAGTAGTATATTTTGGTAGAGTCATGTTTTTATGTTGTTGGTTTTTTTTTTCCATTGGGCAGTGGGGTTAAATGACTTGCCCAGGGTCACACAGCTAGTAAGTGTTATATGTCTGAGGCGATTTGAACTCAGGTCCTCCAGTGCTCTATACACTGTGCCACCCAACTGCCTCCAGTCAGATTAGATTTAAGCAGCAGGATGTTAAGATATCATAATGAAACATTGTGTTGGAAACATTTTGCAAACCTTAAAATGTTATGTAAATGTCAGCTATTATTACTCTCTTCAGCTAACATGTAGGAAATGTTGACTGGCAAGTCCTCATGTTTCTGCTTCTTTTTCTGTTGAGTCAGCAGGGGGAGGTGTTGCTCAGCCTTTTCAGTGAAGCGGGACCCCTCAGCAGGCCAGCCTGGGAGGATCCTTCTGTGCGTAGCGGCTGGATCCAGGGTGTGGGCAGCATGGTACAGCATGAAAGGGCCGTGCAGTTCCTATGTGACTGTGGTGAGTACCAATGCCTCTAGTTTCCCAGGAAGCAGCTCTGAGGCCCTTTGCCATTGGCTGCCCTTAGATGCACATAAAGTGGGCAGGTGGCGTGAGGGTGCTGAGAATTCCTCATGTCCCCATTCTCAGTTCAAAGAAAGCCTGTTCTGATAGCTGTAATTTCACCATTAGACATTTATCCTTACAGGCAAAAATATGGCCTTCTGATAATATATAGAAACCTCAGGAAAGAATAATCCATTAAGCCTTACCAGCTTTTAATATCTTAGTATGTATTAGTATGTCATAGCTTTTCTAGGATAGATATCTTAAGAGCACCTTTCTTCAGAGTCAAATGTACATTGGCTTGATGGGAGTGAGAGAAGGAAGAGAAATATTCTGTAGGGCACTGCATGGTGAAGCCTTAACAGGCAAGTACCAGTTTTCTGGGTGGTGGCAGAAGTGCCAAGAGATTATAGAAGAAACCAAAAGATACTTAGCACTGGGCTTGCCGGTGGGTTTTGGAAATACTTTTCAAATTAATCTTAGTATAGTCAATTCTGCTGTAATTCAACATGTATTCCCAAAAAGTACCAAACTGTGCAAAATTATGCAATAAAAACCACAGGGCTTATGGGAGAACTGGGATGAGGGGCACAAAGTTGAAAAATTTCAGTGACATGGAAGATATGAACCCATAAAAATGGCATAGCACAGTTTTATACATGTTAAATGATTAAGGAATACATAAAGGCTATAGTAAATGATGGTGGCTTCAGGCCAGCAAAGTCTTAGGCAAGTTGGGTAAACCAAAACGCCAGCCCTCTAGACTTCATAGCCAGAGTCTGGGCAGAAGGTGTATGTAAGGAGGTGTTTGGACCAGCTCTCAGCCCTCTTTTGCCCAAAGCTCCTATTGCACCAGAAGATATCCAGTAAATATGATACGTTACTTTAAAAATGATCTGAAGTTTGCTTATGGAAGTGGGCCTTGGAAGGGTTGCAGCTTTTGAGTTATTGTTAAGTAGTGCAGTTTTTACATTTTCCCTGTTTCTTGAGAAAGAAGTTATGTACAAGCAAACTGAAATCCAAGTAAGGTCCAAAATGTTCCTTAATATATCAATTGCATTGGAACAAATTCAAGTTTTCAACACAAGTGTTATAGCAGAACTGACTAGTTCCACTAAAGAATTAGTATGTGAACCTGTAGAAGCATAGAAATAATAATCAGCTCACTTAATCTGGCTTAGTAGGGAATTTTCTGTCTTTTAAAAATTAAATCATAGAGCTTAGACCCTGAAAAGATTGCAGGGTAAGCTATTGAGCGAACTTGGTATGGTGTTAAATCTAATTCCATACTTACACACTAAATTTTTTTCACTTAAAAGAACAACCTTCCACAAAAGTCCTGTTCATATTTCCCTGTTGTGGCATGGAAATTATCCCATGTTCTTGAAGGCTATGCCAGTGGTCTCTATAATAAGGACCCAGTGCCCAGTTGTGTCTGTTTCACTAGAGGTCCAGTTGAACGCAGAGAGTTTCGTCTCCAGGAGGCTGGTGTCTTACTGATGAGTTCTTTGAAAAGGAAGGAAGACTAGATGGTACTATGAATCACATAGGTTTCAGAATGTCTATAAACATTAATCTTTGTCTAACATAAGAGTGGAGAAACTGAATCATATCACTGTTGCCAGTATTATTACAAATAAGGCTAAAAGCTTTACAGAAGGATGGCTTTATAGGTTCTTTGGAATTTGGGTGTATTGTTTATCCAAAGACAGCAAAGACATCCCATTTTCTGGGATGCTTGGTCATCTTGCCTGAGTGTGAGCATCAGCAGCAGAATTGAAGTTTATGTGCCAACATGTGCTGCAGAAGATGACTCAGAGAAATTCTACAAAGATTTCATATGTGACCTTCCGTATCAACATGTACTTTAATATTTGGTGACTTCAGTGCAAAAGTATGTGTGGAGAAGTGACACAGGAGAGGTGAAAGACTTTTAGGCTACACAGAAGGTTTATCCCTACATATAAATACTTGAAAACATTTTTTAAATTACAAACTTAATTATCAATAGAAATAATATGCTTTTATTATGAACTTAGTAACTATCAAAGAAACATGCAAAATCTTACCCCACATCCTTAGCCTTTAACAAGATAGAACTAAAAGAATGAATAAGCAAAGAAAATGTGTTTTCTCTGTGTCCCCTTATAGGCCTTCCCAGAATCCTACTGCTTTTGGCCCTGTTTTTCTTCCTCTCTTTAAGAAGAGAATCAGAATTAACAAAAAGTGAAATTGATTCTATCTTAACAAATAGGAAACAACTGTTACTGATGTGACAGTTTTTTTGAATTACCTGATTGTATACAATCACTTGATATGTATACACATCAACCTACTACATCAAAAATTAAAGTCTACACCAAATTTGAAGAAGGATAAAGATGAGAAGATATACTGTGCAAATAAAACAGTTCCATCCTGACCTATTTTGGCAAATTATTATGTTTAAAAAATGGAAAATAAATAAATGATCAGACATAACACAAATTATCACCATTTCCTACAGAAATTCAACTTATGTAAAGCAGTTGCTACAAGTAGACCAAAAAAAAGGAAAGAAATCGTGCCAGTCAGCAAATATTTTATCTTCTTTTCAAGCAATGAGATGTAGGAGCCAAGCACAATGTAGTTTTAAAGTATAAACTCACTTGTAAGATGTCTTGGAGGGGGCAAGTAGAAGACCATGAGCAATATTGCCTCATAAAAGAGTAGGAAGTAATAGAGGCAAAAAATGAGTTTGCAAAAAATTTGGCATGGAATTAAGTTCAGCCAAATTATCCATCAAGATGAAACTGAAAGGAGCACATCAGACGAAGAGGGAAGGAGGAAAAGTATCGACGGTTCTGTAACACCTATTTTCAATGATAGTAGAACCGATGACATTTTAATTCTACATTTTTTCTTTTTTTATTAATTTATTTTTAGTTTTCAACATTCACTTCCATATGCTTTTGAGTTTTAAATTTTCTCCTCCTCCCTCCCCAAGATAATGTGCAATGTGATATAGGTTCTACATATACATTCCTATTAAACATATTTTCACATTAGTCATGTTTTAATGAAGAATTAGAACCAATAGGAGGAACCACAAGAAAGAGGAAACAAAACAAAAGAAAAAAAGAGAGCAAATAGTATGCTTCTATCTGCATTCAGACTCCATATTTCTTTCTCCGGATGTGGATGATAGCATTTTCCATCATGAGACTTTTGGAGATCCTTGCATTGCTGAGAGAAGGGCTAAGTCTATCAAAGTTAGTCATCATACAACGTGGTTGTTACAATGTACAATGTTCTCCTGGTTCTGCTCACTTCACTCAGCATCAGTCCATACAAGTCTTTCCAGGTTTTTCTGAAGTCTGCCTGCTCATCATTTCTTATGGCATTCATATACTACAACTTGGTCAGCCATTCCCCAATTGATGGGCATCCTCTCAATTTCAATTCTTTGCCAACACAGAAAGAGCTGCTATAAATATTTTCGTACATGTGGGTCTTTTCCCCATTTGTATGATCTCTTTGGGATATAGCCCTAGAAGTGCTATTTTGCTGGGTCAAAGGGTATGCACATTTTTATAGCCCTTGGGGCATAGTTCCACATTGCTCTCCAGAATGGTTGGATCATTTCACAACTCCACCAACAATGTTCCAATTTTCCCACGTCTTCTCCAACATTTATCATTGTCCTGTTTTGTCATGTCAGCCAATCTGATAGGTGTGATGTGATACCTCAGAGTCGTTTTGATTTGCATTTCTCTAATCAATGGTGATTTAGAACATTTTTTCACATGACTATAGATGGCTTTAATTTCTTCATTTGAAAACTGCCTGTTCATATCCTTTGACCGTTTATCAGTTGAGGAATAATTCTGATGTCTTAATCCCAAATGTGTCACATGCGTAAGTAGAAAAGACAAGTCAACCAGGCATTTATTAAACACCTTTTGTGCCAAGTACAGGCCTAAGCATTGGATATACAAAGCAAGGCAGAGACAGACACTGCCCTCAAGGAGCTTACAGACAAAATGGGGGAAACAACATGTAAACAAATATGTACAAACAAACTTAAACAGGATAAATTGGAAATAATTTTAGAGGGAATATACTAGCATTAAAGGGGATGAAGAAAAGCTATTTGCAGAAGGTTGAATTTTAACTGAGGCTTGAAATGGAAGCCAGGAGACAGAGATAGGAAGGGAGAGAATTCCAGGCATGTGGGTCAGCCAGAGAAAATGTACAGATTCAGGAGAATGGTGTGTTTTGTGAGGAACAGCAAAGAAGCCAGTCATTGGAGTGCAAAATATGGCAGGTGGGATGGAGGGCAGAGTAAAGGACAAGAAGACTGGAAATGTAGGAGGGAGGCAGGACACAAAGGGCTTTAAAAGCCAAAAAGGCTTCTTTATATTTGATCCTGGAGGCAATAAGGAGCCACTGGAGTTTATTATTTATAGGTGGGTGACATGGTCAGACCTGTACTTTAGGCAGTACTTTAGGAAGATCATTTTGACAACCAGGTGGAGGATGGGGTGAGGCTTAAGTCAGGGAGACCAACCAGAGGGCTATTAAGTGGTGCTGGTATGAGATGATGAGGAGAGAAGGGGATGTCTGTGAGATGTGGAAGGTGAGGAATCAGAAGATGGCACCTAGGTTGCAAGCCTGGGTGACTGGGAGGATGGTGGTACCCTCGAAAGTATCAGGGAAGTTTGGAAGAGGGGAGAACAGCAGGACCAGACCATGTGTATACTGAAGAGGTCACTGCTGGATGTGACACAGTTTTGAGGAATCAACAAGCATTTATAAATGCTTTGTTTTGCCAGGCACTGTGATAAGTGCTGGGAATTTAAAAAAAGATGAAAACAGTTTTTACTGAGCTCACAATCTAACAGGGGAAACAACATGCAAATAACCGTACAAATTCTATCTTTATAGTATTATTACATATGTGACATAATATGCAACTGTATGTATGTGTGTATATATGCATATATACATATATGCATATATGAAATATTTGAGATAATCTCAGAGGAAGGCACTAGTATTTTAGAGGGTATTATAAAAGGCTTCTTGCGGAAGGTAGGATTTTAGTCGAGACTTTTGAAGGAAACCAGGAAGTAGAGGTGAAGGCAAGATAGAGAATCATAGTGAAAAAAAATCACAAATGTTATTAACCACCTTATTACATGAGAGCAACTGATAGTTATCTTTGGCTAGGTATACTTTGTCCCCAGATACAAGTTTACAATCCTAAGAGACCAAATCAAAAGATAGATGTTTTAAAGATCCCTTTTACTAAGTACGAACATTTAGTAACTTTATACGGGTGCAGCCTTCCAAGTACCTATCTATGGAAACTCACCTAGATCAATTAAAAAACCAGCTAATTGGAAAATGGTTCACGAAATCCAAAGAGCTACTCTGCCTTCTTGGTAACTAGTTTCTAGGATTTACCCAAAAGGCATTTAGCCTCTCATTTAGGATCTCTGTGACTAACACTACACAGGAACTTATTAACACTGTGGTAAGTACCCTAAGGCCTAAGGCCTGGGCAAAACTATACCCAGGACAACAGGGCATTGATAACTACTGACCCATATATGTACTTTTTCTTATTTACAAAATCTTTTAGTAATCTACATATTTATTAAGGGATATCTGTGATAAAATATGAGATTGGGACAGCCAGACTTTTGCAAGTGATATCACTTAGCAAAGACTATTTTTATAGTATATATCTCCCATATATATGTTCAGTTCAAGCAGGTTTGAAACTATGCTAAAAAGAGACTAAAATATTCTTAGCTTTGACTCTGATCACTCCTAGGTATATACCCCAGGGAGGTCAAAGGCAGAATGAAAGCTTCCATATACCTCAAAATACTAATATTGGCACTTTTTATGGTAACAGATAACTAGAGACAGGTAGATGCCCATTAACTGCATCAAGATTAGATCTGTTGCTTTTTCTAGATCTGTTTGGTGGACTTGTCTTTTTAGTTGTTATTGTTTGCAGGGAGAGTTGACTTGATTGCTTCCTGCTACTCTGCTATATTGGCTCTGTCTCTCTTACTTTCATTTGTAATCACAGTATTAAAAGTTTCCTAGAAGCAAACAGTGCTGAGCTTAAAGTCACGAAAACCTCAGTTCAGATCTCATCTCTAACACTTACCAGTTGTGTGATCCCGATCAGGTCCCTTAGGCAACACTGCAGGAATTCTCTACTCAGTCATAGATGCGTGGGGATTGGTGGGCATTGATAGAGGAAACTCCCATGTTTTCACATTTGAAGTAATAATAGTTGGCAGTCATGTCTCTTACTTTTCAACTTGGAGCTATAGTTATCTGTCTTAATGCCATATCCACACACTTAGATTGTAAACTCAGTGAAGGCAGGAACTGTATGGTAGGAGGCAGCTAGGTGGCTCAGTGGATGGAGCGCTGGACCAGGAGTCAGGAAGACCTGAGTTTCAATCTAGCCTCGGATACTGGCTATGTGACCTCAGTCTACTTCAGTTTCTTCAAATGTAAAATGGGGATCATAATAGCACCTGCCTCCCAGAGTTGTTGTGAAGGTCAAATGAGATAATATTTGAGAAGTGCTTAGTGCAGTACCTGACACATAGTAGGTGCTTAATAAATGCTTTTTTTCTTGAATTGTAGTTTGGTGATTGAATTGTCTTTCTTTTCCACTCTACTTTTACTAGGTGCTATTGATGTGATCTTTTCCTTACAAGGAGATCCCAGCCTGTTTGTTGCTTCAGCAGCTAGTCAGCTGCTTGTGCACATCCTAGGATTCACCATGCATTCCCAGAGAGCCATGCCCCTCAGTACACAGGACTGTGACTGGCCAGTGTGTGCTCGAATGATCGTAGGACACATAGAAGAATCCCTTCGCTCAGGGACGGTCCCTCAGATCACACAGGCATTGAATGTGCTGACCACGTTGTTTGGACGTTGCCATGACTCATGGACTGAAATCCTTTGGATGCGGATGAATCCACTTGTGGGATCACTCCTGGAGAAAGAACCACTCTTGGCTGCACATTCACTGGTGGATCTCTTCCTTAGTATGGCACGGTAAAGTTATAAAGCGTGTGATTGTTTCACTCTGGCTGAATCATTACTTAAGAATAATCCCCTGTAGACATGCTTTGTGGCAGGCTGCAGAATGAATGAGCTTGCCCTGAGAACATCTCTTTAAATTAAAAAGGAATCAAAAGCATAGATTAAAAAAAAAAGTTTTTGGGGCAGCTAGGTGGCACAGTAGACAGAGCACCAGCCCTGAAGTCAGGAGGACTAGGTTCAAATCTGGCCTCAGACACATAACACTCCCTATCCGTGTGACTCTGGGCAAGTCACTTAACCCCAATTGCCTCACAAAAAAAAAAAAAAGCTTGGAAAAGATCCTGGAAAAAAGAAAAAGTAAAAGATCCTGGTGTCAAAGAAATCATGTTTTGCTAATGTAAACGGGTAAAAATACAGAGTGCCATCATTGCATTTGCAAGATCTTTGTGTAGGGCAGAACATTACTGTCTCTCCTTGGTTCTCTGTCTTTGTAGCTCTCCTGTGTTCGGCCATCTGGAATGTGATCTGTGGACATCATCAAGACGAGCTCTGAACCGTCTAAGCCCAACCCAAGCAGGACCCTTGGCGTTAGGCATTCTGAATCTCAAGGACTGGTATGGATTCTGGTTTATGTTATTATATCATTTGATAAATCAAAAATGTTTAAGTCAGGTATTTATTAATTACCTGCAAGAAGTCTAAAACATACACCTTTCCCTTGAGAAGCTGGTTGAGAAAATAAGACATTGAGACAAGAAAATTTAAATAATAATGTAAGATATTATTTTATTGGGTTGTTATTTTATTAGACTGTTATTTGAGTTATTATAAGACAGTCACATGCTGACTAAATAAATGGTAATGAAAATAAGTATTTCAGGAGTTCAGAGAAGAGGTCACCATGGTTGGTAAGGGCTGAGAATGTTTCATGGAAGAGGCATTCGAGGCAGGTCTGAAAGGCTTGGGTTGGCTTTAGGCAAGCAGGAAGGAAGATCAGGCAGGAAAGTGGTGAGAGTAATGACATCCAGTCAAGGAAACAAAACCTGCTTGGCTAGCCAAGGCCAGAGTTTGGGAAAATAGCAAACTGTCGCGTCTCCTAGAATGGCGTAGAAACTTTGTTCTTTATTTCCAGCTTGATTTTGCCAGCAGAGACAAAGTGACATAGTGGGTAGAGAGCTGGCACTGGATCAAGGAAGACCTGGGTTCAAGTCCCTTCTTTCACACACAATAATGTAACCCTGGGCAAGACCCTCAAATGTAGTGCTTTAGGCATTTCTCTAAGACCATAAGTTGCAGAGAATATGCTAACCTGCATTGGTAGAGGGAGTTTCCTCATCTGGGAAATTCCTTATATCAATGAAGTCACAGATCTAACCCCTATTCCTGTTCTATCCCTTGAATTTGCCAGGTTCAGACTGGAGAGGATTGATAGAAGAGCCCCAGAAATGACTAAAGGGATGGAAAGTAAGCCCTGTATGGAGACAATGTAGAAGTTTGAGTGGTTAGCATAGAGGTGATAAAGCTAAGGAAGAACTTAATCTTCACATATATGAAAGGCTATTATAAAGGCATGGATCTGTTTCTTTCTGGAAACCATATGAAGGGTATGAACTTAAATTATGCCAAAAGATTTTTTATTCAATTTAAGGGAAAACTTTTTGACTCGTAAGCATGACTGACCACATGAATAAGCTACCAGTAGAAGTTGTGAATTCATTGTCCCCAAAAGACTTTAAAAATAGACTAGAAACTCATCTGTGTTAGGATGGTTTAGGTGTTCACCTTCCTAGAGGCAGAATGAAGAAACAGATTACTATTTGAGCGTCTTTTCAGTTTTATTATTCTGTGGATTGTTGGGAGGCGCTTCTGATGTTAAGGAAGGAAATATATTTTCTTTTTTTCTTAAAGCCCACAGACATTAAGGACTCAGGCTTTGAGTATCCTGCTTCAGCCACTAGCTTGTGTTCTTCGAGCTGCCTCTCAGCCTCCTGGATCCCCAGGTATGCTGCCCTGGCAGGTCAAGACTGGGAAAATAAAGGAGGTTATGTGGGCCCAGGCGGGCAGTGTAAGAGATTTAATTACAGAATATATCAGCTAGCTGGGTAAATGTAACAATGGAATGAGGGCTGGTAATGGCTCTAACATATAGAGCCTCTCCGCTTGCTGCTGGTACATCATTGAAGCATTTGTCTTTGAATAAAGATATTATTGAATAAGACAAGAATTTCTAAAAAGTGACCCAAATGTCTAGCTTGGAAGATACTTCCATGGGTATTGGTATCACATATCATTGATGGTAAAGTGACATCAGCTCCACTTGTTAGCATCTAATAAGATGGGCAACTCTCATTATTCAAATGATTGATAGGTTTTTGGTCCTTATGTAGTTGGTCACTTTAAAATTCCTGAACAGTACATGGACCTGATGGGTAAGGACACCTGGTCCTAGTTCTTGGACCTTCTGTGGGTTCAGTGTGACATTTAGACAATTTGATTTGTTTAGCTTGTGAAGTAGTTAGCTTCGTCTATTAAATGGCTTCATAATCGGCATCCTACTGTGTTTTTCTCAAGCTGTGATGATGTCTAAAGCCTACTTGGAGCTTGTTGTAGTCTAGTACCTGGTCGATTATCACTGGTATAGGAGGACGTAGAGAACTTTGTGACTTTTTCATTGACTTTTCCTTGTTTGTAAATGTTGCTCTTCCTTTAGTCTTCATTGCCTTGTGAAACAGTTTTTGTCTGTCTCTCAAGGTTTGCTGGATGAGTCTGTGAATGATTCTGTGATCACTGCTATCCTCCTCTCCTCTAAATCATCGTGTGCTGGTCTCCTGTGTCAGACTCTAGCTCATCTGGAAGAGCTGCAGCCTCTGGTATGGGAACATAGGGAGCTTGTTCATAATGAAATCCATCCCTGATGCCCTTGATGGTCATTGTATTTGTACTAGAAAATCCTCACTTCGTCTTTCTTCTCGGTCTTTCAGAGCCGTCTATTGGTAGATTGGCCACATGTCCCTTTACTCAGTGCTGTAATGACAGTGTTGCAGTTCTGTAGTGGTCTGGCCACCCCAGCCTCCAGTGTTGGAGACAGGCTTTGTGGGATCTTGATCGGTTGCTTCAGAGTTCAGCGATCAGCGCTTGATTTCCTGGGGACCCTTTCTCAAGGGGCAAGTAAGTGAGACTTTTCTTTCCTTATAAAGGATGAATGTCTTTGGTGAATGAATTCCAAACCTAATGTTTAGTTTTTCATCTTTTCCCTGCCAAGTAGACTCTAGGCAATCCCTTAAAAAATTTTTTTTGTTTCCTTTCTGTCATTTGTAACCTTTTAAGGAATTGGGCTCTGTTTAGGTTGACATGTGGACAGTGACTTTCTTCTTAAGACTTACATTTTACCAGTCTGACATAGATCTCTTGATGATACCGATTTGGTTTGAGGTGATAATTGGTGTGGTAGAAGGAGTACTGGGCCGGGAGTTGTTATTATTATGGGGGTCCATTACTTGATAAATTTTTTACTTTGTCCAAGTAACTCAGTTTACTTTACTTCTGTATAAAGTGAAGAGGTTGGACTAGATGCTACAGAAGGCTTCTTCTCACTCTAATAGTCTGTGCGTCAGTGTGTGGCAGGTACTGTGTAAACTTCAGAATGCTAGCTCATAAACATGAACAGGTATTATTCCGGTGTTTCATACTCATCCCTCTGTTTTAGGCCCCAGTGCATTGGTAAGACAAGTGGTTGAGATCCTTCTGGTGTACCTCAAGAGCCCAGACTCTAGTCCTACGGTAAGTACAGAATGGAGGAAGAAAGGGAAAAGAAAGCTGCAGGCATCAGTATCTTCTAATGAAAATTCATTACAGGTCATAGTACAACCTGGTCTCACCAACTGTGCTTGCAGTGAAATCACTTCTTCAAAGCTCATTCTGGATTGCACAAGACTGCCACGCCAGTGCTTATGTGATGAAGTCACTAAGTAGTAGTGATCAGATAGAGGGAATTGTACACAGGATTTAGGCCTTGAAGGGACCCCCTACAGTTCATCTTAAAACCCAACCCCTTGTTTCACAGGTGGGAAAACCAGAGTGACTAAGTGATAACTCTGAAGTTTGTAAGTTCTAGACTTGTGGGAATAAGTTAAACAGAACTCAGTCAGTCAACCTGGACTATTCTGTTGTCACCTGGTTTGTGGTGAGAAGGCAAGCATTAGTGCCCTCCACCAGTGCAAAAAAAGTGGCCCCATTTTTTGTTAGCAAGTTAGATGTTGGCCCTTAGCCTTGCTTTGCCTTGGTTCTAAAACCTCAGATCCAACTGCTTCCACCTTATCGAGAGGAAATCCAGCCTATCCTTAAGTCATTGTTGAGAGCTCATTGTGTAACAGATACTAAAGAAGCGACACTAACTAGTTATTGGGCTGGAAGAACAGCATCCTTCTCTGGTTTTTATAGTCATTCTTTGCCCTATTCCAGGTTCTGAAGAAGGCATTTCAGGCCACACTCAAATGGCTGCTGAGTTTGTCCAAAACCTCTACCTCCAGTGACCTCTGCCCACAAACCCAGCATTTCCTTAGAGGTAATTAAACAGTCGCTATTGGTGTAAACTGAGAAGGAACCACAGCTACTGAGTGGTTTAATGAGTGACTGATCTTTGGTTTGTCCCACCCCTGTATGAATTCTCCATTAAGTGTAATTGGCTAGGGACACTCAAGACTGATATATGCAGTGGCATTAAAAAGAGGGAGATGTGGACATTGGCTCAGGAGCCAGGAGCTCCAACCCTGACTCTTGATTTGTGTCCTTCCTTTCATTTTTGGACAGAACTCTTCCCAATACTGCAGAAGCGTCTGTGCAGCCCTTGCTGGGAAGTAAGGGACTCGGCCCTGGAATTCCTCACCCACCTAACGAAACATTGGGGAGGTAAGTGTCAAGGGGAAATTCAACCTTCCAGTGCCTGAGGGAGGGCTACCTTACAGAGCATTTGGCCCCAGACAAGCCTGTATTGCATACCAGGCTTGTCTTCAGTCAAAACAAACCCTTCCTAGGGTGTGGCAGCTGCCCTAGACTGAAGACTTGACTCCATCCAGCTCAGCATTTGGAAGCGTGCAGCTGCTCAGTGGGTTTCTGGCTAGCCCTGAGTGGTTGGATCCAGAATGGAGCAGCATGGCTCTCTGGCAGTGGGGGGGTGCTGTCAGCTGGGAGTTGATAGGACAGAAAGGTGTTTGCATTGGAAACTGCGTGGCTGTGTGGACCATTAAGCCTTGTTTTTGTGGCTGGATATATATCTCCAGGGCGGGCTGGATTCAGACAAGCTCTCCTCTCTTCGGAGGTGCCAGAGCTTGCAGAGGATCTCCTCCGAGATCCGGAGAGTTACGTCCGAGCAAGCGCCGTGACTGCCATGGGGCAGTTGTCCAGCAGAGGCCTGTGTTCAAACCCCATTGGCACCGAGAGCAAAAATGATGAAAAGGTAGGAGACAGAAGGAAACCTTACTTCTTCACTTTAAGTGAATGCTGTTTGTTTATAGTTATTTTGTTATCCAACTTAGCTGGCAATAGACAGTACATTCTGGCAGCAAGAATTAATCCAAGAGCAGTTCATTTTCACTGCTTTCAGGCAAGCTGAGTGGTTCAACACAAAGGAGGTTTAACATTAAGATAAAGTATGCTTCTATTATCTATCCAATTCATTATCATGCCTCAGTCTCCCATTTGCCCTTCTCATTCCTTGTATTTGCTCTCTCTAGAAAAGCCTGTTCTTGGAACTTCTAGAAATCCTCTCCACTGACTCAGAAGGCTTCCCTCGGAGGGCTGTGATCCAGGTTTTCACTGAGTGGCTGAGGGAAGGTCACACAGATGTGTCAAAGGATAAGGAGCAATTTGTAACCAAAGTGCTCCAGGTTGTGAGTTGTGACTTAGATTGGGAGGTCAGAGTTCAAGGATTAGACTAGCTTTGGTCTTTCTTGTTCAGACCCTTGGGCAGCACGGGACCGAGTGCCCCTATGCGTGGAAATGTCCTCGGTGACTCAGTCTACCCCGCTTACTGAATCACTGCAGATACTCTGCCGTGTGAAACTGTTTGAGTTTATATTTAGCGCCTTGTGTGACTGTGACAGGCCAGTGGCCCGTAAGTCCTGTGATATCCTCCTGTACCTGAAGGCCAAACTGGGTCATCATGGCAGCCTGCAGGGGAGCGGGGAAGCTTGTGCTGCATCCTTAGGAACCCAGAACACCGCTTGGTTGGAAACAACTCTAAGGAAGTGGAGGGCAAGGGACCAGGGTCAGCCCAGTGGGGTTGCAGACAGAGTTGATTGCCAAGAGCCTGATGATGTGCTAGAAGTCCTAAGGTCAGTAGATTTGGAGGGACTTCGAGGGACACTAGCTAAGAGTAGTGACCACATTGAGAAAAGTCCTCAGTCCCTCTTGCAGGATATGCTGGCCACTGTAGGAATTCTGGAAGAAAACGAAGCTGACTGCTACTAATGCAGCAGGAAATAGCATATCCCAAAGCTGAGAAACAGCTTCCCTTGAAGGATATGCAAGGGGTGAGCACCTTGAGGCCTCCTGGACGGTAGTGATTCCTTGTGATTATATGGCCGAGAGCAGGCTCAGTGGCCTCTTTCTGCACATGAGTTATCTGAAGGTCCTGTTTAAATCAGGCTGTAACTTTAAGGCTACCTGAAGAAGGCAAACCATGTGACAGATGAGGACTAAACAGAGGTGGCATGCACACACACATACATACACACACACAGAGCAAATTCCAAACTATAGAATCTTTAGATTTCACAGGTAAAGAAATGTCTTATTTTTTAAACAAAATAAATTTAATTTGAAAATTACAGTGACTGTGTAGTTTGTTTTGAGACAAGTCAAGTTTGATTTCTCAGTCCTGCTTAAGTCATATCTCAAAAGTGTTAGCTGGGCCATTTGCTTTGGGGTGTAATGGGTGACTTGAGATTTAGAGAAGACCATGATTTCACAGAAATGCATCTGGAGATGAATCCCGCCTCCAAGCTTGCCGAACACTTCCTGTAGGGGGACATTCCCACCTAAGCTCAGTACTCTTATCTCTGTACCTAAAGGAGAAGACGTAGGTCTAATAGTACACACCATTACCCTTGTATAACCTGACCCTACAGTCAATATTTTTTCCTACAATTTCAGGGAAGATACAGAACTTTCATGGTAGTTTCTATAAAAGTCAGTAGTAAATATTAAGTGCCTATTATATTCGAGGCCTTGTGCTAAGTACTGGGGACATGGATATTTAAAAAGAGAGTCCTTGGTTACAATCTAATGTAAAAAAAAAATTCATTCAGTTTTAATTTGGAGATGGTCTTCACCCTTCCCACTCTAGCAATTCTGGGCTAAAAGAAAATGCACTGCAAGAATGTATTGGTAAAGTGTATGAAATTTTCACTTTGATTTTAGTTAAGAACAGAATTCTTATAAAGCCTACAATTTTGCCTGAAAGATACACCAAAGAGGACATGGTTGTTTTTAATATTGTCCTGGATATCAGTCTCAAAAGTTAGGGTCATTGCTTTCATCAAAGTCTCCCTTATTAGTTTAATTAAAGTTAAATGTGAATTTTTTTAAAACTCAAAGAATTTCATCTTGAGTGAATGTTTTTGTTTTATTATGGAAACTATCAGAGGCACATGTGCTTGGCCTCAGTAGCCTTTACTGTTAGCCACATAACTGTTATTTTTCCTGTTACTTCCAAGTGTGAAGTTCACTCTGGCTCCATGGAGGTGTTTAATTTCACACCCTTGTTTCAGTACCTGCCTTGGACCCTGTCAGCCTGTTCACGTTTTGTAAACCAACTGCTGTGAAGGCCTCAAATTCATCTTGAGCCAGGAGCACTGTCCAAATACAGGAATAATAGCCAGCTGCAAAGGTGCCATCCCCAAAGATTTGGGGATGCATCCCTCCTAGGGGAGAGGAGAAATGGGAGTTGTGAAGCTATATTTCCTGTCAAGTTAACATTCTTGTAGCAGATGATGCTTTAGGATGCATAGTAAATATATGTCTTATCTGTGAATAATCACCATAAGGGGACTGGGGCATTATCTCTTAGACTAAGCTTCATCATACTGCAATCAGTCGGGGATTGGGTGGGGGGTGGCGCAGAGATGACTATCGATTATAATTTTCTTCAATGAATATCTAGTACTTAGATGTCAGGCACTCTGGGGGAATTACAATAGAAGTAAATGATATAATCCATGCTCTCAAGAAAGTTAAAACTTTGGGGAAGGAGAAAAGGATATTCACATGTAGCTCTCAGAAATATGAGACCATGTATAATCATATCAAGATGGCAGAAAATGCTATAGACAGCCAAAGAGTGGGCAAAACAAGAGAATCAGGATTCAGTTGTATCTCCTTTCTGAAGCAGAAGACTGTTGTATAGCAACGTGAAAGGACAGTGTCTCAATTTGACCCTGTGTTAGTTTTGGATAGATTTAAAAAAAATTTTTTTTTTTTAGGCAGTTGGGGTTAAGTGACTTGCCCAGGGTCACACAGCTAGTAAGTGTCAAGTGTTTGGTGTCAGGCCAGATTTGGACTCAGGTCCTCCTGACTTCAGGGCCGGTGCTCTATCCACTGTGCCACCTAGCTGCCCCTCTGTTGGTTTTGTAATGGGATATAAGAGAAGTGCCAAAGACATAGTATATTTTGATTTCAGCATGGTAATCTTTCTTGGTATCTTTGTGGAGAGTATAGAAAAAAATGGAGTGGATAGTTGGGTGAGTTCATAGTTAGCAACTGTAGCCAAAGGTTATTAATTCACTGATTGATGGGAGGCAGTGTGGTACAATAATCTCATCAAATTCCAGTGAGTTTAATTAACATCTGTGCAGATAAGTTCTAGAACTGTATATCTAAGCCCTTGCCACTCTCTCTTGAGTTGCAGTCCTATATCACCATCTAGCTTCTAAACATCTAAGATTGGGTGGTATCTCAAACACACCGTGTCCAAAAGAGAACTCAGTGTCTCTTCCCCTTCCTTCACCAGCTCCTCTGCTTTTCCAGACTTCCCTGTTATTGTTGTAAACATTACCATCCACTCAGTTACCAAGGCTCATACCTTCAGTGTTATCCCCAACTCCTCTCCACATATCCAGTCCACTGCCAGATCTTGTTTCTCCCTGGCTTCCCTACTTCTCTTATATAGATTCTCTTTTGTGTGCACACAAGCCACCACTCTCTCTCAGATCCTTAGCACCGTATGTTTGAACTACTGTAATAGCCTACTAATTGGTCGCCTTGCCTCAAGTCTTTCCCCACTCAAATTCATTTTCTACATAAAGTGATTTATCTAAAGTAAGTATGACCATGTCAACTATCTTACTAAATTTCAATGTTTCCTTATTCAAATAAAATATAATATATTAAAAAAATATTCAATCAAATATAAAAGCCCCTATTTGCCATTACAATCTGGGTCCTTCATATCCACCCATACATTCTTTCTTGTGCTCCCCCCCCATCCCCCCCCACTCTACAATCCAGCTGTACTGGCCTACTTCTCCACGCACAACTATCCGTGTTCATTCTCCATTTCTTTTCATTGACTATCCTCCCTATCTGGAGTGTTCTCTTCCCTCACCTGGTCCTCTTAAAATCCCAGGCTTACTTTAAGACTTAATGTAAAAGCCAGTCATTGGAGTGCATTACTGTACTTCTAGCACCAAGGGAGGCTGAGGCTGGCAGATCTCTTGAGCTCTGGAGTTTTGAGATTTAATGGGTTTTGACAATCAGGTGTCTGTACTAAATCCAGCATCAATATGGTGAGCTTCTGGGAGTAGGAGGCCACCAAGTTGCCTGAAGAGGGGCAAATTAGCCCAGGTCAACAATGGAGTAGGTCAAAGCTCCCATTCTGAAGAGTGGTGTGATTGGGCCATAAAAAGTCCCTGTTCTTCCAGCCTGGGGGAGATGGGGAGAACCCAGGCTTGTTTAAAAAAAAAATCAGCATTAAAAATGTCCATTCCCTTTGACCCAGAGGTTCCACTATTAGTCATATAAGCCAAGTAGATCACTGATAAGAAGGGAGTCCCTGTATACACCAAAATATTTATAGCAGCATAGAACTGAGAACAAAATGCTCTAAGATTCAGGAGTGGCTTAACAATCTGTGTTACATGAATGTAATGGCACGTCAGTGTGCTGTAAGAAACAATGGTTGTGTTGAATATAGAGAAGCATAGAAAGATTTACATGATATGATGCAGAGTGAAGTAAGCAGAACCACAAAACAACACATGCAATAACTACAACAATATAAACGGAAAGAACCACCAACACAAAACAGTCCAAATTAAATGTTGCAAAATGACAAAGAACAAACATAGCCAAAGAGAAGAGAAGTGGGAGGTCAGTGGATGTGGAACAATTACATATATTTGATCAGTTTTGCTGAATTTTTTTCTTTTTAAAAAAAATAGTCTTTGTTATATGGGATGACTGTCAAGGTGGAGAAGAAGAAATACTGGGAAAAATTTTAGCAATGTGAAAAAAATGTAATAAAAATTTATCTTTTGAAAAAAGACCTCCAATCCCACCTCTGTAGGAAGTCCCCCCCAAGTGCTTTCCCCTCTCTCTCTCTCTCTCTCCTTCTCTCTCTGTATATACATGTGTGTATTTAGGTGTGTGTATGTATATATAATATATACTAGTTATTTATATCATTTTCTCCATTAGAATGTAAACTTTTTCAGGGCAAGGGCTGTTTTTGCCATTTTTTGTATTCCTGGAGTTTAGTATGTTGCCTGACAGGTAGTCACTTCTTAATATCTGTTTTTTGGCTGATTGACAGTTTATAAGAGTGTTGAGATTGGAATCCTAAATCCTATGTCTGCCTCTGTATGACTTTGGGCAAATCACTTAATCCTCTGCGTCTCAGTTTCCATGTCTCCCAAAATAAAGGCTGGGACCAGATGACTTTTCTAAGGTATCTTCCAGCTCCAAATATATGATTCTGTGATGTCAACCTGGAGGGAGGTCTTTCGTGGCTTGTTCTGGGTTCTCTCAGTATTTTTTATCAAGTTTTAGGAAAGTCAAAGAAAGCAATGTTTATCACATCTTCAGATAACACAGTTGGGAAGGATATCTAATGTGCTGAATGACATCTATATTCAAAAATATCTCAGCAGGCTTGTATGATGAATAAAAACTAAGATAATGAAATGGAATAGGTATAAATATAAAGTCCTACCCATAAGTTGGATAGGTCAGTAGTAGGTCCCAGGCGAAGCCCCACTGGGTCATTGTTTGGGCCCTGATTAGCTCAGAGTGATTGTAAATAGTAATTGTATCTGGTGTCTCTGAAGGCCTGAAACCCTAAGTTGTTGGGGGTTTTTTTGACTAGGTGAAAGAGGCCATTCTTTGCCTCATTTCTTACCTAGCCTTAATCACTGAATAGGCATTGCCTCAGTCAAACTGAGACTTGTTAAAGACCTTAACGTAAAAAGGCCAAGGTCCACCACTGTATCCGGAGCCATTTCCAGTCATCCTGATCTATATCTTGCCACTGGACCCAGATGGCTCTGGAGGGGAAAGTGAGGCTGGTGACTTTACACAGCCCTCTCTCACTTAAATCTAGTTCACTTGCAAGTCATAGCATCACCTTCCTAATGTCAGTCCTCTTTGAGAAGGAAGGACAAACAATAACAACAGTAGAAGTGTAGGATGAGGGAAGACATGGTTGATTAGACATTTATATGCAAAAGATCTGGGGATTTTAGCAACCGGCCTAACAGTTAAGTCAAAAAAGTTGTCTCTTAGACTGTGTTAATAGTAGCATGGTGACCAGTGCCATTGTACTGTTTCCTGGTCACAACCCATTTCAGCTCCTGTGTGTGTGTGTGTGTGTGTGTGTATATAAAAATGTAAATTAATGGCAACACATTTTAAGAGGGACATTAACATAAAATGGAGTACATATAGGATGGTGAGTAATCTGGAAACCATCATACAAGGACTTGTTGAAGGAAATATGAATGTTTAACCTGAAAAAGAGAAGACTTGGAGAAAGATATCATAGTTGTCTTCAAATATTTATAGGACTAGCAAGTGGAAGATGGATTAAATTTGTTCTGTGTGGCTCCAGAGGGTCTCAGAGCAGAGGACAGAAGTTACAGAGACACCATTTATCTAGATGAAACCACAGAATGTGAGGTAGTGAATTTGCTGTTCCTAGAGGTGTTTAAAAGGAAGCTGGGTGGACCATCTATCAGGTATATCTTAGAATAGAATCCTGCCCAGGAGAGGAAGCTCAATTAACAGCATAACATAAAGTAAAGAAAGCCCTGGACTTGGAGTCAGTAAGATTGGCAGTCCTGCCTCTTAACACTTACTATGTTGTCCTCTAAGGACTCTGTAAATGAGGACAGTACAAGTATCTACCTCACAGGACTGTTGTGGGGATCAAATACGATAGAGATGTAAATCACTTTGCAAACTAGAAAGCTCTCTATAAACCTCTCCACCTTGAATAGGTGTTTGCCTACCACCTATATGCAGCTCATCTCCCCAGCCAGGTTGCCTTTAGAGGACAAGGATGCTAACTTATTATTTTTTTTATATAAATATATTTATTTTTAGTTTTCAACATTTACTTCCACAAGATTTTGAATTCCATATTTTCACCCCATGTTGCCCCTCCCCCACCCCAAGATGGCATGCATTCTGAATACCCCTTCCCTAGTCTGCCCTCCCTTCTATCTCTCCCACCCTTGTCTTATCCCCTTCCCCTTCTATTTTCCTGTAGGGAAGGATAGATTTCTGTACCTCATTTCCTGTATTTCTTATTTCCCAGTTGCATGTGGAAACATTATTTTTTTAAACATGTGTTTTTAAAACTTTGGGTTCGGAATTTTCTCCCTTCCTCCCACCCCACCCATCCTCATTGAAAAGGCAAGCAAGTCAATACAGGCCATACATGTGCAGTTATGCAAAACACTTCCTTAGTAGACATGTTGTGAAAAAACTAACTCTATTTCCCTTAATCCTATCCTGCCCCCCCCAGTTATTCTGTTCTTTCTTTTGACCCTGTCCCTCCTCAGAAGTACTTCCTTCTGATTACCCATTTCCCAGTCTGCCCTTCTCTCTATCATCCCCCTGCTCTCTTGTCCCCTTCCTCCCTTATTTTCCTGTAGGGTAAGACAGATTTCCATACCCAGTTGAGTGTGTATGTTATTCCCTCCTTAAGCCAAATCCTATGAGAATAAGATTCCCTCATTTCCTGTCACCTTCCCCTGTTTCCCCTCCACTGTAAGAAACTTTTCTGTTTTGTGCAAGGTAATGTACCCCATCCTACCTCTCCCTTTCTCCTTCTCCTAGTATAATCCTCTCTCACCCCTTAATTTTATTCTCCAGATATCACCCCTTCATCTTCAACTCACCCTGTGCCCTCTATCTATCTATCTATCTATCTATCTATCTATCTATCTATCTATCTATCTATCTATCTGTCTGTCTGTCTGTCTGTCTGTCTGTCTGTCTGTCTGTCTGTCTATCTGTCTATCTATACATACATACAATTTTTCCCCTCCCACTACCCTAATACTGACAAAGGTCTTATGAGTTATAAATGTCATCTTTCCACGCGGGAATATAAACAGTTCAGCCTTAATAAGTCTCTTATGATTTCTCTTTCCTGTTTACCTCTTCATGTTCCACTTGAGTCTTATATTTGAAAGTCAAATTTTCTATTCAGCTCTGGTCTTTTCCCCCTTCTCTCTTGTCCCCGTCCTCTCCTAGTTTCCTGTAGGGTAAGACAGATTTCCATACCCAATTGCAGCTCTGGTCTTTTCATCAAGAATGCTTGAAAGTCCTCTGTGTCACTGAATGACCATTTTTTCCCCTGAAGGATTATACTCAGTTTTGCTGGGTAGGTGATTCTTGGTTGTAATCCTGTCTGTTTTGTCCTCTGGAATATTATATTCCATGCCCTCCAGTCCCTTAATGTAGAAGCTGCTAAATCTTGTGTTATCCTGATTGTATTTCCACCATACTTGAATTGTTTCTTTCTGGCTGCTTGCAATATTTTCTCCTTGACCTGGGAACTCTGGAATTTGGCTACAATATTCCTAGGAGTTTTCCTTTGGGGATCTCTTTCAGGGGGAGATTGATAGATTCTTTCAATTTTTGTTTTGCCCTCTGGTTCTAAAATATCAGGGCAGTTTTCCTTGATAATTTCTTGAAAGATAATGTCTAGGCTCTTTTTTGGATCATGGCTTTCAGATAGTCCAATAATTTTAAAATTCTCTCTCCTGGATCTATTTTCCAGGTCAGTTGTTTTTCCAGTGGGATATTTCACATTGTTTTCTAATTTTTCATTCTTTTGGATTTGTTCTACCTTGTCATGATTTCTCATAAAGTCACTATCTTCCAATTGCTCTATTCTAATTTTTAAGGAAGTATTTTCTTCAGTAAGCTTTTGGACTTCCTTTTCCATTTGGCCAATTTTGCTTTTTAGGGTATTCTTCTCCTCATTGGCTTTTTGGACCTCTTTTGCCATTTGGGTTAGGCTATTTTTTAAGGTGTTATTTTCTTCAGTATTTTTTTGGGTCTCCTTTAGCAAGCTGTTGACTTGTTTTTCATGATTTTCTTGCATCACTTTCATTTCTCTTCCCAGTTTTTCCTCTACTTCTCTTACTTGCTTCTCAAAATCCCTTTTGAGCTCTTCCAAGGCCTGGGATGGATTCATATTTTTCTTGGAGGCTTTGGATGTGGGAGCTTTGACTTTGTTGTCTTCTTCTGGTTGTATGTTTTGATCTTCTTTTTCACCAAAGTAAGATAATATAGTCTGACTCTTTTTGCGAAGTTTGCTCATGATCCCAGCCAACTACTTGAGTTTTAAGCTCTTTGTTAAGGTAAAAATCTGTTTGCAATGTGGAGAATGTCCTGTCCCAAGCTTTGGGGGCTTGTATAGCTGTTTTAAGAGATACTTCTAGGGACCTGTAAATTTTCAGTTCTTCCAAGGTAGTATGATAAGGGTCGAGGTGTTTACTCTTTTCCTGGCCAAGCAGTCTTTTCTTTTCTTGGAACTGTGAGGAGGGTTTCCTCTCCACTGCCACTACAAGCTCCACCATGCCAACGCTGCTCCTCACCCCATGACTGCCACCCAGAACTGTGACCCAGACCCAAGCACGGGCAAAGCAAGAGATTCCTGCCTCAGCACCAGCAAAGAGATCCCTGCAGTCCCCCTCTGATCAGCTACTTGATTCCCTCTCAGTCTGTGGGCTGGAAGCTCAGAACACAGCCACCGCCCCGGCACCCATGCTTTGAGCTCTGGGCTCTGGACCTGGCTGTGACCTAGCTCTTCTCTCACTGCAAAAACAGACTTTTCCCACTGACCTTCTAAGTTGTCTTTGGCATTCGTGGATTGAGGAGTCTGGAAGCCGCCACAGCTGCCCATGATTCAGTCCTCTGAGACCTGCTCTAGGTTCGCTGGGGCCTGCCCGCCCATGCCGAACTGCGCTCCTCTACCTGCCTGGCACGATATGCCTTTCTGATCAACCATCCAGGCTGTCTTGGGCTGGAAATTTGTTTTACTCTGTCTTTTTGTGGGTTCTGCTGCTTTAGAATTTGTTTAGAGCTATTTTTTTATGGGTATTTGGAGGGGTTTGGGGTAGAGCTCAAGCAAGTCACTGCTTTCATGCTGCCATCTTGACTCTACCATCAAGAACACTAACTTATACTTTCTGTCCCTCATGTGCCCTGTGTTTATAGGACATCAAGAAATTGATTGAGTCTACTTTTTTGGGCAATGAAAATGGCTTTTGTTTTGGGACAGCACAAAATAACAAAAGAGACAGGATTAAAGATTCTATGAACCCATGATTGATAAGGTATTTGTAACAAGTGTGTGTTTGTGAGTGTGGGAGTATATACACAGGAGGCCTTCAGTCAGAGCCATGATGCTGTGTATGACGAGCCTTTATCTCTTCTGATTTTTTCATGGTCCCTTTCTCCTGAGCACCCTCACCTATACCCATATAGATTTAAAACATGCTTGCTGGGAGTGGTTCTCCAGTTTTATAGTGGCCTCTGAAGCTTGCAAGGGGCTTCAGGTTGAGAGCCGATTCTTCAAAAACATCCTATTAGAGGTTACTGATACCAGAGGCCTGAGTGTATGCTGGAGTCCATGGCCAAACTGGGAATAAAGGAAGACACAAAGGAGGTAAGAGTCATTACAGTCACCTGAGGTTCTTCGGCCACAAAATCTCCCACTTTCCCCCCATGCCTCCCAGCAAAAGGGATTTTTATTTTGAAATGGTCAAAGGTGGCCATGGTGGAGGGTGGTGGTGGTGGAGGCGGGGCATCCTTCTGCATTTTCTGCATCCTTTCTGAAAAACTTCAAGGAGTCAGAGCCAGGGGATAGGGATAGGGAATGCATTTATGGTTACATTGGTATAGGGTATTCCCCAGGAGAGGAAAGTCCCTCCACTCATAGAGATCAGCAGCTTTTCTGCAATTTTATCATCTTAGAGAGCAGGTTAGGGCACTGAGATGTCAACAGACTAGTAGGGGATCAAGCACAATGTATATGTCAAGACAGAAAAGCAAACATAAACAAAAACACTACTTGCCTGTCAAGGACTAAGCTTAGATCCTACTAGTTTCCTGTAGAGGTGGCACCTGAATTCAATCTTAAAGGAAGCTAATGAGCCTAAGCAGTAACTGATCAATAATTCTTCTCTTTTCCACAGTTGTGAAAGACACATTTAATTGATTCTCTATTTTAAAATGCCTTTTAAAATATTTGTATTAATCCATTTGGAATTTATGGTGGTGCATAGTATAAGAAACTGATCTGTTCTTTCTTTTTGCTGAATTGCCATCTAGTTTTGTTTTGTTTTTTGCTTTTTTTTTTTTTGATGAAGCAATTGGGGTTAAGTGACTTGCCCAGAGTCACATAGCTAATAAGTGTTGTATAAGTCTGAGGCTAAATTTGAACTCAGGTCTTCCTGACTCCAGGGCCTATGCTCTGTGCCGCCTAACTGCCTCCGTCTAGTTTTTTCAACAGCTCTTTTTTGATTAATGAATATTTTCCTCAGTATTTTGTGATCCTAGGTTTCTTGAACACTAGACTACTCTATGCATTTATTGCTTCCTCATTATTAACCAATTTGTTCTACTGATCTAGTTTTCTCTTTTTAAGCCAGTAGCAGTTTTGGTAACTACTATTTTAGAACAAAATGTGATCTCTGGCAATACAAGTCCTCCTTTTTCCTTTTCCTTTTTCATTGATAAGTCTTTATCCTTCTAGAGGTGACATGATGGAACAGAAAGAGTACTGTACTGGCTTTGGGGTCAGAGGACTTGGGTTTGAACCCTAGATCTTCCGCTTACCACCCTTGCAAAGCTAGTGCCATGTATTCCAGGGAGTGTATTTCAAGCATGGCAATGGCCTGGAGGCAAGAAATGACAGGTGTAAAGCCAGCTTTACAGTTTGGCTGGTGTATAAAGTTCTTGAAGTTTATATGAAATAAATGTAGAAAGGTTGGAGCCAGACTCTGAAATGCTTTGAATTCTAAGCTGAGGGACACAGTATAGTGGAAGGAACAGTGGCAGTATGTACTCAGAGGACCTGGGTTCAAAGGCTACTTCTAATGTTTACTAGATTCATGACTTTTAGCAAGTCACTTAACCATCTGGGACTTTAGTTTTCTTACCAGTGAAGTGAGGGGCTTGGATTAGAATGGTGTCTGAGAGCCCTTCCAGCTATAGGAGATCTGTGATCCTCTGAGGCATCAGGAGGCTACTGAAGTTCTTGAGTAGGGGCATGACATGGTAAGACCTGGACTTTAGGAAGATTGTTTTGGCAAACATATTGAGGATGAATTGGAAAGTACAGAGACTAAAAGTGAGGAGTCCCATTTGTTGTTGTTCAGTGGTATCTGACTCTTAATAACCCCATTTGGGGTTTCCTTGGCAAAGAACTAGAATAGTTTGTCATTTCCTTCTCCAGCTCATTTTATAGATGAAGAAATTGAGGCAAACAGGGTTAAGTGACTTGCCCAGGATCACACAGCTAGTAAGTGTTTGAGGCCATATTTGAACTCAAGAAAATTAGTCCTCCTGACTCTAGGCCTGATACTCTATCCACTTAGTCATCTAGCTGCCCAGGAGTCCCGTCATGGTACTTATGGAGTCAGAGGATGAGTGATGAGGGTCTGTAAGGTGATGACCATGTAAGGGAAGAGAAAGGTACAGATGTGAGAGGTGGGGAGGTGGAATAGGACAAGACTTTGACAACTGGATTGGGAAATGGAGATTCAAAGACAACTCTAAGATGGTGAACATGGGTGATTAGAAGAATGGTGGTACTTTCACCAAAAATAGGGAAATCTGAAAGAGGAAAAGATTTAGGGGAAAAGGTAATGAATTTTGCTCTGGACATGTTGAGTTTGAGTTGCTTGGAGGACTTGTAGGTAGAATTATGCAGCAGGCTGTTAGAGATGGAGGCCTGGGGCTCAGGAATGTGATAAGCAATGGGTATGTCTATTTGGGAGTCATCTGCATTGAATTGATCATTAAATCCATTGGATATGATAAGATCATTGAGAAGGAATGTAGAGAGAAATCAAGCATTTAGGCCAAAGTCTTAAGAGATACCATTGCATCAGTAATGACCTACCAAAGGAGACTGAAAAGGAATAGAAGAAGGAGGACCAGAAGAGAAGAATTGTCACGAAAGCAAAGGGAGGAGAGATGACCCATGAAGAAGGAATTATCAACTGTGTCAAAAGCGACAGAGATTACAGGATCATAGGATGAGGGGTTTAGAGCTGGAAATGACATTAGAACTAATCTAGTCAAAATCTCATTTTACAGATGAAGAAACTCAGGCCTAGTGTAGTCAAGTAACGTGGCCCTGGATTTACAAGGGGTAAGTGGAAAATTAGGGGTTTAAACCCAGGTCCCCTGACTCCAACACCCAGAAATCTTTCTGCTCTTATCATGTCATCTCAAAAGGAGAAAGCCTTATCTGTGAAAAAGAAATTATGAAAAAGAAAAAGGAGGACTTGCATTGCCAGAGTTCACATTTTACTCTAAAATAGTAGTTATTAAAGCTGTTACTGGCTGAAAAAGAGAAAACTAGATCAGTGGAACAAATTGGATAATAATGAGTTAGCAATAAATGCATACAGTAGTCTAGTATTCAAGAAACCTAAGATCACAAAATACTGAGGAAAATATTCATTAATCAACAAAAACTGATGAAAACACTAGGTGGTAGTTTAGCAGAAAATAAGAACAGATCAGTTTCTTATACCATGCACTACCATGAATACCAAATGGATCAATCCAGATATTTTAAAAGGCATTTTAAAATGGAGAATAATTAACTATATCTTTCACAACTGTGGAGAATAGAAAAATTATTAATCAGTTGTGACTTAAAAATTATGAGGCAAATGAACATGTAATTGTATAGAAATTACATGCCTTTGTACAACAAAAAGCAACATGCCCAGAATAAGAAGAAGAGGAAAAAATTTCAGTTAAATGTTTCTCATAGTAGGCTGACGTTCAAAATCTATGAAGAACGGACGTAAATTTATGAGAGCAAAAGTCATTTTCTTGCAGATAAGTAGTCAAAAGAACATGAAATTTTCAAAAGAAGAAACAGATTTTCAATAGCCACATGAAAAAACTCTAATAATCCAAGAATTAGAAATGAAAACAATTCTACGCTTCTACCTCATGCCCAAATTGGCAAAGATAATAAAAGTCATGCTAGCATAGATGTGGTTATATCATTTTACTCATATACTGCTGGAGGAATTGTGAATTAACTATATTAACCTTTTGGGAAAGTAATGTGGAATTATATAATAGGAGCTACAAATATATTTGACCCAATAGCAAGTTTTGACAGGATGAAAAAACTTATTTACACAAAAATATTCCTAGCAGCATTATTTATAATAGCAAACAAAACAAAACAAAACTGGAGATATTCAACAGTGGGAAAATGGTTGAACAAATTATGGTATGAGAACATAATGCAGTATTATTCCATCATAAGAAATATGATGAATTCTTAAAATGTAGGAAGACTATGACATGATGCAGAGTAATAGACACACCACCTACAACTGTATAATTAAGGACAATAATAGTAAGAGACTCATATTAAATGAGCACCAAAGTTCAGAAGGGGTTACAGATATGGAGGCCATTTTGGTTATTATCAGTATGAACTGCCAGCTAATCTTAAAATCAGTACATACATTAAAAATAAAGTTAATCTATATAAATATACATATCTTGTGGTTTTTGTGTTTTTCTTTAAATCAGTGATAAATAAGAGAAGTTTATGGACGTGTTTTGTATCAGACACTGTGTGACCACGGACTAGTCACGTCACTTGTCTTTATCTGGGTCTTAGGCAGCTCAGTAAGACTTATCCACCACGAGGCTAATTGGAAAACCTGAGGTGTCTGACTGGCCTCACCTTTCTCATCAAAGACATGGAAGTATCTCCCATACCTTTGTGGCCCCATAGGCTGGATGGATTGTTACTCCAAAGAGCTCAGTGCACAGCTAAAAAGTCCGGATAATACTCTGCAGAGAAGGAAAGGGAGTTGTCCCTAGTGCACAAAGACCAATGAGCAGCTGGGGCCACCATCAATGACTTCTCTTTGAGAAGACTGAGCACATTTATTAGAGGTCAGGAGCTAAGCTTTTTTTATTAAATGAAGGAAAACTTTTTTCCCCTTCCTGTTTCCGTCTCTCCCCCATGAAGGGAAAATCCAAAACAGCAAAATCCTTGTAACAATTATGCATAGTCAAGCAAAACAAATTTCTACGCTCAGCATGCCCCCAAATACATGTTTTCTTCTGCCTCTGAACCCCCACACCTCTCATCAGAGGTACCAACTGTTCTGCCATTGCCACCTGGTGAGCAAAGTTGTCACTCACTCTCCAGTGGGAAGTGAAGTCTCATTTTTTCATCTTTCAGTCTAGAGCAAGAAAAAAAAACCCTACAGAGCTGAGGAGAGCCCCTTCAAAGACTGGAGACCAAGAAAACAAGGTACCCTGCCTGAGGGGCTTCAGCAACTTTGGCACTGCTGAAATGCACAGTTCTCTATCTAGTATCCTGGTTCTTAAACATCCCCCAAAATAAAAAATGAGCACTTGTACTTTCTATAAGGCAGCATGCTCAGTATGAATTTAAAGTGTATCTCTGATGAACTTGAAATTATTCTTACTATCCTAGTTGACCACACTGTGGGGAAGGGGAGTGAGGAGATTCAAGGAGAAAAGGATATAAAAGAGGAGAGCATAGACTAAGTCACCCCACCTTACATAAGGAGTAAATAACTAAATTGGCAAAGGACCAAGTAGCCCAGTCCCCTGTGGGGTCTCAGAACCCGAGGCTCGAAGACAGAATTTCTGACTTGGAAGGAGCTCAGAGGTCATCTGATCCAACCCATAACTAAAAAACAAGAAAGAGAATAACGTGCATTAAGCACCTACTATGTTTAATCTTCAGAACAATCCTCAGAGGCAAGTGTTATTATTCCCCTGTTTTACAATTGAAGAGAGGCAGTCAGAAGTTAAGTGATTGGTCCAGGTTCACCCAGCTAGTAAGTATCTGAGGTCAGATTTGAACTCAGGTCTTCTTAACTCCATGCCCAGCACTCTATCCACTGGGCCATCTAGCTGGCCCGCCAAGCAAAAGGGATCCCCTCTATAACACAACTGACAAGTGGTAACCCAACTTTTGCTTAAAGACCTTCAATGAGGTCACTCCCTCTTGAGGTAGAACATTCTACTTTTGGATAAAATCGATTTAGTCCCTCTTCTACTGGACAATGTTTCAAATACTTGAAGATGATTATAATGAAACATCCCCCCACCTTAAATCTTCTTTTCTCCAGGCTAAATAAACCAGTTCTTTGAGGATCTTCACAATTCTGGATACTCTTCTCTGGACTTTCTCCAGCTTAACCACATCCTTCCTAAAATGGGACACCTAGGACCAAATATGATACTCCAGATAAGGTCTGACCAGGGCAGACTACAGGAGTCTCAACACCTCCTTATCCCTGGACACCCTGCTTAGTCACATCTCTCTCACCAAATCACCTCAACACAGCTTCTCTCTGTCTGCAGGCCTCCCCTCCCCCAGAAAGGACACCCCAGTGCTGCAGCTCTCCACCATGTCCCTGGCTTTCAGCAAATGTTTGTAGAGCCTGAAGGTCCTTCTCTGCTCCTAAAATCCAAAGCACTGGGGTTAGAAGGAAGTTCAGGGAAAGGAGTCACTAGGAGAAGAGCTCTTCAGAGGAGGGGTGTGAATTGACTTGCCCTGAGCAAGGGTTCTGAACCTGGGGCCTGTGAACTTGTTTTCTTCATATTTTAATAAATAGATTTCAATATAATTTGTTTCCTTTATAATTTTTTTATTTAATTTTGTGCATCTAAAAATATTCTTCTGAGAAGGACTCCATACTTCCCCAGACTCCTGCCAGAGGGGTCCATGAGACAACAGAAGCTAAGAACGCTGGCCTGGAGGAGCCAGCCTTTTTGGCAAGGAGCAGATTGCTGCAATCCCTTAGATATGGAGAACCTCAAGACAGAGGAGAATGTAGAGGGGATTATTGGGCAAAGGTATATCTCCCAGACTTACTGAGATAACTCTTCTTTCCTAATAGTTCCAGAAATTCTCACACTTGCTATTATCTTTTGTGCTGTCCTTCTGGAAACCAGTGAAAGGTCTGTATAACTTGGATAGCCCAGATTTTAACTGCTTCTTTCCTGGGAGAAGGCCAAACCCCTCATTTGGAGGTTTGTGTATTTAGTTTTGCAATATACACACACACATACACACACACATCCCTCCCATACTATCCAAGAATAGACAAGTCTTCGTGCACCAACTCCACGTATGTATACTATTGGATGGCAATGTAGTGTAGTGGAATGGGAACTGCCATTTGCCATCTTTGTGGTGTCCAGCAAGTCATTTCCTTTCAACCTTTTTCTTTCTCTACAAAATCAGAAGGTTGAACTAGACCGGGGATGGGGAATCTGTGGCCTCGAGGCCACATGTGGTGCTTTGACTGAATTCAAACTTCACAGAACAAATCCCCTTGAGAACTGAGAGGACCACACATGACTTCCAGGCCACAGGTTCTCCACCCCTGAACTAGACAATCTCTATGATCTCTTTTAGTTTTAATAGCCTCTCACTCTAAGGTGCCTTCATAACTAGGAAAAAAGACAAAGAGGGAAGTGATTAAGGACCTGAATCCAAGGTTGTGGTGGTGTTGGACACTAACATTGGACATTACTAGACGCTTATCTGGGATTTCAGCCTTTCTCCTCCAATCCAGATCCCTTCCCATTCAAGGGATCTAAGACTTCAGATTAGCTAAAATCCAGGGAACATCTTATCTATCCCACATGATTAACTCAAGAGCCCTGTGATAACAATAGAGAAAATGTGAGGGCTGAAACACCTCACTGTCTCTGGCTATTAACACTGCCCATTTGGGAAGAGAACCTACTGACCCAGAAAGGCAATTAAAGGGATAGAGGATTTTTTTGGGGGGGGAGGTGATGAGGATGGAGAGTAATAGCCATATTTCTAATGAATTAATTTCTAAATTGATAAAGTGGGAGTTTCCAAGTTCACCTAAGTTTTCAGATGTCCTCAATAAGGGGTCTCTTGTGGGGAGCCTGAGTGGTGTATAGTTGGTACTGTTACTCCTGGAGAAAGAGGGTTTTTTAATTTTTTATTTTTTAAGGCAGTTGGGGTTAAGTGACTTGTCCAGGGTCACACAGCTAGTACGTGTCAAGTGTTTGGTCCAAGGCTGGATTTGAACTCAGGTCCTCCTGACTTCAGGGCCAGTGATCTATCCACTGCACCACCTGGCTGCCCCCTGGAGTAAGAGGTTTTGACTGTGTTTCATTGCTGCATTGCAGATGGGAGTGTCCAAAATTGCCCTCCAGGGACAAGCCTCAGGATTGGCACCACTTGGGAAAGGGTTAGAGGAGAAAGACATGACTTAATGAACTTGCTCTCAGTCAGTCGACAAGCATGCGCTAAGGGCAGTACTTCTAAAACTTTTAGTGTTAGGACTCTTTACACTCTTAAAAATTATTTTTAAATTATTTTTTAATTTTTTAATTAATTTATTTTGATTTATCAACAATCACTTCCATATGCTTTTGAGTTTTAAATTTTTCTCCCCCTCTGTCCCCACCTCCCTTCCCAAGACAGCACACAATCTGATATAGGCTATACATACACATTCCTATTAAACATATTTTCACATTAGTCATGTTGTAAGGAAGAATTAGAACCAATAGGAGGAACCACAAGAAAGAAGAAACAAAACACAACAGAAGAAAAAAATAGCAAATAGTATGCTTCGATCTACATTTAAACTTCATAGTTCTTTCTTCTTTGTGGATAGCACTTTCCATCACAAGGCCTTTGGAGATGTCTTAGATTCTTGTATTGCTGAGAAGGGTTAAGTTTATCAATATTAGTCATCGCACAATGTGGCTGTTATTGTGTACAAAGTTCTCTTGGTTCTGCTCACTTCACTCAGCATCAGACCATACAAGTGTTTCCAGGTTTTTCTGAAGTCAGCCTGTTCATCATTTCTTAAAGCATAATAGCATTCCATTACATTCATATACCACAACTTGCTCAGTCATTCCCCAGTTGATGGGCATCCTCTCAATTTCCAATTCTTTGCCACCACAAAAAGAGCTGCTATGAATATTTTTGTACATGTGGGTCCTTTTCCCATTTGTATGATGTCTCTGGGATATAGCCCTAGAAGTGCTATTGCTGGGTCAAAGGGTATGCAATTTTTGTAGCCCTTTGGGCATAGTTCCAAATTGCTATCCAAAATGGTGGATCAGTTCACAACTCCACCAACAATGTATTAGTGCTCCAATTTTCCCACATCTTCTCCAACATTTATCATTGTCCTGTTTTGTCATGTCAGCCAATCTGATAGGTGTAATGTGGTACCTCAGAGTTGTTTTGATTTGCATTTCTCTAATCAATAGTGATTTAGGACATTTTTTCATATGACTATAAATTGCTTTAATTTCTTCATCTGAGAACTGTCTTCATATCCTTTGACCATTTATCAATTGGGGAATGACTTGTATTCTTACAAATTTGACTTAATTCTCCATATATTTTAGAAATGAGGCCCTTATCAGAGAGACTGGTTGCAAAAATTCTTCCCCAGTTTTCTACTTTCCTTCTAATTTTGGTTGCATTGGCTTTGTTTGTGTGAAAACTTTTCAATTTAATGTAATCAAAATTATCCATTTTGCTTTTTGTAATGTTCTCTATCTTCTGTTTGGTCATGAATTCTGTTCTCCATAAATCTGATAGGTCAACTATTCCTTGCTCTCCCAGTTTGTTTACGATATCAGCCTTTATATCTACATCATGAACCCATTTTGACTTTATTTTGGTATATGGTGTGAGATTTTGATCTATGCCTAGTTTCTGCTATACTCTTTTCCAGTTTTCCCAGCGGTTTTTTGTCAAAGAGTGAATCCTTATCCCAGAAACTGGGGTCTTTGGGTTTATCAAATAATAAATTACTATAGTCATGGACTACTGTGTCTTGGTTACTTAACCTATTCCACTGATCCACCACTCTATTTCTTAGCCAGTACCAATAGTTTTGATGATTGCTGCTTTATAATATAATTTAAGATCTGGAATGGCTAGGCCACCTTCCCTTGCATTTCTTTTCATTAGTTCCTTTGATATTCTGGACCTTTTGTTATTCTAAATGAATCTTGTTATTATTTTTTCTAACTCTATAAAATAATTTTTTGGTAGTTTGATTGGTATGGCACTGAATAAGTAAATTAGCTTAGGTAGAATTGTCATTTTTATTATATTAGCTTGGCCTACCCATGAGCAACTGATGTTTTTCCAATTATTTAAATCTGACTTTATTTGTGTGAAAAGTGTTTTGTAATTGTGTTCATAGAGTTCCTGGATTTATTTCGGTAGATAGACTCCTAAATATTTTATAATGTCTATAGTAAATTGAAATGGAATTTCTCTTTCTATCTCTTGCTTTTGGGCTTTGTTGGTAATATATAGAAATGCAGATGACTTATGTGGGTTTATTTTATAGCCTGCAACTTTGCTAAAGTTGTTTATTATTTCAAGTAGTTTTTTACTTGATTCTCTAGAATCAATCTCTAAGTATGTCATCATATCATGCGGCGCAAAGAGTGATAGCTTTGTTTCTTCTATGCCTGTTCTAATACCTTCAATTTCTTTTTCTTCTCTTATTGCTAAAGCTGATGTTTCCAGTACCATATTGAACAACAGTGGTGATAATGGGCATCCTTGTTTCACTTCTGATCTTATTGGAAATGCTTCTAGCTTGTCCCCATTACATATGATGCTTGCTGAAGGTTTTAGGTAGATGCTAGTTATTATTTTATGGAAAACTCCATTTATTCCTATGCTCTCTAGTGTTTTTAATAGGAATGGGTGTTGTATTTTGTCAAAAACTTTTTCTGCATCTGTTGAGATGATCATGTGGTTTCTGTTGGTTTTGGTGTTGATACGATCAATTATGCTGATAGTACACTCAAAAATTATTAAGGAACCCAGAGAGCTTTTGTTTATGTGGGTTATATTTATAGATATTTGCCATGTTAGAAATTAAAACATTTTAATGTTATTACTAAAATAGTTTTTGCCTTATGTGAAAGGGTCTTAGAGACCCCCAGGGGTTCCTGCAGGGACTGGCACACCAGGGATATCAAGAAAGGCAAAAACAGAAAAACAGTCCCTGCCCTGACAAAGTTTACATTCCCTTTATTTTTTTAACTTAAAATTTTATTTTTGTTTTCAGTTCTACATTCTCTCTCTCCCTTCACCCCTCCACCTACTGAGAAAGCAAGAAATATGATACCCATTAAACAAATATCTGTATTAGTCATGTTCTGGGGGGAAAATCAAGAAAAATAAAGGGAAAAAAGTTTCAATCTGCTCTCAGAATCCATCAGTTTTCTTTGAAGGTGGATAGCATTTAATATCATGAGTCCTTTGAAGTTGTATTGGATCATTGTACTCATCAGAATAGCTAAGCCTTCACAGTTGATCAACAGCATTACAATATTACTATATAATATTGTATAGATTGTTCTCCTGCTTCTGCTCACTTAACTTTGTATTAGTCCATACAAGTCTTCACAGGTTTTTCTGAAACCATCCCCTTCATCATTTCTTATGCCATAATAGTTTTCCATCACATTCATATACCACAACTTGTTCAGCCATTCCACAATTGATGAGCATCCTCTCAGTTTCCAATTCTTTGTTGCCATGAAAAGAGCTGCCATATGGGGGCAGCTAGTGGCACAGTGGATAAAGCACCGCCCCTGAAGTCAGGAGGACCTGAGTTCAAATCCAGCCTCAGACCAAACATTTGACATTAACCCCAATTGGCCTTAAAATAAAAAAATAGAGCTGCTATAAATGTTTTTGTATATATGGTTCTTTTTCTTTTACTTGGGGTAAAGCCCTAGTAATGGAATGGAGAAGCTCACATCTTCCTGGAGATAACAAGCAAAAAAAAAAACCTATGTGCATACAAGATATATAATATATATAGGATGTGATCTCAGAGGGAAGGCACTAGCAGTGGAAATGGGAGGGAATAAGGGAGCAGGAAAGGCCACTTACAGAAAATGGGATTTGAGCAGAGTCTTGAAGGAAGCCAGGAGGAGAAGACAGGAGGAAGAACATTCCAGACATAGAGGACAGCCAGGACAAGGTATGCAATTGGGAGATGGAATTGTGCTTGAGGAATAGCAAGAAGATGAATGTTGATGGACCTTACGTCACATGGAAGACAATGAAGTGTAAGAAGACTAGAAAGGTAGGAAGAGACCAGATTGTGAAAGACTTTAAAAACCAAACTTTCTCCTCATGACAACTCAAAAGTACTTCATGAGGAGGCACAGAACCACAGAGGGGACAGCAGCAAAATCTGGAGCAAGGTCTAAAGAAAATATGCAAGTGTTTCTAAAAGTTTTCAGAGAATTGTAGATGTAGGACTGGAAGGACATCAGAGGACATCTAGTCTCTTCACAAATGAGGAAACTGAGGCCAAAGGTCACAAAGGTTGTAATATTAATATATACATAATAGAACCTCATGGAAAGGTGCCACTTCCAGTCAGTCAATCAGCATTTATTAAGCACCTACTGTGTACCAAGCCCTGTGCTAAACTCTGGAAATACAAAGAAAGGCAAAAAGTCCCTGCTGTCAAGGAGTTGTTGTTCAGTCATTTTTTAGTCATGTCTGACTCTTCATGACCCTATTTGGGGTTTTCTTGGCAAAAATACTGGAATGCTTTGCCTTTCCTTCTCCAGCACATTTTACAGATGAGGAAACTGAGGCAAACAGGGTTAAATGACTTGTCCAGGTCACATAGCTATTAAGTGTCTGAGGCCAGATTTGAACTCAGGAAGATGAGTCTTCCTGACTCCAGACCTGGCACTGTACCCATTGCACCACCTAGCTGCCCCGCTGTCAAGAAACTCACAGTCCAATGGAAGAGACAGTATGGAAACAACTATGTACAATCACCAGAGGGAAGGCAATGGAGTTAAGGAGGATCAGGAAAGGCTTCGTCTGCTCTTAGCTGGGACTTAAAGGAAGCCAGGAGGCAGAGATGAGGAGGGAGGGCATTTTAGACATGGGGGTCAGCCAGTGAAAATGTCAAATGGTTTTGGTGTTGATACGATCAGTTATGCTGATAGTACACTGAAGTGTCTTGTTCAAGTAATCCACACTTGAAGAAAGCAAGCTTCTTGGGCCTGGACAATTTTTGGCTTCTCTGGAGAACCAAAGGCCTCTCAGAGTTGTAAAGGATAGCCTTCAGAGATCATCTTGCCTAGTGTCCTCATTTTATAGGCGAATACACAAAACCTAGAGAGGGAAAGTAGTTTTCCCAAAATCATAATGAGAAAACGACAGAGCTGGGATCAGAACCCAGGTTTCCTGACTCTTAGGGTTAGTATTCTTTCCATTGTGACATGGCAAGAAAAAACAAAGGGATGAGTTGTGGGGTTTCTAAGGGAACAACAGTGAAGTTCCTACTTGGGCTTATTCTCCTCCTCGGCCCTAGTTATAATGACACACTGGACCTCTTTAACATTCAGGGAGGCCCAAAACATACCTCATTTACCTTCTGCGTGAAGATGGTTCAGTAATAAGAGTTAGTAGTCAGAAGATTTGGGTTCAAATTCTGTCTCTACCATTTACTACTTGTATGATCTTGGGCATATCCCTTTGCTTCTGTGGCCCTGAATTTCCTCATTTATAAAATGATGGAACTGGATTACATGGCCTAGGGTCCAGGATTCCAAATGACCTAGTGACTAGACAGGGTTTCTAACAACTCTAAATCTCTTACCCTGCGGTCAGGATTGAGGTATCATTTATTCTCTTCCTGAAAGACAAAACTGGGGCTTAGAACAGTGAAAAGACTCAACCAAAGAGTACTGGGAAGAAAAAATGGTTTTTTGGTTTTTTAGGCAATCGGGGTTAAGTGACTTGCCCAGGGTCACTCAGCTACTAAGTGTCAAGTGTTTGGTCTCAGGCTGGATTTGAACTCAGGTCCTCCTGACTTCAGGGCCAGTGCTCTATCCAGTGCACCACCGAGCTGCCCCGGGAAGAAGAAATGGCACCAGAACTCAAGTCCCTCCAGTTTCCAGTATGAGGCATTTTCTGTTGCTCTATAAAGCCTCTCCTCGAGGCACAGGTGGACAAGGCTGAAGTCTCCCCCATGAGACTGAACAGTGCTCAGTAAAGTTGAGTATGTGAGAAGTGACAAAAAACAAGAGCCATATTTATGAATGGGCCCTTCAGCTCTTGCACAAACAGAGATAGGGACAAACACTTATCTGTATAACAGCACTTGCAGAGTGTGGGAGGGAGCGATTCATGGCTTGTTCAGTTGTTTCAGTCATGTCCGATTCTTTGTGACACCATTTGGAATTTTCTTGGCAGAGATACTGGAGTGGTTTGACATTTAAGTGACTTGCCCAGGGTCACACAGCTAGTAATGTCTGAAGCTGGATTTGAACTCAGGAAGATGAGTCTTCCTTACTCTAGGCTTGGCACTCTTATGCACTGCACCACCCAGCTGTCCCCTAAACAATCACTATCCATGACATCTGCTTAACATTTTATATTTTCCAAAGCTCTTCTTGGATCTTTATGGCCCTATGGGATAGATAGGGAAAGCATTAACCCTATTTTACAGAGGGTTATACTGAGATCGAGCAGTGAAGTGACTTACCCATGGTCACAGAACTAAATAAAATGATAATCTCTCCCTCCAAGTGGCCAGAGCTGAGTGTTTTTTGTTATTGTACCCCCATATTTACAGAGCTCACAAATAGGACAGCAGCCATAGCCCAGGCGCTAAAGAGAACTTGATGTGTTTCCTGGCTCCACCTACCTCAGGTTGGTCCTTTCTATAGCATTAGTGGCAAACAGCATCCCAGCAAACTCCAGGAATCCCTCCATATTGGCCGTGTAGGTCAACAGCCCAGAGAAGGCTTTGGTGGGATCCAGGACATGGTAGCTACCAGAGAAGACCAAGACTGAGACTCAGGCCTGTCTTTCTGACTCTGGCTGGCAAGGTCTTGGGAATAAAGAAAAAGTCAGCCATTGGATTCCCATCCTGGTCACAGTCTCCGTAGAGGGGGCAGGATTATTTCTGCACTGTGAGTAAAATTACTTTACTCTCTCTGGGATAGAACCCTAGAGTCCCTCAGGGAGATCAACTGATTCAACATTTGGGGTAAAGGAAGGCTAGACTTTCCCTTTGGCTGGCACAACACAGAACTCCTTATCCCTTGTACCCACCCAACCAGAAAGGGTAGCCTCACCTACCAAGTTAGGGGGCCTGCAAGTCAATTTAATCAGGAAAAGTGCTTGGGGCCCCAACTTATGCAAAAGCCCCTCATCCCTTTCCCAAAATATCTGGTGCTGGAGGTCTCACCATCTTATTTTTCTCTCAGTTTGGAAAATTTCTCCTACCCCTCATTTATTCTGATTAGATCAAAGACATGTCTCCATGGAAACCTCTTGGCAAAATACACAGAGAATACAAGGGCCGAAAATTGTCAACTAGATGCAAGCCCTCAAGATGACACATAGAAGGCAAAGAGGGAGTAGTGCGCATTGCTAGATAAGTATAGTGAGGGGTGGGATGAGGGAGTGTGCAGGAGGAGGTTGGATGTGGGAGATGTGTGAGGCGTGTAGGGTGGGGAGTGGGAGTCTCTGGGGAATGAGGCTAGTCACAGGTAGAGGAATTTCTCATCTGTCTCCACTATTCCAGAGCTGATCATGCAGAAAGGAGGGACAAAGAAGGGAGATGAGGATTCGGGAATGAAAACATAAGGAGACTGAATCACCATCCCAGAAATCCCCAAATCCTCTGTGTGTGTGTGTGTGTGTGTACATGCACCAAATAGCAGGCTTACCCTCAGTCAGGAAGCAAAGCTAGAATGACCACAGACCAAGGGATCACTCCAGCTACACAGCACAGAAAAAGTCAAACAAATACAAATGGGGGCCACTACACTGTACATAAAGATCCCAGTGAGCTCATATTGCCTTAGAAAACCATATATTAACATTATCTATGTTATATTGTATTTTTACTTTTTTGTGTTAAGTATTTCCCAATTTCAGTTTAATCTGCTTCAGGTAGCACTGGATGATGTTAGGGTGGCAATGGAGTCCTCTGGCAGTGTGTTTGACACTTGCAAAAAGGGACTTGTGGGCAGGTGGACTCCATAGTCATCCCTTCCTCATCATGGGGGTAAAGGGCGCAATGCCCCCGCCATTTGGAAAAATCCGTGTAAAATTTTTTGGCCCTCCTTTCTTTCCAGAGAAATGGTCTGAATTTTTTTTTCCTTTTTCTTTTATGGGGTATTTACAATACCTTATTATAAAATTTGGGTTAGTTATACAATACTATATGTGTATCTTACACATTTCTGAGTTTTTAAATTTTTTCTGTGTCATCTGCTGGCCTCTATATGTCATCTGTGGCTTCTGAAAAAGCCCCCCAAAATTCCCATTTAATTTCTTATGCCAACCTGTGATATATTGAAGCCTCAGTGGGGAAAGTTGCCATGTGGAAGGGATAATCATAGATTGATTCCCTGTCCCTGCATGTGTACTAGCTCAAGCATGTTGATTATTAAGTAAAAGGGGCAGATTTGAAGCCACGTCTTCTGATTCCAAATCCCACGATTCTTTCCGTCGTACCACACTTAATTCTCACCAGTGAATGGCAAGCTGCAAAGATAGCCTTCTGTCCTCACAGGCACCTTCTACTGCACAGGGTCCAAGCCTTTTTTTCCATGATATAACAATGAACTTTCTGGGAAGGGAGGAAGTCACAAGCCCTTCTCCACTTCCTCTTTCTTATAGCCACTTCTAAATCACATCCTTTAAATATGTAACCAGGTGACCAGGCAAACCTACCTGTTGCTTGAAATGACTGTTTGTGGATGGGCCCCTCAGCTTTGCTCAAATGTCAGGAAACATTAAAGTTCATTGAAAAACAAATAAATGTTTTCCGTAGAAAACTTGAAAAAAAGATAAGCACATAAGGTCCAAGTATAAAGTTGCCCATATTTAGGAGACATACCAGGACAACGCCATTGTTGGTTTTCACGAAACTTCAGCCTTTGAAGAGCTTTGATGAATTTAGACAAGAAAACAAAACAAAATAAAACAAAACAAGATGACTGTTACAAGTCAGAGCCAACAGCCCTAATGCTTCAAGGGACCTACATCTCCCTCTAAATGGGACACAGCTGCTTTGTCCATTTGTACCTGTTTGCCTAGATGCATACTCAACATCCCAATCATTTGACCCTCCTTTCTCAATCAGGGACGCCTTTTCAAACTCCACCTCTCCCAGGCCCCTGAACATCAAATTGCACCCCCAAAAACAAAGAAATCCTGGTTGTTGCTGTGCTGGTGGCCAGAAGTTCAGAAGAAGCATGGGTTCTTAATTTGGAGTCCGTGAACTTTAAAAAAAAAGATTTTGATAACTGCATGTCAATATAAGTGGATTCCTTTGTAATCTAATGTGTTTTACTTTAATCATTTAAAAAAGTTTAAGGGCAGCTAGGTGGTGCAGTGGATAGAACACCAGCCCTAAAGTCAGGAGGACCTGAGTTCAACTCCAGACAAAGACCAAACACTTTCCACTAGCTGTGTGACCCTGGGCAAGTCATTTAACCCCAATTGCCTTAAAAAAAATTTTATTCTGAGAAGGGGTCCATAGGCTTCACCAGACTGCCGAAGGGACCCATAACACTAAGAAAGGTTAAGAACCCTTGAACTAGAGGAAATTACAAAGGAAAAGCTATTGCCAATACAAGCTGAAAAGTCCAGGACAAAATAATAGAACTTGACACTAAGTTTTTGGTAGTCATGCAGCTTGTGATGTCACCAATGTCCAGCTCTCGGAAAGCCAACGTGAGTAGAGGGCTCATTAGCATGGACCAGGTCTGAGCACTGACAATAGGAGGTGGAGCAGGGAACTAGAGAAAGGTAAGGACACCTTGTGTGTTACACCCATGACTTCTTCTCTTCATGGTAAAGAGATTTCAAGGAGCTGCTTCCTTCTGGGGAAATAGCCCCCACATACCTATGTCCTCCAAATAAGAAACTTTTTTAGTCCTTTCTACCCATAACTAGCCTGTATAAGCTTTCTCTTTCAGAGACATTCATTAAAAACCAAAGGGGTAATATGAGAAAAATCAATGAATGTTCACACTCCCTGCCTCAGAGATCCCATTACTAAGAATATGCCCTAAAGAGATTAAAGACAGAGCTATTTTGGCTCATTTTTTAAAAATAAGTTTTTATTGATGCCTTTTTTTTTACATCACTATCATTTCCCCCAGTACTCCTCTTCTTCCCCCTCCCAGATATCTTATATAGCAAATAGTATATTTTTAAAGACAAAAAAGAGGAAAAATGATGTAACTGATCAATACATAGAGAAGTCTGGAAATATGTAGAATGTGCAACACTTGTGGGCCCGCCATCTTTTGAAAGAGGCAGGATAGGGAATGCTTTCCACATCTCTTCTTCTGAGCAGTGCCTGTTCTTTATAATGTGACATTTACTTTGGATGTGTGTGTGTGTGTGTGTGTGTGTGTGTGTGTGTGTGTGTGTGTATGCGCAGTTCTCCTCATGCACATTGTTGTAATCATTGTGTATGTTGTTTTCTTTGCTCTACTTACACTGAATCGGTTCATGTAGATCTTTCCATGCTTCTCTGCATTCATCACATTCATCGTTTCTTATAGCACAGTAACTTTCCATTACTTGCATGTACCACAGTTTGTTTAACCATTCCTCAATCGACAGGCTTCTGCTTTAATTCCAATACTTTACTATCAAAAAAAGTGCTGCTATAGATATTTTGGTGTATATGGGGACTTTCTTGTCAATGGCACCCTTGAGATATAAGCCTCATAATGGTGTCTCTGGGTCAAAGAGCATGGATATTTTAGTTGCTTTATCAATATAATCACATATTGCTTTCCAAAATGTCTTTGTAGCTAATTGCTGATTCACAGTTCCACAAACAACAGTATTTGACTATTCTCATATTTATCATCTTTGTATTTTAGATTGTATCTACCAAGATATTCTAGCAGTACTTTGCAATGAATGTTAGGGAATTTTCAGTCATTTTTCTGTCGTGTCTCTTTTGTGATCCCATTTGGGGTTTTCTTGGCAAGATACTGGAGTGGTTTGCCATTTCCTTCTCCAGCTCATTTTACAGATGAGGAAACTGAGGCAGAGTTAAGTGACTTGCCCAGGATCACACAGCTAGCATGTATCTGAGGTCAGATTTGAACTCAGGAAGATGAGTCTTCCTGCCTCCAGGACTGGCACTCTGTCCCTCTATCCACTGTGCTACCTAGTTGCCCTGGTTAGGGAATAGCTGAATGAATAAAATGGGGTATGAAAATAATGACATATTTTGTGCTGTAAGAAACAGTAGATAGGAGAAACTTGGGAAAACTCATATGAATTGATGCCGTAAGGAAGGCCAAGAAAACAATATGTTTCATGACTATAAGGTGAAAGAAAGAAAAAAACCCACTAAAATGAAGGTGAATGCCAGTAAAATGACTCATCTTGGCCTCAACTTCATTTTTAGTGTTTTTTTTCTTTCAACTTATAGTCATTACATATATTGTTTTCTTGGCCCTTCTTACTGAGAAGTAGGGGACTATGGGTATGGAATGTTGCATACACTGTCAGATACAATTATTGTCCTGGTTGGTTTTGCTTCACTTTTTCTTTGTTATCACAGAAGGCTCATTTACTGGTAGGGTATGTTCAGAAATGACTATGATGTCAAAACACAAAGAATCAATAAAATTAATTCTAAGAAGAGGTGAAATGAAAGGTGTCAGTAGTCTCCTGTCGTCTTTGAGAGCTGTCTTCAGTGGCCATACTGGGGCAGTGTCTCAGAAGAAGGCTTGAAAGGAGCCTGGAGCAGGGCTGTAATTAGGCCAGAGGAAAAGCAAGCTTCCCATGGGCGTAAGAGGAAGGAGGGGTGATGTATTTTGGCAAGGGCCCTATGGGAACACTGGCATCAGTCCTCTTGTCTCAGCTTAGGGCTGAGCTACCACTAACCCTGCAAGATGAAGAAGGATGGTGAAGCCAACCCTTCTGCCTGAGGGCCTCCAGGCCCCAGCCAACCAGACACCAGCAATAATAGAGTTTTGTTCTTCAAAGAGGCAAGAGAGGCAAAGAAAAGGGGCGAAGGGGAACAGGGTCTGAAATTGAGCTTGCTTCATTGGATCCACCCTCACTAAATCTCTGGAGGAGAGAGTGAGGCTGACAACTTTGCACTGCTCGGCCTCACTTAAATCCAATTCATGTGCAAGGTCAGACATCACCGTTGTGATGTCATTACTTCTCTCTGAGAATGAAGGATGAACAACACAAAATCTCCAGAGGCGCTTTCACAAGTTCGGAATGTAGTTTGGCCACCACCTGGGGAAACAGCCCAGTTCTGCCAATTATCTTGAAAGGAGGAAAGAAAGGTCTAGTATAAAGAAGACAAAATGGAGACTCAGGAGACCTGAGAGCCGCCCCATGCCTAGCTCTGACACTAACCAGCTGTGTGACCTTAGACAAATCACTTAATCTCACTATGCCTCAGTTTCTTTATGGGTCAAATTGGACGAGTTCACTGGGATGATGTACTGATCAAAGATGTAAAAGCATTTTGAAAAAAAATTCTTTCCAAATGTAAGAGATTATTATTCTCTTCCAAACCAAGAGGCCCTCCTTAAGAGCTATTTGACATTTCAATCTGCATTGGCCTTGCCAAGCCTTTGCCTATGTCCTCCCAACCCCATCTCCCTTGCCAAGCATTTCTACCTGTTTCTACTGTTCCCCAGACCACTCTGGGCTCCCCTACAAGTAGAGGTTCTATGAAAAAAACCAGGCACCAAAGGGTTATTCATAGTCCATTCAGTTTTCTTTAAGCCCACTCCATGATTTCCATTACCACTGTAGCACAGCAGCCCTGACATTTATTCCCACTTTCATCGCAGCACTCTTTGGGGTCTTAAGAGAATAAAAAACAAAAGGGAAGGTATTTCCATTCGCTTTGTCACAGGCCAGCCCTCTTTGCCCCCTTGTTAGTCACTCGCTTCTCTGGCTCATTTTGAAGGTTTTGAAGGTGGCGAAGTCTCTGGGAGATCTGCATGGTTTGGTTCACCTAATTCCTGATGATGGGCCATGCCTATAAAGCACAAGTTAACAACCTTAAAGCATTCCTGAGGGGAGAGGGGAGTGAGAATTGAAAGTCTCACTGAGGTGGGCCCCTGAAGATCTCATACTACCACAGTAGTATATTTATATATGATTATTTGGGAAGGAAGGAGAAAGCATTGACAACAAGGGTTAATCACAAGATAGACAGACAGATAGATGGATAGATAGAAAGAATGTATAGATAAATAGAGAGATGGATAGATGGGTGGATGAATGCATGGATGGATGGATGGATATATAGATAGGGTGGGTAGGTAGGTAGATGTATGGATCGAAGGATAGACAGGATAAAAATATATATGAATGGATAGACAGGAAGAATGGATGGATGGATTGATGGATGGATAGACTGATGGATAGGATGGATTGGATAGATGGATAGATAAATAGGTGGATGGATGGAAGGATATATAAATGGATGGATAGATAGAAGGATGAATAATAGATTGATAGGATGGATAAATAGATGAATGGATAGATAGAAGGTGAATGGATGGACAGCTAGATAGGATAGATAAATGGATGGTTGATTGGGCAAATAAATGGATGGATGGATAGATGATAGATGAATGAATGGGTGTATAGATGGATGAATACATAGACAGCGTGAATAGATAGCTGGATGGATAAATAGATGAATATAGATAAAATTAGTAGTAGCAATAGCTAACATTTATATAACCTTTATGTTTGCAATTCACTCTTCATACATTATTCCATTTGGTTTTCATAGCAATTCTGTGAAGCTGGCATTATTACCCCTATTTTACAAATAAGAAAACTGAGATTGAGAGAAGTTAAGTGCCTTGGCTAAGCTAGTCTGAGGATTTCAACTAGAGGTTTTTCTGACTCCAGGTCCTATGGTCTATCCACTATGTCATGCTATCACCTAACATGTTTATATCTCCCCAAGCAGAGTATAAACTCCTTGAGGGCAGGGATTGTTTTTCATTTTGTTTTTGTATCTTCAGCCCCTTGTACATTATGGGTGTTTAATAAACACATGTTAAATCAGATTGATTAAATCAATGGGAAGTCCTGATCAAGGTGTTTTCCCTTTGGATGAAGATTGTATGTGTCTCTTCATTTCCTCAATGCTAGTCTGTAGGAATCAGGATGTCACTCAGGGGCATTTTCTGTAAAAACAAGTTCATTATTTGTTTATTTAAACATTCATTTAAAAAATTTTTGAACTCTAAATTCTCTCCTCCCTCCTTACCCATTGAGGAGGCAATTATACAAATGAAATGATGCAAAACATACTTTTATATTAGCCATGTGGCAAAAAAAAAATCAAGAAAAATAAAGAAAGTGGAAAAAATAGGCTTCTATCTGCACTTAATATTCATCTTTTCTCTCTCTGGATGTAGATAGCATTTTGCATCATGGGTCCTATGGAATTGCCTTAGATCATTGTCTTGATCAGAGTAGCTAAATGTTTCACAGTTGATCATCATCACAACATTGCCATCACTGTGTACAATATTCTCCTGGTTCTCTGCATCAGTTCATATAAATCTTCCCAGGTTTATCTGAAACCATTCTGCTTGTCATTTCTTACAGCACAATAGGATTCCATCACAATCATATACCATAACTTGCTTAGCCATTACTCAATTGATGGGCATCCCCCCAATTTCCAATTCTTTGCTACCACAAAAAGAGCTGCTATTAGTGTTATTGTACATCTAGGTCTTCTCCTTTTTCTTTGACCTCTTTGGCATACAGATCTAATAGTGGTATTGCTGGGTCAAAGAGTATGCAGTTTTATAGCTCTTTTGGCATACTTCCAACTTGTTCTCCAGAATGGTCGGACAAGTTCACAACTCCACCAACAGTCTCATTAGCAGTCTCAGTTTTTCCATCATCCCTCCAGCATTTGTCATTTTCCTTTTTTGTCAAGTTACCACTCACTTGGGCATTTTCAAAGAAACTAAACTTGGCTCCACACAGACCTGGCTGTGCAACAGTATCGCGGGTCTGGTTTCAAATCCTGGTTTTGCTGCTTAGCGCAGTGCCTGGAACACAGTAGCTCATAATAATGTTTATTGACTATGTGAACTTGGACATGATATTTAATTTCATGGGGACTCATTTTCCCCATGTCACAAAAGAGAATGCTGCACTTAGGCCTCACCTTCCAGGTCTTAATCTATGCTCCTGTGTTTTTGAAGGGCCGTTGGCCTGGGTTTCTGTAATGACAGCTTCACAGAGAACCTTCACTTTAAGGCTGCATTGTAGATGAAAGACGACAGGCTGCCAAGCTGGAGCCTATATGCTGTCATGAATACCAATCATTCAATACAAAGAGGTTTGGCTCAGAAATCTCATAGGCTGGGTCCTGGCCAAGATCCCTGCCTTCAAAAGAACTCATAAAACCCTCTGTGGCAATGCCCTGATTGTCTTGCCAGCCTGAGGGACCTATGGACCCCTGTGTTCTGCCTCCCAGTCCCCTTCTTTTCCAATGTTCGCTGATCACTAGGCACATTCAGAAAGGATGCCTTTACCTACTTTCTCCTCGGCATCTCTGGCTGGTTTCTTCATAGAGATAGGAGGTTCCCAGGCACTAGTAACTCTGGTTACATTTGTTACCTAAAACTTCTCTCAGACACATTTGTTCCATCACAGTCATTCCTGGATCACCATGTGTTTGTAGTAGTTGACCCTAAGTTCCCCAAAGGGATCAGCCCATCCTCCCCAAACACCCAGGATCAAAAGGGTTTACTGCATGACATTTGCCTCTGGGCCACGTGGAGAATTAGAGAGTCTCTCATCATTATCTCATTTGCACACAGCTAACTGCAAAAGCAGACTGAGCACTGTGATGTCAACAGGCAGAAGTTGGGGGACGGGGCTGGGGCTGTGCCTTCCCTGGGATAGTTTGTCAGGACACAGCTTCTCTTACTAACGAGATATACCTCATCTTGATGACTTAAAGCACTGGGACCTCACTGCTATTAAGTGGCTTACTCTACAGAAGTATTCAGTATAAGGACTTGAATTCCTCCTAAAGAGGGGTTCATTTAGTAATGTGACAGAAGGTACTTATAATAAGATGGTTTCTTCCATATGGTGGATGGTTCCACAATGGTGACTTTGAAGATTGTATTATTTCAAGGCTACCGTAGACTTACCTAATCAGCATTTATTCAGTAAAATGCTTTATAATCATTTCTGATTAACTGCCACTTAAAACCTTCTATTTTGCTCCAAATCATTAAAAATAAGAGATATGGCAATTACAACTACTTTGAGGTTTTACTTTCTGCCTAACAAATTGGCAGAGATGAAAGATGTAAATAGTCACCATTGGAGAGGCTAAAGGAAGATAGGTACACTAATACATTGTTGATTGAGCTATGAATTGGTCTGATAATTCTGGATAGCAATTTGGAATCATGCTAAAAGGGGACTAAAGTGTCCATAGATTCAGAGGTCCCATGGCTAGGAACATACACCCAGGAGACCAAAGACAGAAAGAAAGGGTACATATAAACTGAAATATTCATGTTAGCACTTTTTGTGACAGCAAAGGAGTAGAAACAAAGTAGATGACCATTGGATAGGCAACAACTACACAAATTGTTGTACATTAATATAATGGAATTTCGATGCACTGTAACAAATTAGAAATATGAAGGATTCAGAGAAGAATAGGAAAACATATGAATTGGTCCAGAATAAAGAGAACCAGGAAAACAAGAATAATGTAACTGGAAAGACGCCCTCCCCCCACCCCCAAAAAACAAACCATTTCCAAACTAAACTAAATACTGTATAATTATAATGACCAAACTCGACCCCAGAGAAGATTTAGGAAAATATATCACTATTCCCATTTTTGCAGAGCTGGGGGACTGTAGGTATGGACTGTCTGACACAGTTGATATGTTGTTGATTTTGCTAAACTGCTTTTTTTTTTCCTCTTCCTCTTTAAATCTTTGTTAGAAAGGATGGCTCACTGGGTAAGGGGAAGTCATATCAAATAAAAGCCTTAGTAACATCAACAGGGAAAAGTAGATTCATAAACACATACCAAGGGAAGATATGACAGCAGCCTGTTCCAGACTTACAAATGCTGAGCACTTGAGTGGGATTATACATAGCACAATTCAGCCCCAGACTAGATCCTGGGGTTGTAATGGGCAGACAGACTGGTTCACAACACTCCAAGTGTTTGGAGACAATAAAAGACACTGAGCCCTGGTGAAGGAGGGGGAGATCAAGTTATCTTGGAACAGAAGAAGAGGTAAACTTACAGTGGGAGGGAGGAAAATGTGTCTAACCATGGAATCCAGAGACTCAGACACTGGGAGCACCTTAACATTCATCTACAAGAAGCAAGTGTCTGATGTAAAAAGAATACATCGGTCACCCTTGTGTCAATCTGCACAGGTCCAATTTTGGAGGAGGATATATTATATTTTTTATCTGTTTAAACCTTGTTTCTTCCCAGCAAAATGTAAGCTCCTTGAGGGCAGGCATGATATTTCATTTTGTCTCAGTATCCTTGGCACTTCACACATATTAAGTACTAAATAAAAGCTTACTGAATTCAATCAAGCATAGATGGGAGTCCAGAGTACAGAGCCCATGGGCACTGTCAGAGTGATGTCTCCTTGGTAGAAGAGGAAAGACTACAGGTATCCTTCACCTTCCAGGCTCTATCCTCCTAGAGCTGGGTTTGGAAGGGGAATTCTTAGAGGAAAAACCAGCCATCACAAATGTCACCCAAAACACAATTTGGCATGAGGCTGGTTCTAATATCAGTGAATGATTTGTTTGACCCTTTAGGGATTGAAAGAAGTGTTGACAACCTGATCAATCACTAAGTATTTAATTAAATGCCTATTAGGTAGTAGGAACTGTGCTAGGTGCTGGGGATTTCTATTTCTGTACAAAGAGTGAAACAACTCTTACTTGCAAGAAGCTTACATTCTAATGAAGGAGACAAGAACATATAAAAATATGTACAGTATAAATAAAAGATAAATTCATATATATATATATTTACACACACACACTGTAGTTTATTACAGGTTAGTATAGGAGGGAGGACACTAGCAGTTGGGAGATGGAGGAAGATGTCATCTTAAATGAGAAGGACCCTATGAGGTAAAACTAAGGAGGTAATACATCCCAGACACGGCGGATGGCCAGGGCAAAGGCAGATGAGAGAAGGGATGTTGTGAGTGAGTGAGAAACAGAGAGAAGGCCAGTTTGGCTGGATTACAGAGTGTGGGAGGAGGAGTAATGTCCCATGAATCTGGAGAGGTAGGTTGGAGTCAATGTTGAGCAGGGCTTTAAAAGCTGAACACAGGAGTTTAGATTTTTTTCTAGATATAATAGGAAGCTACTGGATTCTCACCTGAGGAGAGGAATCACATGGTCAGATCTGCACTCAAGGAAAATTACTTCAGCAGCAGTAGGTAGGATGGATCAGAGTGGGGAGAGACCTGAGGGAGGGAGATCAATAAGGAGGCAATAACCGTAGGCAAGAGGTGATAAGGACCTGAACTAAAGTGGCAGCTGCGTGAGTGAGAGGAGACTGATTCAAGAGATCATGGGGGTAGTAAACAGTTAGGTTAGGCAACTGATCTGATATGAGGGGTAAAGGCGAATGAAAGGTAATGCTGAGGCACTGGGAGGATGTGCCTAAAATGACCTATTGTACTCATCCTGGCCTGGGGGCCCCCTTGGCCCTGAGATCAGTCTCTTCCCATGTACAGCAGGGATGGAAGGGGTTTTTGAAACAAAAAGAAACAGAGGTGATAAAATCCAATCTACATCAAATTGCTTACCATTTTAGGAAGGGGAAGGAGGAAGGAATAGAATTTGGAACTCAAAACTTAAAAAAAGCCCCATAAATGTTTAAAAAAATTGTCTTAACATATAGTTGGGGAAGAAATAAAATATTTTTTCCAATTTTTAAAACATTTTTATTTAAAGTTTTGAGTTCCAAATTCTACCCCTCCCCTTCCCTGAGATATACCACAGCTTGTTCAGCCATTCCCCGATTGATGGGCATTCCTTTGATTTCCAATTCTTAGCCACCACAAAAAGAGCTGCTATGAGTATTTTTGTACAAATAGGTCCTTTTGCCTTTTTCAGATGTCTTTGGGATATAGATCTAGCAGTGGTATTACTGGATCAAAAGGTATGCACAGTTTTATAGCCATTTAGGTATATTTCCAAATTGATCTCCAAAATGATTAAATCAGTTCACAACTCCACCAACAGGGCATTAGTGTCCCAGTTTTTTCACATCCCCTCCAACATCCAATATTTTGCTTTTTTGTCATATAAGCCACTCTGACAGGTATGAGGTGGTACCTCAGAGTTGTTTTAATTTGCATTTCTCTGATCAATAGTGATTTAGAACATTTTTTCATATAACTGTAGATAGCTTTGATTTCTTTGTCTGAAAACTGCCTGTTCATATCCTTTGACCATTTATCAATTGGGGAATGACTTGTATTTTTATAAATTTGACTTAGTTCTCTAAGTATTTGAGAAATGAGGCCTTAATCAGAGATACTTGTTGCAAACCCTTTCCCGCCCCCCCACCCCCCGCCAGTTTTCTGCTTTCCTTATAATTTTGGTTGCATTGATTTTGTTTGTGCAAAAACCATTAAATTTCATATAATCAAAATTATCCACTTTACATTTTGTAATGCTCTGTATATCTTCTTTGGTCTTGAATTCTACCCTTGTATCTGGTAGATAAATTATTCCATGCTATCTTAATTTGCTTATGGTATCACCCTTCGTGTATAAATCACGTACCTATCTTGGTACCTTATTTTGGTATATGGTATGAAATGTTGATCTATACCTAGTTTCTGCCACACTGTTTTCCAGTTTTCCCAGAAGTTTTTGTCAAATAATGAGTTTTTGTTCCAAAAGCTTGAATCTTTGGGTTTATCATATGCTAGATTACTATGGTCATTTACTATAATGGAATTTGTACCAAATCTATTCCACCGATCCACCACTCTAGTTCTTAGCCAGTACTAGAACGTTTTGATAATTACTGCTTTATAATACAGTTTGAGATCTGGCATGGCTAGATCACTTTCTTTCACATTTTCAAAATAAAATATTATTTAAAAATAGGATTAGTAAAACTAAAAGAAATCCAATCCAATCTACAAATCAAATTGCCCTTCCATAGCCTATACTGAGTCACCTTCTCCCTATTTCATTAGCCTTGTTTCTCATTACTGTCCAACAGCTAATCACTCAAATTGAGCAAATCTACTTGCTGCCCCAAGCAAATGACTTGCTTATTCCCACCTCTCTGTTTCTGCACATGATATTTCCCCAACCCATCCTTCCTCCTTTCAGTTCTTGTCTCCTCCCCAACTTCAACACCTGGTTCAAAACTCCCCTCCCTCCTCCAGGAGGTTTCCCTGATCAACCCCATCCCTGTATGATTGATCTTCCACCCCATCTTCCCCTAGGCCCAGGCTACATTTATTAACACACTATTTTGGCAAACTTTGTTCATAAGTATCCACCCCAAATCCTCAGACTTAAAGCAACCAGGGAATAGAAACTGTCTTATCTTCTCTCTGTTCCTCTGATAGGGTTCCACGCACAGCTGGTGCTTGACAAATGTTTTCTGAGACCTAAGTACAGTAAGTCTTCTCTCATTTTTGAGGTGTGTAGGCAGCTGATGAACTCTAGGTCACATAGGTGGGAAATAAAGACTCTGGAAAATTCAGCAGGGTGTCCAGGAACACACAGCAAACTAGTGTAGGGCTGGGAGACCGAGTCAACTTCCTCACCTCCTGGTCCAGCGCTTCAGGAGTCAGTCCAGCCATTAGGGTTTATTGGTCTTCGGTTTCAAAAGCCTGGTGTCTCTATCCCACATCCCACTTATATAATTGGTGCTGTTTAGGTATCTTCGACAGCATGAACACCAGGGATTCACATCAAGACTAAAATGGCCCTCACCCCTGGGAGGGCAGGGGAAGGCTTCGCTAGCTATTTTCATGGTCAGAGCCCAGTGGCCTTAGCAGCTTCCGACACTATATTATCAGAGGGGAATTTGGTCTCCGTGTGCTTGCAATGTGTCTGGCACTTATTACCCACACACCTCGGTGTGAGAGAAAAGAGTCTTCATAATAAGTAAGTGGTACCCAGGCCTGCAGTGAGGGCCTGGATCCTGCCAGTAGGGCGAGCCCACCTGAATTTCCAATTTCACTTGCTAAATTGGCAGAATGAAAGGAGGTCAATACTCAGGGAGAAGATGGCACCCCAGGCTTTAAAATTAATTACAACCCCAACTGTTCAAGTCCCTTCCCATCTGTGGCAGGGACAGAAGGGATTTCCGAAGCTTTTTGGGTAACCATCAGTTTTTATCAGCATACTGAAATTCTTGGAGACACTGGGTTTTCTTCTCCCCACTAGAAAGTAAAAATGCAAAACTGTGAGATTGTGGGAGAGCAGAGTACAGAATAATATAGCCACTGGTGGGAGTTGATGGTGAAAGCGTGTGGGGAGAGTGTGTGTGGGTGGAGATGATTCTAAATAACAAAGAAAGGCTAGATGGAAAGGGAGTAGGTTGCAAGGAGAAAGTACAGTGAGACTTAACACACACACATAGTAAAGGAAAGAACTGGCACTGAATACTCCTTCCTCATCTTAAGGGTTCTGGTTTCTTTCTTTTTCTTTTGAAGACACATTGGCTTCAGAAGAAGTTAGCCAGAGCATCATTTACAAATATAAAGATAATTATGCAACTGTTTACCTTCAGCATAGAGGATGCTTTTGGGTTCTTTTTGCCAGCAGTGGGGCTGGTTTGCATTGAGCTACCCGAACTTTCACATGTGTCCCTTAGGAGCAATGGCATAATGCATCTGCAAGCTGGCTGGTAGGGGAAGTGGTATGCAGCTATGGGATGGAGCAAGACCACCAGGTTTATGTGGAGACTGAACCAATGATGTTGGCTTATCACAATGATGCTCTAACCACTTGAGTTAAGTATCCTAGCAACACTGACTAAGATTCGAGGTCATTAAAAACTCCAATACTGAGAGCAAAGATCCAAGCTATGATGGGGCATCCCATCCTTGCAGAGTGGGGAAAAAAGTCAGCTTAGCCAATAGCATAAATGGGAGGAGAGAAGACATTACTTTATCATCTCCACATTGGTGAGGGAAGCTGGTCAACTACATAAGAAGTTACACTTTAAAGTGCAGAATGGTCTAAGTCCCTCTTCCAGTCTGACACCTCAGAGGCCATAGGTTTAAGTCTTTAGAGCTGAAAGGGATTCAGCATTATCTAGTACTAGCCATTCATTTTACAGATGAGGAAATGGAAGTCCAGAAAGACTAAGTGATTTGCCCTAGAAACTGAGGCAAACAGGAAGTGACTTGCTCAGGGTCACACAGCTAGTAAGTGTCTGAGCCCAAATTTGAACACAGGTCTTCCTGACTCCAGGCCTGGTGCTCTATCCACTATGCCATCTCGCTGCCCTTAATGTTGATTATGTTTTGCTCTAATTGTTAATTCTCTTTTTATGTATATATCTTTTTTTTGAACTTTACATGAAAACTTTATTATATATTTAAAAGGAATAGCAAGTTGTACATAATAGATTTGCAATTTCATGTGCAATCATCTTTCTTATTATACTGTATTATGGAAATGCTTGTTTTATTCCATAAATTAAAAATTAAATAAATACAAATTTTCAAAAAGACTCAAATCCCACTTTTTGCAAAAGGCATTTTAGGCCTCTAAGTCGACATCAGAATTCCTTGTTTTCTCATTTATTGTGTTCTCATACAGTCAGAGTGTATTCTGTTCTTTTTCTTCCCCCCTTATTCCACAAAGGTCTTAGGGTCATAGAATCATAGATGTAGAGGCAGAAGGGACCTTAGTAACCATTGGCCCAACTCCATTACTTTACAGATAAGGCACCCAAAGTAGAGAGGTCAAAAGACTTGCCCAAGGTCACAGATAGTAAATAGTAGAGGTAATATTCAAACCCGGGACCTCCAACTGCAAATCCAAGACTTTTTCCTCCTTACCATGCTAATTCCTTATAAGGTTTTTTTTTAATTCCTCCAACTTATTGGTCTCAAATGCATTACAGTATTCCATTATATTGATGTATCATAATTTAACCCTTAATTGCTAGATATTTGGGTTGTTTTTCAGTCTTTGTTTGTTTTGCAATTATACATATATATGTATGTGTATATGTGTATATACATACATACATAAATACATTATATGTGTAATATGGCTTTGAATTTTTTTTTTAACAGATTGCTCTTTTTGAAAATGACTAAGGGTTTATTCCCAATGATTGGGTAGAAGGATGTCATTATTTTTGTAACTTTTACTATACATTGCCAGACTGTTCCCTGAAAAGATTCTGCAAGTTTGTAATTCCACCAGTAATGAATGGGTGTATGTGTTTCTCCATGATTTCTTATTTATCTTCATAGTATTACTGAGGGAGAAGGAAGATGCAGGTAACATTACCTCTGATTTCCAGAAAGGACAACTGAGTCTCAGAGAGGTTAAACGCTTCATTTCAAGATAAACTGGATGCCAGTGGAGGAACATGAATAAGGATGAAAGAAAATGCTGATTCTCTGAGTAGATTGCCAAAAAAAATAATAATAATTCACATTTACATAATTCTTTTAAGGTTTATAAAGCGTTTTCCTTACAATAATCCTATGAGGTAGATGTGGGAGTATCATCATTATCATCCCTATTTTACAGATGAGAAAATTGAGGCTCATAATTAAGTCACTTGCCCACAGTCACACAGCTAAGAAGTTTTAGAGCTAGGACTTGCACCCCAGTCTGCTGACTCAGTCCAGTGCTCTTTGCTCTTTCCTTTTCTGTTTCTGAGCCAACTGGTGTTGAGATAGTCTGGCGCTTTGAAGAAGTTCTTGTTTGCTGCTTTCCTTGGACTCCCTCTAACATAGACCCTTACTCTGTCTTCCAGAGAAGTATATGGAATTTGACCTTTATCACAGTCTCGAGAGATGGCTGTCTGCTCCTCCGATACACGTGGAGAGAGAGAGGTCTTTTTATGCATATATGTCCCAATTCTCCAGCCAGCTTCCTTCAGGGCAGGGACTGAATGTTACATTTGGTAGTATTCTTCTGCTGCTACAAGGCCATGGTGTTGATTATCCCAAGGAGATAAATCTAGAGCAAGGGCTTACGGGGAGGGTGTCAGGTAGGAGGAAGAGAAGAGAAGGAGGGCTTCCTAAGCCAGGAAGGAAGGCTAGATCTCCTCTTGACTCTATAGCCAAGTTGCCAAAGGTTTGGGTCACTTTTTAATTATCCGTGAAACACAGGTAGGGACTGCCATTTTGTACACAACTTTTTGAATAAACCTTTTTTTTAAAAAAAATTTTTAAACCTTTCTAAAGTATATGTGACAAGAAAACTATCCAGGGTGATGGGTGGCATTGTAGAGGCAGAGACTTTCAGTAATTGCCCTCCCCAAGAGATTATTGAAAGACTTAAAAATACATCAGATTCTTGAGGGGCCTGTGCCTTTGCCCGTCATCCAAAAGATCATTGGTGAGTGGTCAGGTAAAACAGGGTGACACTATTAGCTAGAATTTGCCGGTGTTTTTCATACTGCAGACATCTCTGCCATAATTCTTTGGCAGCTTGTGGTTATCCCAGGGGCTACATGGGCTGGCTTGATGGCAGAAAATCAAATCAAGGAAGATTAGAGGTGGCAAGCAGTAGGTTAAGACCTGGTACAGCATTGGGGTCTGTCCCCCAGATAGGATTCTCTGAGGTAGGGGAGCAGGCAATGGTAGACCGATCACCCAGGCTGAAGTATCACACTATAAGGTATGACTTTGCATGAAGAAGGAAAAGCTAAATCTCTTTATTTCCTGAAGGTCAAGAACAGCCACTAAGCCATGAAAAGAAATAATGCCAGCAAACAGCACCAGAAAATAGTGAAACAAAATCAAGAGACAGACAAACATCAAGTCCTTGTGTGGATCGGGCTGGGAGAGAGATGGGGCCAAAATCTTGGTTCTATTACTGAAGTGCTACTTGAGCTTGGGAAAGCTGGTGAAGCAGCTGTTTCCCCCTCTGCTAAATGGTGGTGATAATGCCTGCTTCATTTTCCCCACAAAATTGTGCTGCTGAGGACTAGAGGTTTCTTTATTCCCAGGCCACACCAGGGGCTCTTAACCCTTTTTTTTTTTGTATTTGTATTATGGACCCCTTTGGCAGTTGGGTAAAACCTTTCTCAGAATAATGTTTTTTGAAAGCACAAAATAAGACACATAGGAAAGCAATTATATTGAAATATAGTTATAAAGATATATATATATTTAAAGTTCATGGACCCTGGTGTAACTGTTTCAATATAAGAGATAACTTTTTAACAATAACAGCTATCCAACAATAAAAGGGGCTGCCTCAAGAGAAGTGAACACCCTGTCACTGGAGAACATAGGATCATAGATCTGCAGCTAGAAGGGACCTCAGAAGCTATCTAGTACAGCCTCCTTATGTAACAGATGAGGAAACTGAGGACCAGGCAGGTTAATGGGCTTGCCCAAGGTCACAAAGATTGTAAATTTCATAGGCAGGATTTGAACTCGGGTCCACTGACTCCAAAGCCAGCATTCTCTCTGCTATATCATGTTGCCTCCAACATGAGGTTGGATGTCCACCTGGTTGGGAGGTTACATTAAGAGAGAAGCTGAGGGGCAGCTAGGTGATGCAGTAGATAGAGCACCAGCCCTGAAGTCAGGAGGACCTGAGTTCAAATCCGGCCTCAGACCAAATACTTGACACTTGCTAGCTGTGTGACCCTAGGCAAGTCACTTAACCTTGTGTGCCTCAGTTTCCTCATCTGTAAAATGAACTGGAGAAGGAAGTAGCAAACTATTCCAGTATCCATGCCAAGCATGACTGAACAACAGAAGAGAAGGTTTTGAAGCCCAGCTCTATTACTTAACCTCTCTCATCTGTAAAATGAAGGCCTTGGGTGAGATGACCTCTAACATACTTTGTGGCTTTCTGTCCTGTGACCTTAGGAAGCTGGTGTTTGCCTTGTGAGATTGCAGCCCACTGCCTCTGCCATCTCTCACTGTCTCTTTTCGGTTCCTCTCACTTCTTTCACTTGCAGGTCATCACTACAGGTGAATAGTTTCTAAAGCTTCAATCTGTCAGAACTAAAAGCAACCAGGGAGCCTTCTGAGCAATTCAATTACGGAGCACACAGCAATTTTTCAAATGACCTCTTTAGAGTCGAGTAAATGCTTGCTCTTATAAAGAGCTCATTCCCACCTCTCGATAAAACCCTGGCACCAACTTCATGACCTGTAACTTGATGATGTTGGTTCCAAACAATTTCGCAGCTGCACTCCTATCAACTTCTCCAATCCTCCTATGATAGCAAGGAGATTAAAGACAAAATGAGGAGCTACTTCCCTACTGGCTTTCCTATCTGGAATTTAGTTATCAATATCAATTGTTTTTCAGTAGTGTCCAACTCTTCATGACCCCATTTGGTGTTTTCTTGGCAAAGCTACTGGAGAGGTTTGCCATTTCCTTCTCCAGCTCATTTTATAGATGAGGAAACTGAGGCAAACAGGGTTAAGTGATCTGCCCAGGGTCACACAGCTAGTAAGTGTCTGAGGTCAGATTTGAACTCAATATATTAAAGCCTTAAAGATGAATAAATATGGCCTATCTGAGAAGTCAATCCTTGGGAATCTAGTCTGGGGCACTCTTTGAGTCTCTCTTTTTTGGGGGGCACTTAGCATTATCTCTTTCCTTGGTATGAGTTCCTAGGGTTAAGTAATTTTAAGTTAACTTAAATATTAAATTTAATTAATTTTATTTTATTAGTTATTTATTATTTATTAGTAGTTTATTTTTATAGTAATATATTATATTATTTACAGTTAGCTATTAGTTATGTAATATTAATAGTTATTAATTAATTAATAAAATTAAACATTAAGTAAAATTAAGTTCCAAAGGTATAAGTAATCCTTAAAGATATGAATGTTCATTGAAGAGTGAGGTCTTTTTTGGGTCAAGGCCAAAGGTAGAACTCTCTAAGCCCCTCCTAGCTCTAACTATTGTATGGAACAATATGAATTTTGTTTGTTGGCAAAATTCCACAACATTTGTCCCAAAGAGATATTAAAGAGATTCCTATAAAGAAACAGTGATCCTTTGGTTAGGGGAGAAGGTGTGGATTGCAGGCAGAATGTTGCATACACAGTCAGCCTAGTTTTCTATGTCAAATGATAAAAGCATAGAAACGATCTTTGCCCTCAAGGAGATTATAATCTAGTTGAGGGAACAAAAAAGAAGCCTATGCCAAGTTAAACAATAGAAACCAACAACACAAGATATGTCACACGATTAGTTACCAGCTGAGTGTCAAATGATAAAAACTAAGTTTGGAAGAGAGAGATCACTGTAACCTCTGGACAGCTCCAGTAATACAGGAGGAAGGGGACCAAAATCCTACTTTCTACAAGAAGCCGGGGCAGCTAAGTGGAGGGGCTGCTAGGTGGTGCAGTGGATAGAGCACTGGGCCTGGAGTCAGGAGGACCTGAGTTCAAATCCGACCTGAGACCAAACACTTGACACTTACTAGCTGTGTGACCTTGGGCAAGTCACTTCACTCCAATTGCCTAAAAAAATTAAAAAGAAAAAAGCCTTTGCTATTCCCCTTTAATACTAGTGCCTTCCCTCTGAAATTACCTCCAGTTTATACCATGTCTCTCTTCCTTGTTCATAGATTTTTGCATGTTTTCTCCTTCATTATATAAGCTGGGTTTTGTCCCTTTTTTGTATCACCAGTGTTTAGTACAGTGCCTAACCCATAATCAATAAGCTTTTAAGAAATGCTTGTTAACTTTTGATTTGACAAATGTATATGATTTGAATAAATGGAGACGAGGGGGCAAGAAGGGAAGGAACATCCTATTTATAAAGTTATTGAAGCTTTATGCTGCAATATGCCTTTTAAGATACCCTATAGTAAAAAGTAATATTTTTTTCTGTAAAGCCCTTTCCAGACTCCTGGGAAAAGCCCCTTGCAAAGTAAGATGAGTGATAAATTAAGAACAAAAAGGCCTTTCTTAGGAAAATTAATTAAAGGTAAAAACTCAACTTAACTTACGTGTGGTTTAATTCATTGTGTTCCCCAGCCCAGAAGTGATCTGGAGAGTAGCTGGTCCAAGGGCAATCTCCTCTTCTTTATTCCCAAGAGAAGCACCCTCTAGTACCCTAAAAGAGAGGTCCCCTCACACTTGTTGTGATGGTGACTTGGTTATTCAACTCTTCTGGATTGTTACCCCAAACACACATTGTAATTTTGTCCTTCAGGCTTCCTATGTTATCTGAAATCATTTTGGGGGAGAAAATTATGTGCCAGTTTGACTTGATAAGTGATATACCCGTGGTCACAGAGCTAGCAGGTATATGAATTAGGATTTGAAGGCAGGTCTTCCTGACTGTCCACTATACCATGCAACCTTCTCCAAGGTGACTCAGTGGATAGAGACTCAGGCCTTGAGTCAGGAAGACCTGAATTCAAATCCAGCCTCAGACACTTGAGTGACCTCAGCCAAGTCACAATCTCTGTTTGCCTCATTTTCCTCAACTATAAAATGGAGAATAATAATAGTGCCTATCTCCCAGCATTGTTATGAGCATCAAAAAAGACAATATTTGTAAAGCACTTAGTACAATGCCCAGCACAAAGTAGGCACTCTATAAATGCTAGCTATTATTATTGTTATTATTATTAGCCAAGCTAGAAATGCTCGCATATAACATTAATGTTAAATTAAAGAAAATTATTTCTTGTAGATTTCAGCCAAAAAATACAAAGCACCTTATTAATATTCTTTCTTGGATACGGGAAGCAGTGTGAGCAAAAACAAAGATGTATGATAGCATGAGGTGTGCTTTGGAGATGGTGTAGACAGCAGTTTGACTACAGAAGGCATTCAGGTAGAAAGTCAGTGGGAAATATAGCTGGAAAATAGGTAATTTCTAGGAATTACAGATTGTGAGCTCTGAGAGGGAGCTTATTAGATCAAGACTACCACATGTAGCCCTCAAGGTCCTCAAGTGTGGCTCTTTGACTGAATCCAAACTTCACAGAACGAATCCCCTTAATAAAAGGATTTGTTCTGTAAAACTTGGACTCAGTCAAAAAGCCACACTTGAGGACCTAGAAGGCCACAGGTTCCTCACCCCTCATAGCCTAACCTTATTTACGGATTAGGAAACTGAGGTTTGTGGGATGGGGGTAATGTGACCTGATTGAGGTCACATAAGTAATAAGTGATGGAGAGGAAAAATGACAACCTAGTGGCTCTTGCCTTCTTAGGTTAGGGCCTTGACTATTAAACTAAGGAGATTTATATTTATTCCATGGGCAGTGGTTCAGATACTGAAGGTTTTTGACCATGTGATCAGTGTTGGTTTGGGAAGACACATGTGATGAGCTGATAGAAGAAGAGACCAGAGACATGGGTGATGGTTTGAAGTTTATTGCAGCTTTCCATACATGAGTTTGAACTTGTGCAGTGGCAATGTAATCAATAAGGACCAGAGACATTGTGAAGGAAGAATGAACAGAACTTGGGAATTGATTGGATGAAGAAGGCAAGAAAAGAGAAGGAGAAATCAAAAGATCCCTTGAAGGTTCCCAACCCAGTGATTAGGGAAATGGTGATACCATTTAGAAAAGTAGAAATATTCAGGAAGCAACTAGAAATGAGGGTCTGAAGTTGGACTGTGAAAGCTCAAGGCTTGAAATGTAGATTTGTACTTCATCCATGTAAAAGTGAGAATTGGAGCGAAAGCAGACCAGATCTCTGGGAGAAAGGGGGAATCCAAGGGGAAAGTGGTGACAAATTAGAGAAAGGACATCAGGGCAGAACATTGAACCTTGAGAAGGACCCATACTTAGCGGGATGGGAAGACAAAGAAGGGGAGTTATCAGAGGAGACAGAGAAGGGAGAGTCAGTAAGGTAGGATAATCATGGAGGAAGGGCAGTTTTAAGAAGCAGATGGTCAACAAGGTCAAATGCTGCAGAGAGGTCAAGGAAAACAGAAAAAGACCACTGATCTCCAGTACCCTGAATGAGTACAATGTCAATAGGCCGGCGGAGGATGAGGCCACTTTACAGGGTGTTATAAGGAGTATGGTGAGTGGGTACATCAATTAATAAGCAGCCCTTTTTTGAAAGCTTTGGCGGTGATTAATATAACAGGTTTTATGGTATAGATGTCCTTTACATACATGATCTCATTTGCTCTTCTTAACAAACCTGTGAAGGAGGTATTATGATTCTCATTTTACAGCTGAAGAAATGGAGGCTGACAGAAATTAAGTGATTTGTCCATGGTCACACAGCTGGTAAGTATATGAGTTGGAATATGAACCTAGTTCTTCCTGACTGTCCACTATACCAATGCAGCCTTGGCAAATAGAAAGTGAGAAATAGGATAGTAATTAGAGTACAAAGCATCTTGAAATCCTTTTCAAGATGGGGAAGACCATAACAAGTGTCAAGATGGGGAAGAGAGTCAGTGGAGATAGAGGATATTGAAGATGCTGAAGAAAGAATAGAGCACTGGGGAAACAAGGTCTCCCCCAGGGTGCAAGTAGAGGGATTGGTTACACTTGAAAAGGAGAAAGGAAGATGGGTGTAGGGGTTATCTGAAGCACAAAGGGGCTCATGCCAGATGGTGTAACCCCTCTGGAATTTGTCTTTTGCTTCATCCAGTAAAGTGGGAGGTGAGGTCACCCACTGAAAGAACATAGGACACGGGGTGGGTATGTAGAATTGAGGAGAAAAGAGAGCTGAAAGACTCATTCTGTGGATGCAAACTAGGAATCATTGTCTGGCAGGGAAGAGCCAAACAAAGTTTAGACAACATGACATTTTATTAGGTTAGATTAACACAGTCCTGTGACTTTCTCCAAGCTCAGTTTGTGAGGACTGGGAACAGAAACTGTGAATCACATCACAATGAATACCAGGGAGGAAGGAAGCTGAGAAGCCAGCCTATTAACAGATTTGTGAAACTGCAATGGCACCTTTCAATGCTCTTGCCTGGGACTCTCCACCTTCCCTGTGAGGCCATTGGGGTCACAGAGCCATTTCTAATCTACTAAACTGAAGATCATAAGAGTTAGCATTGGACAAGGTTTCAGTGAACTTATACTTTCATTTTACATATTTACAGAGGAGGAAATGGAGGCACAGAGAAATTAAATGGACTACCCAAGGCCACATAGTCACAGAGCCAAGGTTTGAACCCAGGAGTATTCTTTACATTCTATCACACCATCTCTTCGAGGTTCATTGGAAAGGTCACAGAACATCACAAACCGTAAGGGTGGCAGGCACCTTCAAACCATTTAATCCAAGAGCTTCCATTTCTAAAGCAGAAACTGAGGCACAGGATGAGTTAATGAAGTGTCCAAGGTCACACAGTAAGATACTGACAAAGGTAAGACCCAAACCCCAGGTCTTCTGACTCTTAGTCCAATGGAATGACTCCAGACTCTTTTCTGAGGGTCATAAACCAGTCAACAACCTACCTGGGGTGTGGGCTGGAGAGTGAGGGTCAGCAAGCCTCCCCAAAGCAAGCTAGAAATGAACTGATCTCATTGCCAAGCCACCAGTAAGTCCCCCAGATCTGGACAGGAAAAGAGGAGTTTATGGCAAGACAAGGGGAGCAAGAAGAATGCACAGGCATAATAATAACTATTTAATTAAATTCAGGGGTGAGAAAAGAACGCACTGGGAGAAGGGGAAAGGGAGAAGTAGAGTAGGATAAATTATTTGACCTAAAAGAGCAGCAAAAGAGTGGAGGAGAATACAGAGGACTTAGCGGGGCAGAGCACTTACTCTCATCAGAATTGGCTCAAAAAGGGAGTAACATACACACTCAGTGTAGAAATCTGTCTTACCATACAGGAAAGTTGGAGGGGAAGGGGATAAGAGGAGGGGGCACTGATAGAAGGGAAGGCAGATTGGTGGAGGTAAAATCAGAAGCAAAACATTTTTGAGAATGAACAGGGTGAAAGAGAGAGAATAGGGTAAATCGGGGGAAAATAGGATGGAGGGAAATACATAGTAATCATAACTGAAAAATCTTGACAAGTTTCTCTGATAAAGACCTTACTTCTCAAAAAATAGAGAACTGAGTCAATCTTGTAGAAATAAGAGCCATTTCTTAATTGATAAATGTTCAAAGGATATGAACAAGCAGTTTTCAGATGAAGTAATCAAAGCTATCTATAGTTATATGAAAAAATGCTCTAAATCACTGTTCACTAAAGCAATGCAAATTAAAACAACTCCAAGCTACCAGCCCACACCTATCAGATTGGCCAATATGACAGAAAAAGAAAATGACAAATGTTGGAAGAGATGTGGAAAAATTGAGATACTTGCATTGTTGATGAAGTTGTATACTGATTTAATCATTCTGTAGAGCAGTTTGGAACTATGCTCAAAGCAGGGCTATAAAACCATGCCTACCCTTTGACCAAGCAATCCCACTACTAGGTCTATATCCCAAAGAGATAAAAACCAAAAATATGTACCAAAATAGTTGTAGCTCTTTTTGTGATGGCAAAGAATTGGAAATTGAGGGGATGCCCATCAACTGGGGACTGGATGAACAAGTTGTATATAATTGTGATGGAATACTGTTATGCTATAAGAAATGATGAGTAGGACGCACTCAGAAAAACCTGGAAAGACTTACATGAACTGATGCAAAGTGAAATGAGAAGAACCAGGAGCACATTGTAATATTGTATGATGGTCAACTGTGAATGATTTGGCTATTCTCAGCAATGCAATGATCCAAGATAATTCTGAAGGACTTATGAAGAAAAATGCTATCCATCTCCCGAGAAAGAACTGATGGAGTCCAAATGCAGATCAAAGCATACTTTTCTTTACTTTATTTATTTTTCTTGGGTTTTATTTTGGTCTATGTTTTCTTTTACAACCTGACTAAGATGGAAATATGTTTTGCATGACTGCACACATATAACCTGTATCAAATTGTTTGCCTTCTCAGTGAGGGGGGAGGAGAGGGAGAGAGGGAAAGAATCTAAAATTCAATTTTTTTTAAAAAAAAACTCGAATGTAAACATTGTTTTTACATGTAATTGGGGGAAAGTAAAATAGTAAATTAAAAAATGATAACTGACATTTTTACAGTGCTCCAAGGTTTAGGAAGCATTTCATCCTGACAGAAAATCCATGAGTTTAGTGTTCCTGATATTATTATACCATTTTACAGATAAGGAACCTGAGTCTGAGAGGGGCTCAATGAGTTGCCCAGGATCTATTGAGCATTTAAGGTGAATTTCAGGATTGGAACTTACCATTCTATCGGGAAACACTGTTATTTGTCCTTCATTCTCAAAGAGGACAAATGACATCAGGAAGGTGATGTCTTGACCCAGTGAACTGGATTTAAGTGAGGCAAGACTGTGCAAAGTCACCAACCTCACTCTCTCTTCTGGAGCCATCTGGGTCCTGTGGCAAGATATACATCAGGACAACTGAAGGTGTCCCTGGGTGCAGCTGAAAACCTTGGCCTTTTTAAGCTAAGGTCTATTGGGAAAGACAATGTGTATATGTATATACATATTTATGTATACAGAACTATGTGAAAATAAATGCAAGGTAATTATGGAGAGATGTACTGGCATTTGGGATCCTAGTTTAATAATAATAATAGTCCAGATTTATATAGTCAGGTAAGTTCTGAAAAGCACTTTATACACATTTTCTAATCTCATCACCAGGCAGCTAACTCAAACCTTGGATACTACCTCCCTCAGCCTCCTCCCCACTCTGATTGGAGGGTTGGAGGGTAGAGGGCCAAATTCCTCCCAATGCCTTCCTTTATAGAGGACAGAAGAAACTGGACTCTGAGCTCACTGTATTCTGTATTTGCTGCTCTGCCTGGTTTCAACTCCAGTGAACCAGATGCCCCATTGATAAATACCACTGGGACCTCCGTCCCCTTTCCAGCTTCCTTTGCTATATTGTGTTTCCCCATTAGATTGTAAACTCCTCAAGGGCAGGGGCTGTCTTTCTTACTTGTATCCCCAGCACAGTGCCTGACACATTGTAGGCACTTAGTCAATGTATATTGAATTATTGAATTGAATTATCTTATCTGAGCCTCACCACTATCCAACAAGATAGGTACTTCAGGTGGGGCAGCCTAGGTGGCACAGTGGCACAGCACCAGCCCTGAAGTCAGGAGGACCTGAGTTCAAATCTGGCCTCAGACTAAACACTTCACATTTACTAGCTGTGTGACCCTGGGCAAGTCACTTAACCGCAATTGCCTAAAGAAAAAAAAAGATAGGTACTACAGGTATAACTACCCTAATTTTAAGAGGAAACTAAAGGTCAAATTTAATGTGACAGCTTCTTGTTATCCTGCGGATAATATAAAATCCTGTTTGGTTTTTAAAGCCTCTTCATCACTTGGACACCTCCTACCTTTCCAGTCTTCTTACATCTTACCTCCCAGCACATACTGTATCATCCAATGACACTAGCTTCCTTTGCTGTTCCTCACACAAGAGAATCTTTCTGACTCAGGACATATTCACTGGCTGTCCCTCATTCCTGGAATGCTCTCCTCCTCATCTCTGCCTCCTGGCTTCCGTGGCTTCCTTTAAACAAAGTAAAATCCCACCTTCTACTAGAAGTCTTTCCTAATCCCTCATAATTCTAGCACCTTCCTTCCATGCTTATCTCCAATTTATCAGATCTCAGTTTGACTGAGGCAGCACCATTCAGTCATTAAGGCTTAATAAGGCAGAGAAGGGCCTCTTTACCTAGTCTAGATAGATAGATAGATAGATAGATAGATAGATAGATAGATAGATAGATAGATAGATAGGCAAATAAATGAATGAATGAATGAATTTTTTAAAAAAATCAATCTGGGACGGAAGGACCCTCAGGGTTTCTGGCCAGAATATTTCAGGCCATTTACATTCATTCTGAGCCAATCAAGGCCCAAACAATGGCCATGGGTGGCTTGGCCTGGGATTTATTGTTGGCCCATTAATGAAATCCAGAATGATTTAGTGTGAAGGCTGGTCTTTAAGAAAGAAAAAAGACTTTAGCTTGAAAAGGCCAAGGTCCCCCACTGCATCCAGGGTCATCATCTCCAATCTTCCTGATCTACATCTGGCCACTGAACCCAGATGGCTCCGGAGGAGAAAGTGAGGCTGGTGACTTTGCACAGACTTCCCTCACTTAAATCCAATTCACTTGTATGTCACAGCATCACCTTCCTTATGTCATGGTCCTCTTTGGGAAGGAAGGACAAACAACACCTTTAATATATACTGCATATATCTTGTTTTTGTATGTTGCCCCTGTCATTAGAATGTGTGCTCCTTGAGGAGCAGAGACTATGTTTTTTTTAATCTTTTTTTTATTTTAATTTTTTTCCCCATATACTTTTGAGTTGAAAATTTTTCTCCCTTTTCCTCCCCCCCACCCTCCCCAAGATGCGCACAATCTGACATAGGCTTTACATTTACATACCCATTAAACATATTTTCACATTAGTGAAGTTGTAAGTAAAAATTAAAACCAATAGGAGGAACCATCAGAAAGATGAAACAAAACTCAACAGAAGGTAAAAATAAGTGATAGCGATTCAACTTCCATAGTTCTTTCTTTGGATGTGGACAGCATTTTCCATCCCGAGGCCTCTGGAGAAGTCTTAGATCCTCACAATGCTGAGAAGGGTTCAGTTTAACATTCTTAGTCATTGCATAACGTGGCTGTTATTGTGTACAAAGTCCTCTTGGTTCTGCTCACTTCACTCAGGATCAGACCATATAAGTCTTTCCAGGTTTTTCTGAAGTCAGCCTGTTCATCATTTCTTATAGCACAGTAGTATTCCATTACATTCATATACCACAACTTGCTCAGCCATTCCCCAATGGATGGGCATCCTCTCAATTTCCAATTCTTGGGCAGAGACTATGTTTTTACATTTCTTCATATCCCCATTGATTAGCAAAGTCCCTGGTACAGACATAGGTGCTTAATAAATGCTTCTTAACGTATTAATAGTTAGACTGCAGTGTTAGAAAATTAACACATCCTTTTGTAACTCACAACACTCACATCGCTACAGGTGGAGTGCTTTCCTCACAACCATGGAAAACATCGGCACAGTAGAAATGAGATTATTAATATTGTTAACAGTATAATAACAGTAATACAATAAATATTGTAGAGCATTAGACTTGGGGTCAGGGAGACCTGAATTCAAATCTGGCCTCATTGAGGTCAGATTCGGGAGAGCTGTTCGGGCATGAAAGAATTCACTTAGATGTTTTCTTTACCCATTGGGAGCTTTGTTATGGTAAAAGCCAGGAGCCGGTACTGTATCAATGGGGCTGAGTAAAGGCGACTGGTATTTGGGGGAGCTAGGCTTACACAGCAAAATTCTGACAGAAAGCTATTCAGCCTGTAGATGTTCAGGGTGATGATGTAGTTTTAGAGTTTTATGGTGGTTAAAGATAAGGAGGAATTTTATGGTATTTCATAATAAGGAGGAATTTATGGTGTTTCAAGATAAGGAGGAATTCTAGGATGCTGTCAAGTTTATAGGGTGGTCTCTCAAGTTCCTCTCAGGAGAGGCCTCTCAAAAGTCCTGGAAAAGCAACCCTTAATATTCTCCTTAACCCCGAGGGCACCATATGCTGTATCCACATCAGCCTCAGACTCTTATTAGCTGTGTGACTCTGGGCAAGTCACTTAACCTCATCTGTAAAAGGGAATAATAATACCACCTCACTCCCAAGGGTCGTTGTGAGGATCAAATGAGAAAATACTTGTAGAGTGCTTTGCAAACCTTATCATTAATGCTATTATAACAAATATAAATATAATTGTACCGGAATCCCCAAACTCTTAGTACAGTTTGCACCTTACCCCTGCTACGTCTGTTCAGAATCCTGTGTGGAGCACCATGTGAGGTGGTACAGAGTTTAGCTAAGACAGGCTCCCTGCCCTCATGGAGCTTGCTTACAGTCTAGTAAGGAGCTAAGTCTCCTAAGCAGATGGCCTTCATACATAATACTGGGATCAGCTCATTAGAGGCAGAGAACACATAATGTATAAGTTACTTGACCTCCCTCATTTTCAGTTTCCTCATCTGTAAAATGGGGGTAGTATTAGCCTGTACCTGCCAGGGTTGTTGTGAGCATCAAATAAGATAATATTTGTAAAGTGCTTTGCAACCCTTAAAGCACTATGTAAATTCTAGTTATTATTAATAATAATTCCACAAGCATTTATTACATGGGGGTGCAGGGGTGAGGGTGGGCAAGGAGGTGTGTTTGCTGGCCTCCCATTAAGCCCCCTCTCCACACCACCATGGGGGCCACTGTCCTTTAAGGGCCCTAGGTGGCTGGGGATCCTGAAAGGTACCTATAGCTGATTTTGCCCTGACACCAACCCTGGGAAGTAAGTGTTACTGTTATCCCCATTTTTCAGATGAGGAAACTGAGGCAGATAGCGGTTAAGTGACTGGTCCAGGGTCACATCTGAGGTTGTATTTGAATTCAGGTCTTCCTGCCTTTAGGTCCAGTGCTCACTAAACTATTTACGTGGTAAATGCTTAATAGATGTCTGTGGACAAATATCCTACGTGGTAGCACTCTTAATGAATTTACATGCTTGGTGTATTTTATTTGTTGGCTTAGCCCTCCTCCCAATCCCAAGCAAAATGGGAACAGGCTTTGTATACACCATTGCAGTGCCCGATTAGTCAGTTTTGACTCGTTCCCTTTTGCTCAGAAATTTAATTCAACTAATATTTATTAAGCACCTACTGTGTGCAAATCCCTGTACTAGGAGGCCCTGGGTGAGACCAAAAGTTTGGGTAAAACCTGATCTCTCTGAGTTTATTGTCTAAGAGGAGGCTAAGGAAAGGACCTACAATTTCATGAATATAGGGAATTCCCAGGTGAGAAAATCCTTTCTACCACTGAAGGTCTCACAAGATAACCTCTAAGGCTGAACATGTCTCTCTTTGGATTGCCGTTTGGTCATTCATGGTCAGAGAAGGAAATTTTTTAAAAAATCAGCTGGGGCCCGAGGCTCCAGGTTCTGCTCACCTAGCTGAGCCCCTTCTTCACCTGCCAAATAGGAGAAGGTGCCATGTTGCCGAGGTGGAGAAAGTGGTCCCCCTGCCACTCCTCTCACGGGAAGTCCAGCAAGTCCCCTAACCCTGTTTGCCTCAGTTTCCTCACCTTTAAATGAGCTGGAGAAGGAAATGGCAAACCATTCCAGTATCTTTGCCAGGAAAATGCCAAATGGGGTCACAAGGGTTAGACATGACTGAAAACAACAAGGTTTTCCCCAGTTTTACGCATTCCATAAGCTAAAATTTTAGATGTTAAGAATAAACTAGTGGGTTTTAGAATATAAACAGCCCTACTGTACAATACAAACAAGAAAGAGGCTCTCAACTGAGGTCCTACTTTCACTTCTGCTTTATGTATAGCCCCTTAGGAGAGTCCTACAACATACATGTGAACATTGACTAGAAACGTTGGGCAGAAATCCAGAAAAAGAATTATGAGAAGAAAGAGCAGGACTGCACAGGGCACAAAAAGAGGGACATAGATCAGCCACTGCATTGGCCAGCATGAGCTAGCTCATGAGATGGCAGGATTTGTGAATAAAGAGATGATGAAGTCTGATCTCTTGGCAAGACCAAGTAGTTATACAGGTAGTAGAATGGATACTTCACTAAGAGTTCTTGGTGCTTGGGATCAAAAAAAAATTACTATCTTTCCTCTTGAGTTCATAGTGGAGCTTTGAAAATTTTAAACAATCCCATGTTTTTGCTTCCTTGGCTTTAGAGATGTCCTGTACTCCCGGTGTGTTTGTTTTTTTTAACCTAACTGTTGCTCGTTGGTCTCATTCATTGCTTCCTGCTCTTCTTCCTGACACTTTAATGGGGGCATTCTTCAACCCTCTTCTCACTCCTCCCTAAAATCCCTCCCATGGCAACCTCATCTCCTCCCACTCCTTCAAGTAAAGCCTTTCTTCTGAGCTCCAGATTTGCAAGTTCCAGCTGCCTCCTAGAGCTCTCCACCTGGATGCTACACCAGCCCTTCCATTCAATCAGTCAACAAGCATTTATTTCTCACCTTCTAGGGGCCAAGGACTGTGGTAAGTGCCAAGAATACAAAGGCAAGAATGGAATAGTTCCTACCCTCAAAGGACGTACATTCTACCAGGAAGGTAGGAAATAAGCATTTAGTAAGTGTCTATTAGGTGACAGACACAGCATTTTATAAATATTTATGTTACTTGAACCTTACAACAACCCTAGGGGCTATTATAATCCCCATGAGGAAACTGAGGCAAAGAGAAATTAAGTGACTTACCCAAGGTTATACAGCTAACAAGTGTCTGAGGCTGGATTTGAACTTGGAACTTCTTACCTCCAGGCCCAGTACTCTATCCACTGAACCACTTAACACCACACATACAAGTATATATGGAATGGATACAAAACACTGGGTAGTTTTGGGAGGGAGGGCACCAGCAGTTGGGGATAGGGAGAGAGGGTAGGAAATCAGGAGAGGGTTCATGTAGAAGGTAGAACTTGAGATGGCCTTGAAAGAAATAGTGGATTTTGAGAGGTAGAGGGAAGAAGGGAATAGATTTCAGCCATTGGGGTCAGCCAAAATGACTTATTGATTATTTAACACTTGATCACTTAACAAAAAAGAAGTCTGGTTAACAATGGCATAGAAAGGATACTCAGGGAGAAAACCTCGCTGGTTCAGTAGATTCAGCTCCCTTGATCTCTGCATGTAAATGTGTCTGGTCTGCAGAGTGTGTTGGGTCAGTGACTCAGGCAGTGGAACATATCTCAAGTGTGTGTGGGGGGAGACACTGACTTCTCAAGGACTATCTTTTTTACGGCCTAGAAGATGACTGGGAAGATGGTCAATACTTCAGACCCTAGTCCTCTGGACCAGTCACATCTCTGGGATAGCTTCCCTGCTTTGGGAAAAGACAAGCCTAGTGGACATGGCTGAGACTCTAGTAAATACTGTTTCTCCCATGCCATGTTTCCTGATTCTTGTTATAACGTGCTGCTTTTAGGGCTATTGTTCCAATATGACCAGCTGATTATCTCCTAACTGCCAAATCCAGTGACTTTCTCGGTTCCCATTTTTCTTCTCTATGAAACTGGCTCCCAGTTGGGTATCTCCAAGCCACCTAGCCTCTTCTCTGAGCTTCAGTCTCACATCACCAACTAACTGCCTTTTGGCTATTTCATACTGAGTTTCCCACAGGTATCTCTAACTCCATAGCTATCTCCAAAACAGAAGTCATTGTCTTGCCCTCAAAACATAACCAATTTCCCTAATTCTGGCAAGGGTACCCTCATTCTCTCAGCCATTCAAGTTCACAACTTCTGTGCCATCCTTGACTCTTTAACTCTCCCTCAGCCCCATGTCCAGTAGCTGTCTTCTCAATTCTGCCGCGACATTCGCAGTGGTCCCCCTCTGTCCACTCACAGAGCTCCCACTCTATTTCAGGCTGTCATCCATCACCTCTTGCCTGGACTATTGATATAATCTCCTAATTGGCCTCCCTGCCTCAGGGAGGGTCTCTCCCATCTTCCATACAGTTGCCAGAGTGATATTCCTAAAGTGGGGGATGTTCCTCTGCTCAATGAACAGCAATGGTGCCTCATTAGTTCTAGGATTAAATAAAAACTCCTCTTTCAGAATTTAAAATTTATTACAACCTGGTTCCAGTCTACTTTTCCAGATGTATTAGAAATGACTCCCATCCATACACTCCGTGGTTCCATCCAGCCAGCCTTCTTGTGTTTTTCACATACTATACTCGATTTCCCATGCCTTTGCTGGATCGGTTTCACATGCCTAGAATTCTCTTCACCTCCACCTCTTAGAATCCTTAATTTCCTTCAGATGTAACACTGGCCCTGGAGCCGGGAGGATCTGAGTTCAAATCTAGCCTCAGACACTTAATATGTATGAGCTGTGTGACCCTGGGCAAGTTACTTAACCCTGATTGCCTCAGGGGGGAAAAAAACAACTTAAATGGCTCTTTTCTTGATTCTTCTAGCAACTCGTCCCCCATCCTCCATAAATTACCTTGTGTTTATGTTATAAACATAACCCGTATGTGTTATTTGCGGTGATAAAATGGTAGAATGTAAGTTCTTTGGATGTAGGGACTCTTTCATTTTTATGCATCCCCAGCACCTAACAAAGCACTTGGTATAAAGTTGACACTTAATAAATGTTTGTTGACTAATAGGATCCTTGACCTCTCTGAGGTCTTTGGCCCAGCTCGGTTTCAGCAAAACTACATGTAACAGTGGCCATCCCTTTAAGGTGTTTGTGCAGATAGCCTTAGGCCCTGGCACTTTCCTTTTCTGGCTGGAACTCTTCCCATAGAATACTGAGCCTGGGTCCCAGCTACTTCCAGGAATATGTGCTCAGCAATTAAGGATTTGGCTCTGGGGAATGACGCAGCAAACCCTTGTTCCCTGATTCCATGACAATGGTGGGGTGGAGGGTTGGCTGCAACAAAACTATCAGTTTAAAAGGAGAGACAGCTTCTGTCCTTCCGCCTGTCTCTAGGAGGACACAAGTAACTCCATCTCTGGGACTTTCAGTTAAAGTTAGGGTAGGTGACCCTCTCCTACTCCTTTAAAGGTGGTTACTGCTCATACATAGCTGATAGAGCAGGTATTCTTCCAGGTTCTTCAAGATTCTGGGTCTTGGGGTCCAAGCTCCTGGCTGCCTTTTCTGTTTTGTATTTCTTTGCCTGAGTCCAGGTGACCAATCAGCCATCTTGAGATGGAGGTTTCCAGCTATTTATGAGTTTGAGAGTCAGGAGCTCCTGGGGCTTTAACTTAGGGCCAGCTTAACTATAGGACTGAGGTACTCCCTACAATTACTACAGTACTTCTTGGAGAAGATGACCATTGAAAAGAGAATCAGCCCACTTGTCTGGCCTGGTTTGCTAGAAGTTATAGACCTTGAGGAATATTGTGCAGAGCCACGGTGAAAATGAAGTGCACTGAGCAGTCACACTAATTGTCTCATGTTGTAATGTTTTAAATATTAACCTCCTAAGAGAGTATCATAGTAATTATAGGTTTCTGCTCTGTGTTTAAATCTTTGTTGATATGTACTTGTGAGTTTTGTGGTTTAAGCATTTCTTTTGTGTGGAGGAAATAAATAGCTGTCCCATACCTGATTTACATTGCATCTTGAGTATCTTTATTTTTCTTCTTTATGAATGATCCTAGACATGAACCAAACATATTCTTTAAGCGAATCTTCCCAGAATTCTGGAGTTGAGGGTGTTAGAGCCAGAGAGTTAAGGAAAAAAGAGTCTGACCCTGGTCTTTATGGACCCCTTTCACATGACAGCCCTTCAGATGTTTGAAGACAGTTATCTTTTCCCCCAGGACTAGTCCAGAGGTAGGGACTCCTTTGAGGGGAGAGGGTGAGTGTTTCAGTCTCACCTGTGTTGTTACATAAGTTCTGGTGATTCTCCAATCTTTCTGACTCCTTTTTCCTCTTGTTGCCTCCTTTTTTTCTTGCTCCTAAATATAGGTACTTCTCAAGGTTCCATGCTCTGACTTCTATTTTTTTTCTTCTTTAACTCCTCCTTACACAGATTTTATCTACTTTAGCTCTAATTTTCACTTTTGCATGGTTAAAGTTCAGATCTACATTTCAAATACTGATCTGCCACAGTTGAACTATTGTCCCTCATTACCAACTGTTTATTGAATAATTCTCCTTTTTTTTTTTTTAAATTCTTAATGGCACTACCATTTCCTCAGTCATCCAGGCTGGAAATTGAAATTCTGCCTGGGAAGAAGCATATCGTGAGGGATGGGAGACTCTCAAGAATGAAATTTTGAAGACCAATTCCAATGGTTTCCAGGGTAACCATCCCAAAAAACAGGAATTGTTTCACTGTCGTTTCAATAACAAAAGTGAAGGGGCAGCTAGGTGGCAGAGTGGATAGAGCACTGGCCCTGAACTCAGTTCAAATCCAGCCTCAGACCAAATGCTTGACATTTACTAGCTGTGTGACCCTGGGCAAGTCACTTAACCCCAATTGCCTAAAACATATATATATATATGCACACACACACACACACACACACACACACACACACACATATATACATATATATTAAAACAAAAACAGAAGTGAATCAACAGATTGATGTGACTGCATAGTGTTCTCACCAACAATCCTAAATGTTAAAAAAAATAATGGTAGATAGATATAAATATAGATAGATATATACATACATACATATGCACACACACATATATATATACACATACATATATAAATATACATACATATATATTATATATAGGTATCCATATCTAAATTATATCATACTCATGCTGGTGCTTGGGGTAGAGTAGATGATGATAATTGACAAGAGACATGAGGCAAAGGGACTCAATTCTGCTTCTGCTGCTGTTGACCTTTAGCTTGGAAAGTACGGAAGAAAAAGAGGTAATAAGGAGTTGATGTTGTCGTTATTGTTTGTCCTTTGTTCTAGAAAAGGACCATGATGTCAGGGAGGTGATGCAAGTGAATTGGATTTAAGTGAGGGAGGGCTCTGCAAAGTCACCAGCCTCACTTTCTGCTCCAGAGCCAGGTGGGTCCAATGGCCAAATATAGATCAGAACAACTGGAGATGGCCAAGGATGCAGTAGGGGACCTTGACCTTTTCAAGCTGAGGTCTTTAACAGGTCTCAGTTTGAGGCAACACCTACTCAGTGATTGAGGCTTAATAAGAAAAGAGGCAACCTCAGACACATAACACTTACTAGCTGTGTGACCCTGGGCAAGTTATTTAACCCCATTGCCTAACCCTGCCCCCCCCCCAAAAAAAGAAAAGAGGCAGAGAATGGCTTCTTTACCTAGTCAAAAAAAGATTTGATCTGGGAGAGGAAGACCCTCAGAGTTTCTGGCCAAAACAGAAACAATTGATTTACATCCATTCTGAGCCACTCTGGGTCCAAACAAAGACCAAGTAGAGTTTGGCCTGGGACCCGTTGCTGGACAATCAATGAAAACCAGAGAGATTTGGGATCAAGGCTGGTCTTTAAGAAAGAAAAAAACAAGTTTCAGAGATTAAAATTTATAGTCCCTTTGGTCAGAGCACCCTCAGGTAAGGGTGTGATACTCTATGTAGACAGAGGGAAAAGAAAGAAAGCAAGGAAGGAAGAAAGGAGGAAGGGAGCCGTTTTGCCCAACTGGCTAGGTCCAGTTTGGTCCCCAGTGGGCAGCTCCTTTTGTACTCACAGAGGTTGTTGTTTATCCTTCATTTTTTGAAGAGGACCATGACATCAGGGAGTGATGCCACGAGTTGCAAGTGAATTGGATTGAAGTGAGGAAGGGCTATGCAAAAGTGATAAGATATATGTCAGGACCAGTGGTTGATAACTAAGGTAAGTAAGGAGATAATGAGAGGATACCTGGGCCGTTTTTGATGAATTTAAGTCACCTTGCCCAGATGAACTACATCCTGAGGTACTGAAGTAACTGGCAGATAGGATTCTGGAGCCATCATTGGTGATACTTGAAAGACTGTGGAGAATGGAAAAAAGTACCACAGGACCTGAGAAGAAGCAAATGTCTCAATTTGGGGGGAGAGGGCAGGAGGAAGGAAGACAAAAGAGACTGCAACTATAGGCTAATAAACTGGACTTCAATTCCTGAGAAAATTCTACAATGAATCATTTAAGAGCTGCCTAAGCAGGCACAGATTGTGGACCAGGTATGCCAGCACATGCTTTATGCTTGCCCATGAAAAGATGGTTAATGAACATCTGGAAAAAGCAATAATTACAAGGAGCCAGTATGGCTTCATCAAGAACAAGTAATGCCAGATTAACCTTGTTTCATTATTTGGTGGAGCTATTAAGCTAGTCAACCTATGATTTCATTTCCTAGTCCTCCTTAACCTTAGTGCCTTCCCTGTATATTTATTTTATCTTGTATAAATTTTATTAATTTGTGTTACATATTTTGTTTGCACAATTGTTTACATATTGTCTCCCCCATTAGACTAAAAACTCCTTGGGAGCAAGGATTGTTTTGCACCTTTCTTTGTATCCCCAGTGGCTTAGTGTAGTACCTGGCATATAGTAGAGACTTAATAAATGCTAGTTTAATAGCTATTGTTATTATTGGTTGACTGATAGTAGATATATTTACTTAAATTTTAGCAAAGTATTTGATAAAGTATCATTATTCTTGTTGAAATGATAGAGAAATGTAGAAAAGATTGATTTGGAGCTAGTTGAATGGCTATACTTAAAAAGTAGTTGTGAATGGTTCACTGTCAATTTAGAACTCTCCAGGAAAGTACCCAAAGAATCTGAACTATTTCACATTTTTATCAATTACTTGAATAAAGGAGTAGATAACATGCTCACTGAATATGCAGATGACATAAAGCTGGGAGAAACAGTTAATGTATTGTATGACAGAATCAGAATCCAAAAAGACTTTGACAAGCTAAAGGATTGGGCTCAAACTAAAAAGATTGCCATTCAGTAGGGATAAATGTAAAGTCTTATCCTTGGGTTCAAAGAATCAGCTTTACTAGTATAAGGTGGTAGAAGCATAGTTAGACAATAGTTTTGTCAAAGCCCACTATGAGCCAGCAGCTTATGTGATCTCACATGAAGGGAGTGAGGAATCAAGGAATGAGGAAGTGGAAGTATCTTGGGACTCTGCCCTGATCACACCACATCTGAAGTACCATGTTCAATTTTTGATGCTTTAGAAGGATATTGATAAGCTGAAGAGTGTCCAGAAAAAAGCAACCAGGATGGGAAAGGAGCCTCAATTCGTGTTATATAATAAAAACTAAAGTTGAAGGAACTGGGAATGTTTAACCTGGAGAAAAGGAAATTTTTTGGAGGGGGGTGGTGGGGGGGGGAGAGAGGGGTAGTGGGAAGGGGCAGAAGGGGAAAAAAACAACATATCTGTTCTATCTGGCTCCAGAAGGAAGAACTTGGAGCAGTGGTAGGAATTTAGTTTCAAAAAATATTTATTTTGGCATCAGGAAAAACTTCCTAAGAATTAGTTGTACAAAAGTATAATAGACTGCCTAAGAAGGTGGCAAGATCCTCTTCATGGGAAAACAGAGGCTAAATGACAACTTGTGAAATATATTAGGAGTCCCTTTTGGTTATGAGTTGGACTGAACTGCCATTGAGATTCCTTTTACAATTCTGCGGTTCTCTGAAGTCTTTTAGTTATTTCTTATTCTTCCTCCTCCTTTGTTAACGCTTATCCAATTAGTCACCTAGCTTTGTTGATACTTCCTTCAAGATGTCTCCCGTTGAAGACTTATACGAACTCATGCAAAGTGAAGTGAGCAGAGCCAAGAGAACATTGTGCAGAGTAAGGAGGATCAACTGTGAAAGACTTAGCTACTCTGATCGAGACAGTGATCCAAGACAATTCTAAAGGGCCCAGCATGAAAAATGCTATCCCCCTCCAGAGAGAGAACTGATGAAGTCTGAATGCAGACTGAAGCATACTTTTTTTGGTTTTATTTTTGTGTTTTCCTTTGCAACATGAATAATTTGGAAATGTGTTTTGCATCACTTCACATGTATAATCAATATCAAATTGCTTGCCTTCTCAAAGAGGGGGGGAAGGGTAGGTGGGAGTGAGAGAATTTGGAACTCAAAATTTCTAAAAATGCTAAAGATTTCTTTATATGGAATTGGGAAATATTTGACAAAATAAATAAAAAATATATTAAAAAAAAACAAAAGCAAAACAAACAAACAAAAAAACCAACCCAAAATGTCTCCCTTCTCTCCTTTTCCCCCCCATCCTGCTGCCATTGCCCAAGTTCAAACTCAGGCATCACTGAAATAAATGTTTAACCATTGCCTCTGCCTGCAGTCTCCACCCTTCCCCCTAAATCATACACTGCATAAAGTAATCTTCTGGATTCACCCCTTTGATATGTCATTCGTGGTTAAAACTTTTCAATGTCTGTCTCCCCCCATAAAGTTAAATCTCCTTACCTTAGCATTCAAGGCCTTTAGTGTTTTTTTTTTTTTTTGCTGCCACCCAAAAGGGTGAAACTCCCTGGATCCTACTTTTGCCAGTCTCACTATGTGAACGACCTAGAGCTATGACCCTTAGATTTCACTTTCCTATTGAAAGTTTCAGTAAATCTCACTGATGCTGCTCAGTTGAAGCTACAGACTTAGAGCAACTTGAAGTGATTGTTTCCAGGTCAGACCACCCCAGGTAACTTTGTTTCCAATCATGGCCTCCGAGGACTTTGTTTCCATTACTATCTTAGATAACTTGTGATTTATAACTTATAATTTTCAAATGTTTTAAGCTCATATGTGTTCTAGATTTCTTCCTTTTTGGTAACACAATTACATTTGCTGCCGGGCATTAACTATTTCTTTAAATAAAAAAATGGTTCAAGAGATGGGCTAGAAGCTTTTGATGTTCTTCCTAGGAATTATCTGTTTCCAGTCATATCTCCCATTGATTTCCTTTGTGACTGCTCTAGCCAGTACAACAGGTGTCCTCACCCAGTCTTGGCCAGTTTTCAGTCACTCCTCCCCCCTTACTTTTTCTCCGTACCCACTCTTCCCCACTATGACAAACCAGACGCATTCTCAAGTCCCTCTTTCCTAGACCACTCCAGGCTACAGCAATCTTTCCTTTTTGTTATCTGCCACTCAGCTGGCAACTAATCACCTGTCCTTCCTGCAAGCCAGACACTGAGTCTTTCACGGATTTTGGTATAAAAATAAAGAGCCATCATCTCTTCCAGCATTTGTCCATTAGCTGCCCCCGGGTAGAAGCAGAGACCAGGATCAGGATCCTGTACTGGTTTGTTTTAGTCCCTAATCTTGCAACTCAATCTGAATCTACCAAACCTCTCTGAGCACCTTCCAGAAAGGGGACTGTATTTTCTATAAAGTCTATCTCAAGAACTTCAAAGCAGCAGCAGAGTCCTGGACAGAGTCAGCCCCACCCTAAACATTCTCCCACACCCTGAATGGGAGAGGTCCAGCAAAAGGCTCATTCACTCATTCCTACTTCTTCAAAGTCCTTGGGATTTGAAATGGAGTAATGTTTGGGGGAAGAGGTTTCTCTAGATGACTATTCCAAAGCAGTGAGATCCTCATTTCATTAGGTAGGTGGAATTGAAAGGCCCCGTAAATCATATTCAATTTCCTTTGGCTTTTAGTTCTTTTAAAAGCATTAGCTTGTGGAAAGAATACAACCAGGGAACAGTTTAGGTGGAACTCTTTCCCCACTCATCACTATGATGGAGGAAAACACTAGACTATTCTTCTGGGAATAAAGTGAGACTATCAAATCCCAGAGATCTTTCCTGGAGAACCATAAAAACTGATGAAATATTTTCCCTGAAGCAAGCTTCTTACTTCCAATGACAGGGAAGAAAACTATTCGTTCTGTTCCTTTGAGGGGAACTGCCCTCCAATTTGACAACGACTCCTACTTAATATTCGACTTCCCAGGAGCTGGATTGCTAAAGCAGGAGGGAAGGGGTGCTTTCCCCTCTGGGCTGGGGGAAAGAGGGGAAGAGAAAGAAAAGGGTCACCAAACAGTTTGGGTAGATTACAGCACCCCGGCAACAATTTGGTAGAGTCCCAACTATCCTCTCCTCAATCGTCCATTCCAAAGGTCACGAAGACTGAGAGTGGGGATGAGGATAAAGAATCCTCTTCAAATCTTAAGGAACAGTTGTGATAGAGACAAAAGAGTTGTCTCCTCTCCTTTTCCCACCCCAATCCCCTCTTTTTTGGCAAACATGTTTTTCCATTACCGCACATCTTCCTGACACGTGTTATTTTTTTCCTTCTCGCCTCCAAGCTCACCCCCATTCTCCCCTCTGATCACACTGTTTATTTCTCTCCTGCCTTTATCGCTGCCCTTGTCTCTTCTAATCTTCTCTCTTGCTGTGCTGACGTCACGGTGAAACCTCCCTGATTTTCCTTTCACATACCAACTCCACACGTTTCTCTTAAACCCCTTCCAACAAACCGGCTCAGCCTCTGCAAGAGGACGCAGCTGCTTTCAAGGTAAGCCCAGACAAGGAGCTGGGCCGGAAGGGGGCTGGAGGAGTCAGGAGGAGGTGGGGAACAGTCTGACAACTTCTCGCCAGCGTGTGCTTGTTGCATCAAATGAGGAGGGAGGCTGAGGGAGGGAGTGAAGGGGCCAGATTTGATTTCTGATCAATAGATGTGGGAAGGGAGAGAGAAGAATCAAAATGCTAGAGACTCCAACAGAAACCAGAGAGGCTGCCAAAGAAGAGCTTAGTGGAGAAATTAAAACACAATTCCCTAGGGACGGATTAACTCCAGACGTGGGATCCCTCATTGGAAATGCTTGAGAACTAGGTGAAGTTCTAGCAACTCCATCCTAAGGGCAAAGAGACCAGACAAAAGTGATCTGCAAATGGAATCGGGGGCTGGGGGAATAGAAGAGATTTGAACTGCATATTGTGCATGGGTTTGTTTTTTTCCCCCTTTTCCCAATCTGAAGTAGAAGGCAACTAGTTGGTCAAGGTGATGCCCTCCAGAACCCTGAAAGAGGCAACTTGAGTTCAGTGGGGCATGCAGGTTAAAAGCAGGTGCTGTCGTTCAAACTAAGGATGCAGGCTGCTCGCTCTCCTGCCTGGGAGGGACACGGATGCTTCTCGCCCTGGCCCAAGCTGAGCAGGACAGCCTGTTTTTTTCCCCAAAGAAACGTCTAAGGGCAGCTTCGTTCTCCCCCACCCTCCACCCCCTTCCCTGGTCTCGTGCTTGTTTGGGTTCTCGGGGCTCTGCTGCAGTGCATTCATGCCTTTTGAACAACTGTCGGAAAAGGGCTCCCAAATTCCCGGGTTGAGAGAGAGAGAGAGAGAGAGAGAGAGAGAGAGAGAGAGAGAGAGAGAGAGAGAGAGAGAGAGAGAGAGAGAGAGAGAGTGTGTGTGTGTGTGTGTGTGTGTGTGTGTGTCGGAGAGCAGCAGACAGAAGAGATTCGGAGGGAGAAGGGGCAGGGGCTGCTGGCTGGCTAGTAGAGTAGCCTGGAAAACACGGCAGCTGCCCGGAAGATCATAGCAATCCCACGCTGTGGGGGGAGAGTGGAGGTTTTCCCAAGGGAGGAGGAGGATGCCCCTGGCACAACTAAGACCTTCTCATAGAGATGCTGCAGTTGGTGCCTTTGAAAAAGCCTGGATGCTAATACACTGTGAATTATAAGAAGGGGTGGGGCGGCAGATTCCAGAATTGGGGCCAAAGAAACCCCCAAAGACGCCTACTTGCAAGCCACACCCCGGAATGGAGAGATCCACGGAAATACCAGTTACTTTTTGAAAGGTCCCCAGGGAGAAATGAAATACTTTGGACAGGAGGTAAGGAGTTTTGGGTTTTTTTTTTTCCTTAAGGTAGATTGGAATGAAGGGCTCTTTGGTGCAGTGCTGTGATTTGGTTCTTCTTTCCCCCCCCCCCCCCCCCGCCTCCCCGATTCCAGAAGACCAGAATTGTCAAGCTTAGGGAAACCCTGAAGTTGTGGATGTTTTGGAAATTCAAGGGGGCTCAGCCGGGGCGGGAGAGGAGGACTTAGGGCTGGGTGAGGATACTTTGAAACCCTCCCCAGCTTTGAGATAGTCAAGTTCAGAGGGAAGAAAGAGTCATTGCCTCTATGTCATGGGTATTTAAATAGAGGGAATGGGGATCAGCTGGTGTGTGTGTGTGTGTGTGTGTGTGTGTGTGTGTGTGTGTGTGTGCGCTTGTATGTGTGAGATACATCTTCAAGATGAGAAGAAATAGACAGCAAGAGAGACTTAGGTTAGAGCTCTAATAAAAAAGACGTTCCTGAGTTACTATTGGAGCCAGTGGCCAAGGATGCTTAGGGAATCTCTCTGAGGACATGTGAAAATGGCATAATTTTCATTTGCCTAGGATGTGGCTAAGCGTGGTCTTGTCTGAGGGCAGGGGAGGTGGAATATATAAATGTTTTTTCAAGGTTCCTTCCAATCAGGAGATTCTGTGTCTGATTGGAAAAGGCAGAAACAAACCTCATGCAAGTCAACATTGTTTATTGTAAATTAGACTGATTTTGATAACCATTTTTTCTCTCCTTCTCCTTTCCCCTACACACAAATGAAAATTTCTAAATCAGAAAAACAAGGGAAATTTTAGTTTCTAAAGGAAGACAAACTTATAAATGTTACAAAAGACGGACAAATGTCCTCCCTTGCTTCTCCTGCTAGGATGATAATGTTGAAAGGAGCGAGGTTCAGTGGTTAAAGTTAAGAAAAATAACAGTGGAAATTTTCCGCAGACATTTACTGCGAGCACAAGCAATCTATCTGTGTGACCTTGGAGAAGTCCATTTAATCCTTCTATTTCCTTTCTTATTCTTCTGAGTATTTCATCCCAAAACACTTAAACATCTTTCTGTATGTGGCATCTTCACAAAGCCTTGTGACTGTCTATAAGTGCTTGGAATTCCCTTTGTGAATAGCTTTATGCAGCTGCAATGATATTTTCAAAGCTTAATCAGAATAAATTGTTAAAAAAGAAACAGTGTGATTTCTTTGTCTGGAGGCTGGGGCATCTGTCTAGTCATATGGGGAAGAGCAAAGTGACCCGAGCTATGGTGATTCAGAACAACTCGACCTTGATTTCCTACCCAATGATGCACTTCCTTTATTGCAGTGAAGTGATAGTCCTGTCCCTGGTGCACTCCATGCTGGGCACATAGAACATTCAAGGATGGGTGTTTCAAGCCTTTCTGGCAAAAGAGAGAATCAGAGAACAGTTTCCTCTCTATATGTTGTAAAACAAGGATGGAAGAGTTGGCCTGAAGAAAAAAGTTTGCCAGTGGCTTGAATGATCATTTGGGCAAAGATACAATCAAACTAGAGACATTTTCCACCATATATGTTACCAATGAAGTGGTTCAGTCAAAAACAAACCAACATTATATATATAAGATTTTTCTAGCAGTTTGCAAAGGAGCAATATGCAAAGAGTGGCCAGGAATAGCCAAGAGTAGCTTGGATTCTGTAGAACACAAGCTACATATTGGAAATTCCCATTTTGTATTCAGTTCTCTAATGCAAACACCATCCTCCCAAAGCCATTTCCAAGATAAATAGGCTGGTGTGGAGCAGAGACAGCAGGTAAATTGTCCCACCCCTGACTGTGAGCACAGACAAACACAAATATATCTCCCAGAGGACCTACCCAAGCCCAGAACACTGTCTGGCAAAGAGAAAGTCTTTATATTCGCAACAGATCCAGCATCTGTTTCAATCTGACAAACAGTTTACTGGAGAAATGACCTGGCAAGATAAGAGGCTCAGGCAGTCTCTGATAGCAAGGTGATTTTCCTTAATGACCAGGATTGATTGTGATCATAGTCCCTTTGGAAAGATCTAGACAAGCCTCTTGTCCCCTGGAGCTTGGGAACAGAGCAAAGCCTGCCTTGAACATATTGGCCATACACATCAAAAGACCAAGGCAGGCTGTGGCAACCCAGGAGGGTGTTCCACACAGGCAACTATAGCTGGACAACTTGTTTTCTTAAAACACTGGGCTTGCACTTCTACATGCTTGTGGGCATTTCTCTTTCCAACAGGTATTTTTCTCTGTCAACATTTCTTTAGGAAGAGTCCAGTGGATCGAAGCTGTTGCATTCAGCTTTAGCCTTCTAAGTACTGCTAACAGGGGGTGGACCAGATGGCCTCTTGAAATTCTCTCAGTCCTATCACAGGCACACACAGAATCATAGATTCTAGGCTGGCGGGACTTCAGAGACCGTCTAATCCAAATCCCTCATTTTACAGATGAGGAAACCAAAGCTCAGGGACGATAGGGGATTTGCCCAAGGCCACATAGGTAGTAGGTGCCAAAGGTGGGATTTGGCCTTTGATTGACACCAGAATTTTTCCATTGTACCATGCTGCCTCTCTGTCAACCAACTTAGCTAACTTGTCCATCATAAATTGTGCTTCTTTCAGAGGGCTCTGGGCTTCTCAGCCCAGGTGGTTAACTGACTGAGCATTCTGAGTGGCATGTGGAACTGACTTTTCCCTTCTTTTGACTGGTTCAGCTAATGTTGCTTATTTTACTTCACAACGGTCCCATTCACACATCAGTGCTCATCATCTTGTATTGTGGATGTTATTACCAACTTCCCAGAGAACAAAAGACCAGAAAGGAAATGCAGACAGCTTTGAAAATACTAGTCTAGAGTTCGTAGCATGCATGCATATAACAGTTTGGAACATGACTTTTTGGAGAGAAAAACTATTTTGCAGGAGTCTTTTGCTAATGATGAAAGTCTGAGGGTAAGAAAGTGTGTATTAACAGAGGATATAACTAGGAATTCTTTCCTCTAGAGCAAAAAGAGTTGGGGGGAGGGAACAGCACAGTTAAACTGTTAGAACAGACAGACTGTTGGTTGAGTGGTATGGCAGTGGCACAGCCGTGTGATCACAGGTACAGTCACACTAGGAAAGGGTCCGAGGGGGCAACAAGGGATCAGAGTTGTATTGTGCAGGCAGCAGAAGAACATGGAGAGTGTTGGAACAGTTGTCTGTTTGGAAGAACTATGTCTCCCTCCCACATCAGCACTCTGAGGTAAAGCCCAAGATACCCTACTTTAGTTAGAGTTTCATTGACAGTTAAGACTCTGAACATAACTGGGGAAAGGAAATGGCTGTTCACATCATTCCCCTTTCCCGGACGTTCTGGAAAACTTCAGAAAGGCAATTAGCAATGTAAAGGTCTTTGAGGTAACACCTCAAAATCTTCTCATACAGTCCACTGGTTGGGGACTTGACATTTGGCATCCTATGATCTTGAATTACCTATAGATATCACCTGGCCAGCTAGGTGGAGCAGTAGATAGAGCCCCAGGGCCTGGAATCAAGAAGACTTGAGTTCAAGTATGGCCTTAGTCTCTTACTAGCTGTGTGACCCTGGGCAAGTCATTTAACCCTGTTTGCCTCAATTTCCTCATCTGTAAAATGAGCTGGAGAAGGAAATGGCAAACCACTCTGGCATCTCTGCCAAGAAAACCCCAAATGGGGTCATGAAAAATCAGGCATAACTGACAACAACTGAACAATAAAAATCATCAGTGGTTGTGTTATACCATCAGTCTTTTTTCTTTCTTGAAAGTCCATGACAAACAGCCAGATGCCTTAGGTATCCAAACCAACCTGTAATATTTCTTGTTTCTTATGTACCCATCGATTATGGTGTTATCATTCCCAAATCTGGCTGCCATGGAGAACACTAGTGGACTCCATGAGAGAACGCTATGATCTAAAGAGAATGATTTCTGGGTTTATTTTTGATGGTAGAAGGAATAATTTGTAGTTGGCTAAAACACTAAGATAATGATTTTGAGGTAACTGTCAATTGTGATGAGGCAATATTCAATTCAGCACTGTTGAGGTGCATTTAAACGTAGGGTCCCATTGACAGCAAAGATGCATGAGCAACATTTGTGTTACCTGTCTCCAGAAATAAAGACTGAATTGCAATATGTATGTGGGATCATCAGAGATTTAGAGATGGAAGGGACCTGAGAGACCTTAGTACAACTGCAGATGAGAAAAGTGAGAGCCAGTGAAGCTAAGTGACCTGCTGAAGGGTCACATGGATAATATGTGGCCGAGCTGGGATTCCCAGCTAGGTCTTCTGACCCCAAAGCCAGTGTTCTTTCACTGTGCAAACGTAGTTTCCAAATGTGTAAAATGAAAATTTTAGTATTGATAGATTGGATTTGGTCTGGTTTGTCTGAAATGGGATGAGAAGAGCCTTGGTAAAATAGTAACAATGACAACAGCAACATATTTGAAATAATGTATGGCTGAAATAAATAAGTATATAAATAAATAAATGAATGAATGAATATATGTCTATATATATATGTGTACACACACACATATATATGTATGTACACACGCACACACACACACACACACACATATATATATACAGCTAGGTGGTGTAATGGATAGAGCACTGGACGTGGAGTCAGGAAGATCTGAGTTCAAATCTGGCCTTAGACAGTTACTTAGTGTGACCCCAAGTAAGTCACTTAACCCTGTCTGCCTCAGTTACTCATCTATAAAATGAGCTGGAGAAGGAAATGGCAAACCACTCCAGTGTCTCTGCCAAGAAAATCCCAAATGGGGTCATGAAGAGTCAGATGTGACTGAAACAACTAAACAACAACACAGATATATATATATATATATATGTGTGTGTGTGTGTATATATGTATATATATGTATATATGTGTGTATATATATGTATATATACACATACATGTAAAAATTATATATTATCATAATGTGTGTATATATGTATATATGTGTGTGTATATGTATATATGTATATATACACATACATGTAAAAATTATATATTATATATCATAATGTGTGTGTGTATATATCTATATATATGTATATAGATATATACACACACATATACATACATACACATATATATCTGAATGGGATCTTCTCTTTCAGAGAAAAGATTACAATGCATTAGGATAAAGCTGTCCTCCCAGCAAACATATAAGGTAGTAAGGGCAGGCATTTATAAAGAGGTAAAATAGGCTTACACAGCCAAGTTAGTAAGTGACAGAGCTTGGTCCAGAAGACAGGGAAATTCCTAATCCATTGTGCTGCCAGGACCATAAAAAGAGTCACCCTGCATTCCCTGAATTCCACGTTATCACATACATATACAAGGGGCGGGGGCAATCTATGGGGCAAATGTGGTATGTACCTATGTTTTGCTCTTTCAGCCAACCCATCCTGGTTTGGGAATATATGTTTAATTCCTTCTAGTCTTTTCTTAAATTTTTTTTTCTTTTTTTCTTTCTAATCTGTTTCTTTGATATTTTCTGGTCCCAGCCATATGGGCACCAACTTGTCTGCCCCCTTCCCATTCTACCTTCTGTCAAACAATCGCTCTGCTAATCATAAATTAGCACTCCCAAGTTGCCACATTTACATCAACCATTCAGGAGATGGCTCTGTCTATGGTAAAAGGGAGCCTACATAATTTACATTCAAGTGAGATTATTCATCACATTGCGTAACATTATGATGACCATATTGACTCCAAATATCCTTTTTTTTTTTTTGAGAGTAGATTTCCCTATTTCACCCAGAGAGAAATTATAGTGGCCTTCATGGGACTGATCACATTCCTGATCATCATGGAAGCACTGACCTGTTCAATTTCTGACCTGGACCAATTTGCTCCCCCCATCCCCAGCTCCTATGGGGGCTTACCATATTGGTGCCACACTTAGTGCAAACACCTGATTGGCTTTAGCCCTAATGCGGCACAGAGTTCCCAACTTCGGGCAATCCATCAGCCCCAGCCTCCCCAGCAGCAAGGATTACAGGTGTGAGCCATTACGCCCAGCCAAATGTCAGTTTAAAATATAGTCTTCTTATATTCCCAGACTATGCCTTAGCGTCTGGGATAGGAACGCATGGTGCAGGTAGGTGGGGACAAGGCTCCAGCTATCCAGTTGTGGGTGACATCTGCTAGCCTACTCCACAGACACTGTCACCTCCTTTCTGTCAAGGCCTCACTGTGACCAGGATGGAATCTGGTGTTCCAGTGGGCAGTTCTTCAGCAATAAGAGATCCAGGAAGAGAGGGTACCAGGGACGCCAAGTCCAAGAGAGAATACAAGCTATTAGACACTGGGCTAGAAACCAAGCTGGGTAAGATGAACAGATATGCTGGGACCAGTGTGCTGTGGTGATTCAGGACTTTAATTCCTGCTGCTGGGAAGTCTGAGGCTTTTGGACCTCTTGAGCTCTGGAGTTCGAGTTTCAGTAGGTCCAGCCAGTTAAATGTCCTCACTAAGTCTAGCACCAATATGGGGAACCTCCAGTTGGTAGGGTAGGCCAGCAGGCTGTCTAAGGAGGGGTGACCCAACCAAAGTCAGAAACAGTAGGTTAAAGCTCCTATGCTGATCAGCAGTAGTATCAGCTCGTGAGTGGTTGCTGAATTTCCAGCTTTGGTGAGATGGGGTGGTGGGGGAGGGGAAGATGAATTAGTAAAAGAAGTAAGTCAAAACCAGATGATATAAGTAATAAAAGAAACTGGAAAGGTGCTAGGGCACATTGCTTACTTCTACACACTTATCAGTGAATCTTACAAGGGATATTAACCATGAGAAAATATTAATAACATTTGTAAAGCGATTAGCCTAGTGCCTGGCATACAGTAGGTACTTAATAAATGTTTGCTCCCTCTCTCTGACCAGCCTCCCCACCCCCACCAGGGAACCAAGAGAAAAGACACCCATCTTTCTTGAGTGAGAATCCAATGGGTCTTAAGTGATATTAATATCACTAATAATTTCCACGTGACACTAGACAAACCCCTGGGTGTTTAGAGGGAGTAAAATGCTTAGAAGAGAGGGAGAAATGGAAGGGTTAAGGGGCATGGAAAAAAACTGGAATGGGTCCTCAAAGGCATGATTTGATGGCTTCTGCAGGCATCCATATTGGAATGAGGTACAAAATAGGGTAAAAAGTCTTCCTTAGGATCATCCAAGTGTTGGAAGTAGGGAAGAGAAGAACATTTTTAGAATTTTATAGATCTCTATACTTGAAGTGTAATGTTGCCTTAAGCTCAAGGCTAATAAAAATTTTATACATTAACAGAGAGACAGCATTGTCCAATATATGAGGCTTAGGATGGGAACCTAAGTAGATTCTCTCATGAGATCCTTGCATTGACTTTGGCAAAATTATTTATTCTAGCTCTGCTATTTACTACCTGTGTGACTAGACAAGTCACTTGCCCTCTCTAGGCCTCTTTCCTTCTAGCCTTTAATCCCATGATCCTGTCAATGCCACCATTTTTTTCCCTCCATCTATAAAATAATGGCTCTATGAAAGATGAAAATATTTAAATGATCCAGAATTCAAAGCCCATTTCAAAAGTGGTTCTCTTAAAATGTCTTAAATTTATCCTGTCTTCACTTCTCCCTCCTTCCTCATCCCTCCTCAAACTAGAAGTATCAAGGATTTTGCACACCTGATGGACAAAAATTGATTCCTGAGGATTAGACAGACTTTCGAGCTGCCAGACCAAGGTGAATGGGAAAATCACAACCCTTTAAAAACTTGGGTTTTCTGTGGTCTACCCAGAAAATGGGGGACTATTGGCCATGAGCTCAAACTTGATCCAGGGTCCTCCTAGAGCACCTCTCCCCAGTCTCTTTATTTTATTTTTTAATTTTTCTTTTTTTTTCTTTTTTAAAAATTTTATTAATTTATTTTGATTTATCAACAATCACTTCCATATGCTTTTGAGTTGAAAATTTTTCTCCCCTTCCTCCCCACCCTTCCAAGACGGCCACAATCTGACATAGGCTTTACATTTACATACCCATTAAACATATTTTCACATTAGTGAAGTTGTAAGTAAAAATTAAAACCAATAGGAGGAACCATTAGAAAGATGAAACAAAACTCAACAGAAGGTAAAAATAAGTGATAGCGATTCAACTTCCATAGTTCTTTCTTTGGATATGGACAACATTTTCCATCCCGAGGCCTCTGGAGATGTCTTAGATCCTCGTAATGCTGAGAAGGGTTCAGTTTAACAATCTTAGTCATTGCATAACGTGACTGTTGTTGTGTACAAAGTCCTCTTGGTTCTGCTTACTTCACTCAGGATCAGACCATATAAGTCTTTCCAGGTTTTTCTGAAGTCAGCCTGTTCATCCTTTCTTATAGCACAGTAGTATTCCATTACATTCATATACCACAACTTGCTCAGCCATTCCCCAATGGATGGGCATCCTCTCAATTTCCAATTCTTTGCCACCACAAAAAGAGCTGCTATGAATATTTTTGTACATGTGGGTCCTTTTCCCATTTGTTTGATCTCTTTGGGATATAGCCCTAGAAGTGCTATTGCTGGATCAAAGGGTATGCACATTTTTGTAGCCTTTTGGGCATAGTTCCAAATTGTTCTCCAAAATGTTTGGATCATTTCACAACTCCACCAATAATGTATTAAGTGTTCCAATTTTCCCACATCTTCTCCAACATTTATCATTTTCCTGTTTTGTCATGTTGGCCAATCTGATAGGTGTGATGTGGTACCTCAGAGTTGTTTTGATTTGCATTTCTCTAATCAATAACAATTTAGAGCATTTTTGCATATGATTATAGTTGGCTTTAATTTCTTCATCTGAGAACTGTCTGTTCATACCCTTTGACCATTTATCAATTGGGGAATGGCTTGTGTTCTTATAAATTTGTCTTAATTCTCTATATATTTTAGAAATGAGGCCTTTATCAGAGAGACCCAGTCTCTTTAAAAGACAAAAAAAACCCTTTTCATTTTGTGGTTTATTGTTAATAATTTATAATCAACATTGCCCATTGTATTTGACCTGAGTTTTCTTGCCTTTTAATGTTTTCATTGACATTATGTATATTGTTCTTTAGACCTGCTTTCTTTACTCTGTATTATTAGCTTATACAAGTCTTCCTGCATTTCTTTTATTCTCCATGGTCAATACTCATTATCATTCAGTTACAAATGCATTACATCCTTATATCACAATTTGTTTAGTCATCTCCATTTTGGCAGCACATAATTTATCTTTAGATTTTTGCTATTGCAAAGTAGTGCTTATATGAATATTTGGTAGTGATGCCTTTCCTTTTGTCATTGATCTCCTTGGTGTGAGGGGTTGGGAAAAGAATTGGAATGGGTCCCTAAAGTCAGGCGTCCTTTTAGCTTTCTTTTTTCACTAGTCTTCCTCATTTGTCTAAGTACTTTGTTCTGTTGTCAGAAAATGCCAGTAGGGTGGGGGGAAGGAGGAGGTGGAAGAGGAAAGCATTGTTTCTTTTTCAAACACACACACACACACAACACACACACACACACCCTCTAGATTCAAAAGTGAAACACTCATACTTCTCCCATTATATTCCTTCCTAAGAGTCCTCTCCCAGTTAAATATATTTCAGCAGTTAAAAAAACTCTGTTTTCTTTCTCAGATCTCCCTATTTATAGTTTACAGTTGTTGGCATGTATTCATGGCTCTGACTACTTAATTTATATCTCTGGCCTCTCTTGCATGCCTCAGGAAACTTTGGAATCTGTACATTTCTTTGGTGGATGTATTTCTCTTCTTCATCCATTCCCTGTCTTCTTTTCCTCCCATTGCCTACCCATCATCTCCATCATGTCGGTGCCACAAATCAAAATCCAAGGCCATTTTGAGTCAGTGATTGCTGCTTCCACCAGCTTCCACATAAACACGTGGGACTCTGGCCAGGAAAACTTGTAATTCAGATAGTGAAAAGGTGTCACGGACATGAGGAGAATCACAAAGGATGCACTCAGTAATTACCAATTAGATTGGAAAGTCATGTTCCCCGTGTGAAGGGGCCCCACTGGATCTGTAGTAGTTAAAGAAAAAGACAAAGAAGCCAGTAAAGGTGCTCATCAATGTTGAATGCATTATGGGGAGAAAGGAAGAGGGTGATAGACTGTGTTTCAGGGTTTGTGCAGGTCTACAAACCCTTTCTGTGTAGATTACAGCTACAGCAGAGCCCGTGGCATAGAAGACTCCATGGAAACACATTTCCTGCTGCAACTACCCAAGCTGCTGGGGGGGGGGGAGAGGGGGGAGGGAGAAGGGCAGTGTTGGAGAGAAGGCAGGAATACCATCTACATTTACATCTTAATTGTGAAAAACTGTACAGATCCAACACTAGCCTGGTAGGAATTAGGGCTGAGAAATTAAAAAAAATAGAAATGATCACACTTAAAGGTGGATCGTGTGTTCTCCAAAACTCCTGTGGAAAACTGTCATTGTGCTCTGATGGGGACTATAGAGTTTCCTTTGTATAATGTCTGGCATAGAATCCCATTCAGTGAAGGTTTTTCTATGAGAAACCAATTCAGAAGGGAATGTGCCATGTTTTTCTTATCTCATCTAGTTCTCTAATTATGCTTAATAAGAACTAGTGTTCAAAAAATTAATTTCACAATCTGAAAAAAAGATCTGGATCAACTGCAAGCTTAATAGGAGTAATTCATGACCCCATTTAGAGTTTTCTTGGCAGAGGTACTAGAATAATTTGTCATCTCCTTTTCCAGCTCATTTTACAGATGAGGAAACTGAGGCAAACAAGGTTAAGCGACTTGCCCAGGGTTACACAGCTAGTTAGTGTCTGAGGTCAGATTTGAACTCAGGTCTTCCCAACTCCAGGCCAATGCTCTATCTACTCCACCACTTAGATGCTGTGCTTCTCTTAATTCAGCCTAATGTAATATTAGCTTTTTTGGCCGTCATACTATTTTAACAGGACAGCTAGGTGGCACAGTGGAGGGGTCACTGGCCTGGAGTCAAGAAGACCTGAGTTCAAATATGGTCTCAAACACTTATTAGCTGTGTGACCCTGAGCAAGTCACTTGACCCTGCTTGCCTCAGTTTTCTCATCTGTAAAATGAGCTGGAGAAGGAAATGGCAAAACCAAAGGAAAACCCCAAATGAGGTCATGAAGAATCAGACATGACTGACAACAAACTTCTAGGAATAAGTAAATGAGTTGGGCTCAGTAGATGCCAGCAATCGCTACTGCTGGGGAGCTGAGGCTGGAGGATTGAGTTGAGCAGTTTTGAGATTCAATGAGGCTATGTAGCAAATCCTGCACCAAAATGGCAACCCCTAGGGAATGGATGAGGCGAAGGAAGGAAGAACTGGTCCAGGTTGAAAAATAATGGATCTGATTACAACTTTTATGTCACTCTATTGGGATCAGGCCCATGAAGGGGCACTGCACTGTTAGCCTGGGTGATATAGGAATACCAAATTTAATTTAAAAAAAAAAGGACTAAAGAGATATAGTGTCTCTGTAATTCACCCTGGTCTGGAGTAGTGTGTCAGTTTTGGGTACCGTAGTTTAAGGCCATGGATAATTCTGAGAATGTCCAGAGAAGAGTAACCAGGATGGTGAAGGACCTCCAATCAATGCTGTAAAAGAGACGGTTTAAGGAGCTGGGGACATTCAGCCTGGAGAAGAGAAGATTCAGGAGGGACAGATGTGACCACTACCTTCAAGTATCTGAAGGAAGGCCTTGTCATTGGAAGGGGATTAGATTTATTCCGTTAAGCTCCAGAAGGCATAGGCAGAAAGAATGAATGGATGGAAGTTAAAGAGAGGCTGCATAAACAAAACAAAACAAAAACAAACAAAAAAACTCCAAGACGTCCCTCTGCCGACATTTTCACTGACTGCTACCTGCAATCTCTCCCTCCTTCTCTCTGTCTCCTGTCTTCCCTGGCTTCCTTCAAGTCTCAGCTAGAATCTCACTCTCTACAGGAAACTCTCATTGTTTCCCCTTAATTCTAGCAGCCTTACCTCTACTGACCATCTCCTGTTCATGCTAGATATAGTTTATTTGCACATAATTATTTATATGATGTCTCCCCCATAAGATTGTGAGCTCCTTGAGCCAGGGGTTGTCTTTTACCTTTGTTTGTATTCCCAGCACTTAGAGCACTGCCTGGCATATAGTAGGTGCTTAATAAATGTTTACTGACTGACAGTGTAGGCTTGGTGTCAGGAAAAACTTCCTAACAATTAGAGCTGTCTAAAAAGTGGAATGGGCAATGGTCTTTTTTATTGCACTATGTTATGGAAATGCTTGATTTATTCCATAAATTAAAAATAAAATACATTTTTAAACAAGTAGAATGGGCTACATTGGGAGGTAGTGGCTTCCCCCTCCTCCAAGATCTTCAGGCAGAGGCTGGATAGGTGCTTATGGTGGGAATTACTTTCAGGGTATGGGTTGGAGGAAATGATCATTGAGATACTTTCCAATTTTAAAATTCTATGATTCTTAATTGCATAGGAATAATGATGACAATACTTCTGTAATATTTTTCTTCTCCTGCTGCAGGATAACCCTATGGGCTGGCAGGCACTGTTGTCACCCCGTCGTTGCCTCTCGTAACCGATCCAGTACCAGGACCCTAGGCAACCATTGGAAGGAGGCCTTCAGGATCTCTTAATGGGCAATGTGTCCCCACCTGCTAGCATTCTCTAAAGCCACTTAGACCAGCTCAAGAAGTTCTGGGTCACAATCGCCTTCACAGAGGGAAAAGGTCTTCTGGTGAACCTTGAGACTCAGGAGTCTGGCTGTACCTCCTTCCTGACTCCTGCTGTCCTCACAGACTTTTCCTCAGAAGAAACACCAGGTGAAGTGAGTTCCTGAGGGCTGGTGACTGCTGATGCCAGATCATCAGCCTCCCCCTCCTAAGGCTCTCTCCTAGCTTGAGGGTTTGCCTGGCAGCAATGTTGCAGTGCAAGCATGCTGAGGAGTTCAGTTTTGGTCCCCGGGCCCTAAAGGATGCCCTCATCTCCACCAACCCTGTCCTGCAGGAACTCTATGCTAAGGCTTTTTCCACCACTGAGAGGTTTTTCCTCTCTGAAGCATACAACCCACAGAGGACCCTCTTCTGTACATTGGTCATCAGGACCGCCTTTGACTGGCTCCTAAGCCACCCTGATGCCCCAGAGGACTTTGAGACTTTCTACCACTCTCTTGTAAGGAGGAAACAGAGCACATGTCGGAAGCATATTTACTTACAGCCAATAGGTACCTTGGGCTGGGGGTAGAGGGAGAGGGGTGTCACTCAACTTGGTTTTGGGCTCCAGGCTTCACACTCTAATCTATGCAGAAGCCAGGAGGAGAAAGGGTCTAGGTCTATATTAGAGCCTCTCTGGCCCCCATTCAGGAAGATTTCTCTAATTTATAACTCTTAGGAATTATAACCGAGAGTACTCTGAGGTCTCAATAAATTACATAATATTTTGCCTCAGGCAATACTTAAAGGGAGGAGAGAGTGAGAGGGAGGGAGGAAAGGAGAGGGAGTGTGTGTATATGAGAGAGAGAGAGAGAGAGAGAGAGAGAGAGAGAGAGAGAGAGAGAGAGAGAGAGAGAGAGAGAGAGAGAGAAATAGTTTGGGGGAAATAGCAGGATCTGGCTAATAATTTCAACTGGCAACAACAATCAACAATAGAGACGAGAGAGTGGGACGGCTTATTTATCCCAGTGCTGAGAGGAAGAGAGAAAAAAATGGCATGGTTTCAGGTTCTTTTGAAAAGAAATGGGATGGCTTTCTACCCTTTCCCATCCTACTCCCAATACTGTTGCTTCCTTGAGCTCTAGAGCAAGGGATGATGGAACTTTCCTTGAGCCCATAGAGAAGTACTAACCACTGAGCATTAGCAATATCCTAGATGTGAAAGAGAACACTGGTCCTTCAGGTATGCTGCTGAATTAAATTGGATGTAGGGTCACCCAGAAATAATGGGGATACCCTGAGAGGAAGGAGGAAGACAGCTAAAGGTGCTCAGGGGATTCAGCTGCAATACCACGATCAGAGGGGAGAGGCCCCTAACTCCAGAGTTCTAGACTGAAATGAACTCCTTCCTGAGGCAGTATCACCAAGAGCCAGCTCCTTGAAAACCAGTCATTGGAATCATACCTGTCCCTTGTGGATGAGTAATTCAACCCTCACATTACAGAGGTGACCACGGTTGTGAAATGAGTGCAGTTGACTGTGTCTTCTGCATTTCTGGGTACAGGTGATCTCTTTGGACTGTGCAAGCAAGCAGGGAATGTCCAAGGCAGAAACTGACCATGCTGCTTCTATTCCTAGAGCTAAGCGAAGGACCTGTGGGGAGTTCCCTCCTGGACTGTCTCCGAGGATTCATGGAATCTTTCTTCTTGGGGCTTCGGGTAAAGTGCCTTCCCTCCGTACCAGTCTCTTCCATCCACTGCTGCTTCCGTCATAATCGGGACTCTGACAGGATCCAGCTCCATGCGGGTCAGTTTGGACTGAGAGTAAAGATAGCGAGTGGCATTATCACACAATTAGGGAAAATGCCATTCTTGACCTGTAGGGAGGTGGGGAGGATGAAATCCTGTTTTTGTGGAGGGGGGGGGAAATTAAGCACACAGGAAAAGGAAATTTCCACAACTAGATTGTTAGTGCCCATTCCCCCTCCCATAGGATATTGCTTAAAAAAAGAAGCCTTATTTATGATAAGATATCCCAAGGAATGGAGTGGAGATGAGGGAAAGTGTCCCCTTAGAATGGCTGGTGATTGATTATCTCTATAGCACTTTGGTCTCCAAGGGACTTGTTAAACATGTCTAATTGAATAGACAGGAAAGGTACTTTATAGATGGAGAAGAGATCAGAAGGCAGGGTGGGACAGGTTGGAATTGGTTCACTAGGATGATTCATTCAGTTGTATATGGTCATAGCTGTAAAACTACAAGGCCTCTTAGTCCAAACTTTTTGTTTTCCAAATGACCTTGTCCAAGGTCACACGTAGGTAGAGGCAGAAGCAGAATTTGAACTTAGGTCCTCCGACTCCAATGCTAACATTCTTTCCACTGTATGAGTGATATCAGATGCTTAAACTGAAGTCTGGAGGACCCCCTCCCCCCCGCCACCTCTCCAGTAGGAAGCCTTGGAGATGGGATTTGAACCCAGGTCCTCTGACTCCAGTGAGGCCTGGGAAAAGTCCTGAAGAGAAGTATGTGCCCTGTCTTAGTTGTTGTCTTCAGTGAGAGTGTTCTGCCACGTGGCATGATTCTGCATAGATGATTTTACTTCTTTCTCTCTTAACAGTCATCTGATTGGGCCAGCCCTAAGATCATAGGTCCGGAGATTTAGAGCTGGAAGGAACTTGGGAGACCATCAAGTCAGCCTCCTCAGTTTACAGATGAGGAAACTGAAAGAGAGAGAAGTGACTTGCCCAGGGTCACACAGCTGTTAAATGTGTGAGGCAGGATTTGGCCCTGCTTACTGTAATACGGTGCATTGAAAGTTGCCTTCCTCTCTGTACTAAAGTATTGACAGTGGACTCAGGGGTCAGGCTACCTGGTTAGACAGGAACAAAAGCAGATCATAAAGAATCAGAAGGAAGGCTGCCTTCCTTTGAAAGTTCAGTCCATGTTGATTAGCCTGAGAGCAAGATGAGGGCTTCCTCCCATTCCCAGAGTGCAGAGCCTTCCTCTTATTCTGAGAGTCCAGGGGGAGGAGAGGAGGGAATCTTCCTACCTTTCATAATCTGCTTATGTTTTTGTACCCTTCAATGAGCTTTCATATTAGTTACTTCATTTTATTCTCACTACTCACAGGAGTGAGCATTAGATTTGGAATTTGAGGAAGATCTGACTTGGAGTCCTGTCTTAGACACTTACCAGACATGAGCAAGTGCCTTCTTTTCTCTAAACCTGTTACCTCATCTGTACAATGGAGATAATGTATCTGCAGGACTTTGCCCACAGTGGTGCTGTGCGGTTTAAATGAGTTAATGTAGCCAAAGCACTTTGCAAACCTTACAGGGCTATCTGGAGGACAGTTATCATCATCATCATCATCACATCATCATCATCATCACCTAGTTATTACCATCATCCTCCTTGTATAGGATGATAGGGGAGGAAGGGGTTTTCATCGATGAGGAAAATGGGGTCCTGTGGAGAAATGACTCCTCTTTCCTGAACTGGGAGGCTAGTGAGAAGATGTGTTACTATCTTCCAATAATCACTGAGATGCTAATATACTACTGCCCAAGTTCAAGGATTTCTTTTCACCAATAACAGGGAAGAGAAATTGTTTCCTCATGAGAGCTCCTGCCAACCTCTCTTGCTTAAGGAGGAGGAGTTGGAGATTAAAAAAAAAACTTGAGACACTCAAATCTGTCTGATATTTGGAAAGGAATGGGATTAAAAAATTTTTTATTCCTCCCCCTTTTTTAATGTGAACTTCATAATCCTCAACAAACATTTCAATATTCAAAGAAGAGAATTGTATAGGACATTGAAAATGCTTTATAGATTTTTAGAAAAAGAAACTATATATACATATATTTGTATATGTATATAGAATATGTATATTACACACACATACACACAAGGTAGTAACAAAATTGCTTTGTTTTGTACTTCTTATTTTCTTGTCCATTTTAAAATGATTTATTGATATTCCTAATAAAAATGATTTTTTATTCTTAAACAACAAAAAGAGCGCTTCCACATACACAGCAGAACAGAAAAAGAGGATTGTAAATGTAACTGTGAATCTTCATTTCATATAGCTTGTTTTTTTAATGTGTATAATAAATTTCATCCATTACTTTCTAAACTGTTCTTTTGGTTTGTGCTTTCTTCTGAATTTGCTTCTGTTCTGTTCATTTAAAAAATGTTTCAATGGTTTTTCTTTTTTGCATTAAGACTCACATCTTCATTTCCCTGTCTTGTTGTCCCCCTCCTCTAACAACAACAACAATAAAAAGCAGAAAAGAAAAACACACTTATAACAAAAGAAACCCACAGGACAGTCATGTCCAAAAATGTATGTCTCTTTTTGTACTTTGAGACTATCACCTCTCTGTCAGGAGAGACATCATATGTCTTATGGAGAAATGCGTGGTTATTTCATTGATCAGAGTTCTTAAGTCTTTCAAAGATTTTTTTTTACAATATTGTTATGCTTGTACAGATTCTTTTTCCTGGTTCACTCTGGTTTCACTTCACTGTGTGTCACTTCCTACTGCTCAGGATTCTCTGTGGTCATCTCTTGCATCATTTCTTATGGTATGATAATATTACATTGCGATCATCTACCCCAGTTTGTCCAATCATTACTCAATTGATGGGTATCCCCCTTAGATTCTACTTCTTTTCTTTTTCCCCCTCTTTTGATCCCTCCATCAGGATCAGTACATTCTTCTTTTAATTACATTTTATTTTCACATGTGCATTCCCCCTACCCCTTGAGAAAAAGCAAGAAAAACAAAACCTCTGTTATAGACATGTATAATTAAGAAAAACAAATTCCCCAATTAGCTAGCAAGTTTGTTTTGCATGTGATTATTCCCTCCTTGGTATTATGGTATTTCCTTCTTCTTAACCCTGCTTCTCCCCACCCCTTCGCTGCTTGTTTTCCTATTGAATTTGATGGATTTCTATACCGAACTGTGTGTTCAACTCTTTTTTTTTGTTTCAGATAAGTGAGGTTCATCTGATGCTAACTCCTCCCAACCCTTCCTCCATGTTTGTTTCCTCTTCTCCTCACATATCTTAATTATGAATTCTCCCCCTTCTTCCTTTCTATACTAGTATATTCCTTTTTTACCCTCATTTCTCTTTCCCCTCTTAAAGCACTCAGAATAGAACCATTCTCCCCCCAGAACATGTTTTTCTTATTTAACGTCCTTAACATCCTTTGAAGATATTGAGGTTCTGAAGTAACACTTGTTTTTTCTTCCTCTATTAGAATGTTAGCACTGTATCATCATATGGCATCTCCCAACTGTTCAGTCAAACTTTTACCTTTCTAAATTGCTATGGTCTCTTGTGTTTGTATTTTAGATTTCCTATTCAGCTTTAGTCTTTTCATTAAAAATGTTTGAAAGTTCTCTTGAATGAAAAACCCATTTTCCCCCTATAGGATTATACTTATCTATGGAGGGTAAGTTTTTCTTAGTTGTACACTTTTCTCTTTTGACTTTTGGAATGTCATATTCTAAGATCTCTTCTTGTTCATAGTAGAAGTTTCCAAGTCTTGTGTGATTGTGACTGTAGATTCTTGGTAATTGCACTGTTTTGTCCTGGATTCTTGCAGTAGTTTTTCTTTGACATGAAGGCTCTGAATCTTGGCTATGACATTCTTGCAACTTTTCTTTTTGTCTTTTCTTTCAGAAGGTGATTAGCGAATTCTTTCTGTCTTTACTTTGCCCTGTGGCTCTAATAGAGCTCTAATAGGCAGCTTACATTTATGATTTTTTGAAATTTAGTATTCAGGCTTTTTTTTTTAAAATCCTGGTTTTCTGGGAGTCCAGTGATTCTTAAATTATGCCTCCTTGACCTGTTTTCCAAGCCAGTTGTTTTTATGTCAGCTTACATTTTCTTCTAGTTTTCGGTCTTTTGAGTTGTTCTAATATTTCTCATTGTCTCGCAGAGTCGGTGATTTTCGTTTCACCTATTTTGGTTTTCAGGGATTCTAATTTGAGGGCAAGATTTACCACTTTCTCCTCCAAGCTATTCAATAATAGCTAGTATTTATATAGCACTTACTGTGTGCCAGGTATTGCACCAAGTGCTTTACAAATAGTATCTCATTTGATCCTCACGGCCTCCCTGGGAGGTAAATGCTATTATTATCTCCATGTTATAAACAAGGAAACTGAGACAAACAGAAGTTAAGAGACTTGTCCAGGATCACACAGCTAGTACGTGTCTGAGGTTATATTTGAATTCAGGTCTTCCTGACTCCAGGCCTGGTACTTTATCCACTGTACCACCTAACTGCTCTATTTCCTTTTAATTCTTTCCTCCAAAGCTTTATTTCATTTAAAAAAAATTTCTTACTTGATTTCCTCAAGATAGTCATGTGGTTCTTGTGGACAATTCTTTTTTTTTTCTTCTTCTTTGAGCCTTTGTTTGAAGTTGTTACAATTACTCTTTCCTTCTTTTGGGGGACTTTTATATTCACAACAATTTTTTTGATACTTGTCAGTATTTTCTTTGATTTACTCATCTCTCTAGCCTTAGTTTTTTTTTTTATTTGTTTTTTTTTTTTTGTGAGGCAATTGGGCTTAAATGACTTTTCCAGGGTCACACAGCTAGTAAAGTGTTATGTGTCTGAGGCCAGATTTGAACTCAGGTCCTCCTGAATCCAGGGCCAGTGCTCTATCCACTGCTCCACCTAGCCGCCCCTAGCCTTAGTTCTTGAACTGGCATTTGTGCTGCAGTTAGGGATCAGCCAGGCCCTGCTGAGCTTTTGGGTGGGGTGGTCGGCCTTCTTTGGTCTCGCCCTAGCTCACCTGAGTTCTTGCGCTAGATTTTGGTTCACTGAAGATGCTCCCCTCTCCTACTGCCTGGGGGCTATGGGTGACATTTTGGGCAGTTTTGGGGTAGGACTCACTCACAGTAACTTCTCACTGGATAGCTTGATTTATGCTCCTGTCTTCATATCTGTGACTAACCCCTAATTCACTGCTCCCTCTTTCTCAAGTAGATGTCCTCCCTTATAACAAATAAGCATAGTCAAGCAGAACAGATCAAATGAATATCTCATTCTTCACTTTTAGTTTATCACCTTTTTGCCAAGAGTGGCAGGCATGTTTTATTATCAGTCTTTTAAATTACAGTTGGTCTCTGCTTTGGTGAAAGTAGTTCTGAGGTATTTCAGAGTTCTTTCCTCTTGCATTATGGGCATCACAGAGATCGTTCTCCTGGTTCAACTCATTTCAATCTGCATGACTTCATGGACATACATCTCTGAATCCATCATGAAGGCTGGATAATTCACTCAAACACAGAAGCTGTGCCTGTTTGGCTACATTTCAGATTAATGTGGATTAGAACCCAGATGATTCAGAACATATGAGTTCAGAAACTTTTCCTTTTTATTTTGTTGTTTTCTGTTTGTACTCAAATGCTGATTGCAAATTCTTTAAAACATCCCAACCTCTTGCATGTGATGAAAGAAAAGGCTCAATTTAGGTCTGGCCAGGGATTGTAGGGGCAGCAATCTGCCTTACCTAGAGTAGGAGAAGTTGTCTAAGTTGTGAAGGGAAGAGATGCAGAGACCAGGGACTGAAAGAATGGCAGCCCAAACATTATTGTTGGTGCCCAGGGAAACCTAGAAGAGTTAAGTGACTTAATCTAAGATTATACCATGGTACAACATTTAGGTATACCTACTAATATCCTGTCTGGTTTCCACTGTAAGAACCCATTGCCTTTTGCATTCCATCACCAGATAGCATTTTGACCTTCCTGAAAAACAATAAACCTATGGATGCCCTGTGTGTGCTGGGTCTCACACTCAAGGACCTGTATCCCTGTGAAAACTGGAGCTTCACTTTTGGCAAATCCCTTCCAGGACAAGGTGAGATCTGGCTCCTAATGCCTTCTATCCAGGAGGGAAATTTGGGTGGAGCCTTTCCATTGGAAGACCAATGTAGGGAAAGACATTTCCTGGGTGTTAGTGAGGAAAGTCTTCTTGTGCTCTTCAAGGTGAGCATGTATCCGAGAGAACATGAAATAGGAGACATCTTTGGTGTTACAAGAGTTCAGATCTGATAGCTTTTTTTTTTTAATAAGGGTAGAAGTGGGAAGAATATAAGAAAAAAAACACTTTCAGTTAATTAATCATGGTTAGGGAGAATGGAGGAAAAGGTTGTGTGTGGTTGTGTGGTTTGTCCTTCGTTCTTGAAGAGGACCATGCCACCAGGGAGATGATGACATGACTTGCAATTGACTTTGATTTGAATGAGGAAGGGCTGTGCAAAGTCACCAGCATCCTTTCTTCTCTAGAGCCACCTGATTCCAGAGGCCAGATGTGGATTAGGATGAGGGGATGGCCCAGGATGCAGTGGGAGACCTTGGCCCTTTTAAGCTAAGGTCTTTTCAAGTTCTTAGTTTGAGTGAGGCAACGCCCATTCAGTGAATAGGCCTCTTTAAGAAGTGAATCTAGGGATGGCCCCTTTAATAAAAAATTAAAAAAAAAACCAAACTGGGAGGGGAAGACCCTCAGGGTTGCTGGCCAAAAGAGAAACAGTTACTATTTACATTCACTCTGAGCCAGGAGGGCCCAAAAAATAACCATTAAGTGGTGGTTGGGCAGGCACCTATTGTGGTCCATTTCATGAGATCCTCAGAGCAAACTCGGTTTAAGGCTTGGTTTTTGAGAAAGAAATCTAGCCAGTAAACCCCAAGTTAACTAGGCCATTTATCATTCTGTTGGCTATCTGGCCACTGGACCAAGATTGCTGTGGAGGAGGAAGTGAGACTCATGACTTTGCATAGTCCACCCTCACTCAAATCAAAGTCAACTGCAAGTCATGTCACCACCTCCCTAATGGCATGGTCCTCTTTGAGAACAAAGAACAAACCACAAGCTGCCTGAGTGGGGACCCAGCTGGCCACTTCCAGTTGGGCAACTCAGCTCCTCTTCCCCTCCCCTCCCTTCCCCTCCCTTACCATAGCCGAAATGAGGAAAAGGAGGTCTTAGAGTGCTGGACTTAAGGTCAAGAAGATGTGAGTTCAAATCTGCCTCAGACATTCCCTAGCTGTGTGATCCTGGGCAAATCACTGAACCTTGGTTAACCTCAGTTTCCTCATTTGTAAAATGCAGGGGTTGTGTTTGATGGCCTAGCTCTAAATGTGTGATCCTATAAACCTTTTTCCATTAAAAAAAAACCAATTGCTTGGATTTCCTTATGAAATTATATAGGCAATGAAATGAATGAAAAACAGTTTCTGTTACTGGCAACTCAAAATTCTGGGAAAAGTCACTTTCTCGGGGAAGAACTCTTTTCAAGGCTACATTAAATGGCTGGGGGAGAAGGTCACAAGGTGAGGGATTCTGACTCTGCCCAGCGAACACTGATAAAGTGGACAGAATGTGGGTTTTTCTTGATGAGGGATTTCTGAGAACACCTTTACCACTTTCAGGAAGAGCTGAGACGGCCCTTTCGGCTGTAGAGGGGTAAGATGACTCCTGATTCCCTAGGCTCTTTTGACTTCCCCAGTCCCAGTCTTAATCCGTAAAGCAGAACGTTCACTCTATGGTCTTCTCTCCTTTACTCAGAAGTAGGAGTGTGCAGCTTTGCCAGGTTTTCAGCTGATTTCTGCCAGGCTCCAGGGGCTGAGGAGATGCCAGACATCACCCTGAAGGTACCTGAGATAACCTTGAGGGACAGAAATCGGACATTATTCTTCAGCATTCTGGAGATGCTCCAGTGCTGCAAGGTATGTATACCAGGAGGGGTGTTTCCCAGTCTTAGATACCAGACTTTGTTGTTTTTATGACTTCTGTCACTTGGGGCCAAAGTGAAGCTTCAAAGCTATTTCAGGTGTCTGATTTCATATATGTTCCTGAGAAATGGGTCCTGAGAGGCAGTGTGCCATGATAAATAGAAAGGTGGCCTTGGAGGATGGAAGGCCTGTGTTCAAGGCCTACCTCTGACCCATACTGGCAGAGAAGGTGACAATTTGAATGGGCAGAGGAAGCTCATCACCTGGGAGTTCCTTACACTGATGAAATCACAGGTCAAGTCTCTTCCAAAATAAAGAGCAAAAAAAAAGAAAATAGCTTTCTCATCAGTAGTGGCTAAAGGGACATCTCACATACGTAATAGGATGTGGATGAATTTTAAACTGTGATTATAGAGGTTTGAGGAGCCATTTTGGGGAGGATATAGTCTATACATAGAGTATAAATGAGACTGGGAGAGTGCTGGAGGATTCCAACTGGCTGGGGATAGTCTTCAACCATATGGGACTGGATAGCTTCCTTAACTCTGAGTCAATCAAACTGGAATCTCTCCCTACCCCCTCCCCACCCCCCTCACCCAAAAAAGCCCCAAACCAGCCCAAATCAAACAAAACAAGACACAACTGGAAGTCTCCAAAGAATTCCTTCTCTCCTTGGAGTCTATTCAGGGATTTCTCTTGGACTTCATCCAGCAGCCAGTCCAGACTTGGGGACACCTCTAAGGGCTGGTGCAGGGCATTTTGGCCCACAGGCACGGATTTTGATAACTGAGCATTGTATGTAGCAGAACTTAATACATTTTTGCTGAATGAAACTGATGGATGAATGAGGCTCATTGTCTGCTGCAGGAACTAACTTCAGATGCTGCAGCGAATGAGAGATTGTTAGTGTCACCTGGCATACTCTATATATTTTGACATTCCTCTAATCAGGGGTGTGCTGGAGCCAGCTCAAACCAAGGGCTGATTGTTAAATTTTCAGCGGGAATATTTACATTTCAGAAACTGGCAAACACTATAAATCAGAGCTTCATTTATTGTTTGGTTGACTAACTAGAATTAAGAAAGTTATGAATAAAATGCTAATATTGTAGATTAAACTTAAAAGTGTGACCTGTGTTTTCAGAAAGCTGGTTACTAAACATTTACCAGCACACCAATGCTTCTAATCCACATGAAATACTGACAGTCATATCAGCGAAGGAAAGTTCTCAAATAATGTTTATTTTAGTGGAAAGAAAGACAGAATAGCTGGGCCTCTCCCCTCAAGAGAGATGGATTGCTTCCCTTCTGGAGTGGAGGAATCCCAAGCTAAATGATTAGGGTGGAGAGAAAGTAGGAAATATATGAACATGGATGATTATAGATGAGTATTTCCTCCCAAACTTGGCAAAGGACAATTTTTCTTTCCTAATAGGTCACATGTCATGAGATCTGCCACCTGATTGGCTTGGGAAATTGCCGCTGGCTGAGCTGCATCATGCAGGGAGCCCTGAGTTTGGATGAGGCCCTCCTCCGGCCCCTGGAGCTTTGCCCGATCTGCCTTCGGAAGCTGCAGTATTTCATTGGATTCAAGCTCATTGAGAGATACAAGGTGAGTGATGCCACTCTTGTTACCCATGAGTAGATGAAAATTAAAAGAAATATCAAGAAGAAAGAGGAACAGGTCCATCGGCTCCATGCGTGCACCATACACCTCCATGAAGACCCTTGGCGACACTGAGCATCTGTTTCCACCCCCACAAACTCACAGGTGAACATGGATTTACTATCCTGTAACTTAGGGCATATCTTACATGACATAGATACACAATTATTATTATTATTATATTTTTGTTGTTGTTCAGTTGGATCCAGCTCTTTGTGCACCCGTGGACCGTGGCACACCAGGCCCTTTTCTGGGCAAAGGTACTGGAGTGATTTGCCTTTTCCTTCTCCAGTAGATTAAGGTAAACAGAGGTTAAGTGACTTGCCCAGAGTCACACTATCAGTAAGTGTCTGTGGCCACATTTGAACTCTGGTCTTCCTGACTCCAGGCCCAGGACTCTATCCACTGGGCCATTTAGCTGCTCATATAGCACCTAAATGCTATTATTAGCTAAAAGCTGATTAGTGGGGGGAGGCATTAGCTGTAGAGAAATAATAAATCACACAGGAGGTGGCATTTGCATTGGACCTGGAAGGAAAATAGGGATTCTGAGAGATTGAAGTGTTGAGGTAGGGCAGGATAAGGACATGTGATTATGTCTGAGAACAGCAGGAAAGCCAGAAATCACCAGATCATCCCACAACTTCCATTTTAGCCAATAGTGCTGCCTACCTTGCTAAAGTAAATACCAAGTTACTGACAAAAATAAAGGCGGATACATTTGAGGTTCAGCTTCTCTTCCAGGCCCTGCCCACTTTCTGAGGAAAGGAAAATGCCTACACATAAGAAAGTTAGCAGAAAGGAAAATGAGGAGAATCATTAGATAATCCACAAACTGGGGACACGGAAGATGTGCATACACATATAGACAATTCAAAAGATTTAACGTCCTGACTTAGGGTCAGACGGCAGTTCTGAGCTGGAGACTAATCTACTCAGCCCTGCCAGGATGTCTAGAGGAGGCTTTTCCCCAGGGGATGAAGGCTGGAGAGCTCTCTGAAAAGATGAGCTGCTAGTCAGTGCTGTCTGGAGGGATGAACATCACAAGGTCAAAGTATTCTTGTTCCGGCCAGGGTAATTTTCTGAGACACTCATGGCCATCCTAGCCTGTGGTGGCATCAGTATTCCTCTGTAACCTGGCCCCTTCAGAACCTATTTGTCAAAGTGATTGGAGCATTAACCCTCAAGGAACCCTCCTGGACCAAAGGTGGGTGTAAATAGATCTCTGATCCCCACCTCAGAGCCATCAGTGACACTTGGCATTCCCAGGGGAGCAGAACAAATTGGTCTGATGCCATTTTGATGATTTCACTTGATAGACCAGCCCACTCCCAAACTCTAGGTCAAGAGGGAAGGCGTTCCCATGGAGATAGTCTTCAGCAAGAATAACACCAATTTATTTCTTCAGAAGGGGCTCAAAACACCCCACACATTTCGTGTATTTCGTTCCATGCCTGTTATAAATGCTATGAGAGAGGACACTTTCAAGGCCAGGCTAAGGAGTTCAGAGAATGGAGATATTTCCGTCAGATGTGATCAGGGAAAGCCTTGTGGAAGGGATGTCCTGTGCTGAATCTGGAAGGATGGGTAGGATTTTGATAAGTGGGGATTGTAGGGTGAGGAAGGAAGAATAGAAAACAATGTCCATAGGTGGGGAAGAAGACAGACCTGGGGAATGGCCAGTAGTCCAGTTTGTCTGGAATGTGGTGAATGTCTGGTAATGACACATGTTGAGGGTGGGGAAGGAGAACATGTAGGGTGGTAGGAATCCTTGATTGTCAGTCTTAAAGAGTTTGTACTTAATCTGGCTTGTATAAAATAAGGATGCTATGGAAACCTTTTGAGCAGGACACAGACAATGGAGGAATGCTTTAGGACCAAAAGTTCTTAACCTTCTTTGTGTTGTGGATCTTTTTGTTTGTTTAGTTTTGGCTAGGCAATGGGGTTAAGTGACTTGCCCAGGGTCACACAGCTAGTGAGTGTTATATGTCTAAATCCAGATTTGAACTCAGTTCCTCCTGACTCCAGGGCTGGTGCTCTATCCATTGTGCCACCTAGCTGCCCCCATGGATCCTTTTGGCAGCCTGGTAAAGCCTATGGATCCCTTCTCAGAAGAATAATATTTTTAAAAAATTAATTTATTTTTCCCCAGTTACATGTAAGAATAATTTTTAACATTCGTTTATAAAACTTTGAGTTTCAAATTCTCTCCCTTGCTCCCTCCCCCTTTTTCCTGTCCTATTGAGAAGGCAAGTAGTTCGGTATAGATTATACATGTGTGGTCATGTAAAACATATCCATAATTGTCATGCTGTGAAAGAGAACATAGACAAAAAACACTCAAGAAAAAAAAAGTTTAAAAAAAAAGCATGCTTCGATCTGTATTCACACATCATCAGTTCTTTCTCTGGGGATGGATAGCATTTTTCATTATAAGTCCTTCAGAGTTGCTTGGATCATTGTTTTGCTGAGAATAGCTAAATCATTCATAGTGGATCATCTTACAATATTGCCCTTGCTTTGTTCACAGTACATTTCACTTTGCATCAGCCCAGTCTTTCCAGGTTTTTCTGAGAACATCCTGCTTGTCATTTCGTATAGTATAATAGTGTTCCATCATAATCACATACCGCAACTTGTTCAGCCATTCCCCACTTAATGGGCATCTACTCAGTTTGTAATTCTTTGCCCCCAGAAATGAGCTGCTATAAATATTTTTGTACATAAAGGTTTTTTTCCTTTTTTAAAAATCTCTTTTGGGATACAAACCTAGTAGTGGTATTGCTGAATCAAAGGATATGCATGGTTTTATAGCCCTTTGGGCATACTTCCAAATTGCTCTACAGAATGGTTGAATCAGTTCACAACTCCACCACCAAGGTATTAATGTCTCATTTTTTCCCACATCCCCTCCAACATTTGTCATTTACCTTTTCTGTCCTATTAGCCAATCTAATAGGTATGAGATAGTACCTCAAAATTGTTTTAATTTGCACTTCTCCAGTCAATAGTGAGTTGAGTATTTTTTCATATGGCCATAGAGATTTCACCTGAAAACTGATCATATCTTTTGATGATTTATCAATTGGGGAATGGCTCTTATTTTTATAGATTTGACTCAGTTCTCTCTATGTTTGAGAAATGAGCCCTTTATCAGAGAAACCTACTTCCAAATTTTTTTCACAGTTACTATTGCTCCTATTCTCCCTTTCCCCGTATATTTTATTCTCTTTCTCTTTTCACCCTGTCCCTCCTCAAAAGTGTTTTGCTTCTGACTACCCCTTCCCCAATCTGTCCTCCCTATCACACTGCCCCTCCCCATTCTCTTATTCCCTTCCTCTCCTACTTTCCTGTAGGGTAAAATAGATTTCTATACTCAATTGAGTATATATGTTATTCCTGCTTTGAGCCATTTTCAGAAGAATATTATTAAAAGCATAAAATACCTAAGGTTCCAAATGAAAACATAATTATATTGAAATTTAGTTATAATATTTCAAAACCAAGTTCATGGACCCCAAGTTAAGAATCCCTTCCTTAAGATTACTGATCTGACAATAGTATGCAGAATGGATTTGAGTATGGACAGAAAATAAATAGGGCAGTTAGGTGATGCAGTGGATAGAATGCTGGGCCTGAAGTCAGGAAGACTCCTTATCCTGAGTTTAAATGTGGCCTCAGACACTTACTAGCTATGTGATCCTGGGCAAGTCATTTAACCCTGTTTGCCTCAGTTTCTTCATCAGTAAAATGAACTGAAGAAGGAAATGGCAAACTACTCCAAGATCTCTGTCAAGAAAACCCCAAATGGGGTCATGAAGAATCTGACACAGCTGACAACAACTGAACAGCAGCTGCAACAAAGGAAGCAAAAATAACAAACATTTCAGCATTTTATATTTATATTGTGCCTTGTAACTTACAGAGCGCCGTCTTCATAAGTGTTCCATGAGGTCACTGGAATAAGAATTACTGTTCCTACTCTATAGATGAGGAAATGCCAGGAAGCAGTTGAAAATGAGGGACTGAAGCTTGGAAGAGGTTGGGCCTTCATCTACAGAGAGGTGACAGTAGACGTGGATGAGAATACTTATCATGACCCATTATGAGTCCAGCTGCTAACTGAGGGGCAGGGCATCACAAGTCTGAACGTTCATCCCTCCAGGAAGTTTGCCCACAATGGCACCAGGAAAGGATGCCTATATACAAACCCAATGGCTACCATCCTTATCAAACCATCACCTGATTCTATTTCCTTTCCTCTTCTTCTTTCAAATCCAGACTCCTAGAAAGGGTTCTCTATACCCCTTCTATTTCTACACTTCCTGACAATAACAACCCCATTTCTCAATTCCTTGCAATCTGGTTTCCGTCCTTACCACTTGACTGAAAATATGCTCTCCATGTTTACCAATGATCTCTCAAACATTTTTATTTATGTCTTTTGTTTTTATGTCACTTTCCTATCTGACTACATCCCATGCTCTCCATGTTTACCAATGATCTCTCAAACATTTTTATTTATGTCTTTTGTTTTTATGTCACTTTCCTATCTGACTACATCCCCCTTCTCTCCCCTATCCATTGAGTAATCTTTTGTAACAATAAATAAGAAAGAAGGCATAAAAAGCAGTTTAGCAATACTAACCAAGACATCGAATGAGTCTGATGGGATATGCAATGTAGCACAGCCACATTTCCTCAACTTCCGGCCCCCCCCCCCGCCCCCAGCCTCTGGTCACCTCTGCAAAGAAAAGCTGGAAGTCCCTTTCCTCACCTCTTCTCTGGAGCCAGCAATCTTTTCACTGCTAAGTCCAATGGCCTTTTCTCATTCCTCTTCCTTGCTTGACATCTCTGCAGCAGCTTTTGGAGCACCACTCCTTCTGGCTACTCCACGCCTTTGGGTTTTGTGACATTTTTCTCTCCTATCTGTCTGACTGCTCTTTCTCTTTCTCATTTCTTTTGATGGATCATTCTCTTCCTCCCACCCATTAAGCATGGCCATTCCCCAAGGCTCTGTCCAAAACCCTCTTCTCCCAGCTAGGTGACTCAGTGGACAGAATGTAGGACGGAATGTTAGAATCAGGATGACCTGAGTTCAAATGCTGCCTCAGATACCAACTGTGTGACCCTGGCAAAGGTCATGTAACCTCTCTTTGCTTCAGTTTCCTTATCTGTAAAATGGGGATGATATTAGCACCCACTTCACAGGGTTGTTTTGAGGAAGAAATGAGGTAATACACGTAAAATGCTTTGCAAATTTTAAAGTGCTACATAAATGCCAGTGAATATTCCTTACGGTCTCATCAGTCTCCATGGATCCAGTCATCAGTTCTATGCCTATGACTCCAAATCTACATATCCAGACCTAATCTTTCTCTGAGCCCTGTGTTCCCTACAGCTTGCGGGACACCTCTATCGGAATGGCCCATCAACATCTCAAATGGAACGTATTTTCCCCTAAATCTATACCTCAAAATTTCCTCATCTCTGTTAATGGTGCACCTATCTTTTCATACACACATGTATGTATAAATGTATGTACACATATGTATAGATATATAATACATGTGTATCTATACATATGTATATACATATACATATATATGCAAACTCAGATAATAATATGATCTTGTAAACATTTATTATGTGTGTTTACACATATAAAATGAGTTAATCATGCTCCTGTCTTTCCAGGCACTCATGCTCATAACTTTGGAGTCATGTTGGACTCTTCCTTCTCCTTCAACCCCTATATTTGATCAGTTGCCAAGTCTTGACAGTTTTAGCTCCATGACAGCTCTTGCATCTGTCCTCTTTCCCCCATTCACACAGCCCAGACCCTAGGTCATACAGCCCCACCAGCCTTTTCCCCTAGAGTACTGCAGTCTTCTAACTACTTTCAAGCCTCCTTTTCTCCCTCTTCATTCAATCTTCCACACAGCTGACAAATTGCTATTCCTAAGACACCAAAGTAACAACTAAAATTTATATTGTACTATGTATCAGACACTGACTATTGGACAATTATTATCTCATAATCATGGCATCCCTTTACTAAAAAAAATTGTCAGTGGCACCCTATTGTCTCCAGGATAAAATATAAATAAACTTATTTGTTGGTATTGAAGGCCATCTATAATCTGGTTCTCACCTGCCTTTCCAGTTCTACTTCATATTATTTCTCTTTACACATTCTCTGTTCCAGTCAAACTGACCAGCTAGCTGTTCCCTGTACCTTCCAAATCCTTCTCCTTTTTTTCTTTTTTTTTCTTTTTTTAGGCAACTGGGGTTAAGTGCCTTGCCCAGGGTCACACAGCTAGTGAGTATCATGTGTCTGAGGTCACATTTGAACTCAAGTCCTCCTGACTTAAGGGCTGGTGCTCTACCCACTGCACCACCCAGCTGCCCCGTCCTTCTCCTTTTTCAATGCACAAGTGGTTCCGCCTGGTGTGGCATGAGCTCCTCCTCATGTTATAGACTCCCTAGCTTCCTTCAGAGCCCAGCTTAGGTGCCATTAAGGCCTTTCCTATCATTCCCTTGCACAGTCGGAGAGTGGGGAGGCATTAGAATACAAGGTACTTCAGGGAAGGGCAGGGACTGTTTCAATTTTGTGGCTATAGCACAGTGTTTTGCAACATAACAGGTACTTAATAAACATTTATTGAATGAATGTATTAAGGAAATAATAATAGATAACAATAGCAGTGGCTGGCGCTTTAATGCTTGCAAAAACACTTTTATTGTTATTGTGTCAGACTCTTCATGTCCCCATTTTTTTGGGGGGGGGCAAAGATACTGAAGTGGTTTGCCATTTCCTTCTCTAGCTCATTTTACAGATAAGAAAATGAGGCAAATACGGTTAAGTGACTTGTCCAGGGTCACACAGTTAATAAGTGTCTGAGGTTGGATCTGAACTCAAGTCTTAATGACTCAGGGTCCCCAGCTGAGACTACAAGTCTCAGCTCGTAACCTAGATCTCCTCTACCACATAGTTGCCAAGTTGGGCATTTGAGAAGTCCAAGCCAGGGTCTTTCGTCTGAATTTAGTTCCACAGAGTGGGGAACACAGTTGTCAAACATTGAGGGACTTAGACCATGAATATTAATTAATTTGCTTGTTTAGGGACAAAGAATAGCAGGAGATACAAGGGGAACGGCATGTGGAGCATGGAGGGGCAGAGCTACTTTCTTGCTCAAGGATTGCTGGGATAGTTGCTTTTCAAGTCTGCCTTCCCTGAACCTCATTGAGGAGCCTCTGTGAGTCCCAATAATGATGAGAACAGAACCTCTGATAATGGCCAACATTTATTAAGAAAAGGCATCATGCCAGGATGGTTTTGTATCATGGAAGTCAAATGAGAGAGGATTGTCAACATGGTAACATACTACCAAGAAATCAAGGAGATAGCTAGGCTGTGTGGTGTGCATAGAGAGTTAGACTTACAGCCAAGAAGATGTGAGTTCTAATCCTGTCTCAGACTCTTACTAGCCACGTTGGAAGATTAGATTTGATAACATATGTAAAGCTCTTCACAAACCTTAAGCTATAGAAATGCTAGCCATTATTATTATAATAAGGACCAAGGAAGAAGTCCATTGGATTTAGGAAGTCCCTCGTAACCTTTGGGACTGCAGTAGTATGGTACTATGGTATGGGAAGAGGAGGAAGCCAGATTGTAAGCGTTTGAGGAATAAGTGGTGAAGTTATGGAAGTAAGGAGTACATTTTTTTTGAGAAGTTTGTTGGCGAAGAAGAAAGGTAAGAGTATCTCATAAAATCATAGATTTAGAGGGCTAGAGGCCCTTCAGAGGCCCATTTAGTTCAAATGTCTTAATTTACAGATGAGGAAACTGAGGCTCTGGAAGTTAAGTGGCTTGCCCAGGGTCATGCAGGTAGTAATGAGCAGAGATAGAATTTGAAACTAGGTTCTCTGACTCCACATTCAAAGCTCCATGGCAGGGGATGGGGGTTGGGGAAGTATGGGGCTGAAGGCAAATTTTTAAGGCCAGGGAGATCAGAGCTCGAAGCAGAGGGAATACAGCCAGTGGAAGATTTTAAAGATCAAAGTGAATAACTAAGACAGAACATTTTGCCAACAGAGTCCCCAGCTGACTTCACTGCAGAAACCTAGGGAGATGACAAGTCCCAGAGATTCTTGTGTATAAACAGGAAAGTTTAAAAGGCAGTTTTATGAGAGTTTCATGAGGGTCAACCTCTCATCCAAGAAATGCTCTCATCTTCCTCCCTCTTGTCCCCAACCACTGGCAAAAAGAAAGGTCAGACAGACAACTCTGCTCACTTTGTCCTATTTCTACTTTTATTTGAGGATCTTATCTCTGTGGGTCTCAGTTTCCTCATCTGTAAAACACTGGAACAGCCCCTAAGGTTCCTTTCTTTCCCATTGGCTCATCACTTACAATGATTGTTTTCACCAACACTCTCAGGGAAACTCAGATAATAATGTGATATTGGAAACATTTATTAAGTGCCTACTGTGTACAGAACCCCAGATTAGTTGATGGGGGATATATAAATACCATACATACATAGTTTTTGCCCTCAAAGAGCTTCCAGTCTGATAGAAAATCTCTAGAACTTGGGTCTGTCACTGCCTACCTGGAAAGGTCTATATAACTTGCCCTCTTAAGGGGAGAACAGAGAAGGCCTGGGGGGAAGTCATCCTCACTTCATAGGATGCAGCATGGTGTCAATAAATATTTATTAAGCACCTACTGTGTGCCAGGCACTGTGCTAAGATCTGGGGATACAAAGAGAGGTAAAAGACTGTTCCTGCCCTTAGGGAGCTGACAGTCTAATGGGAGAGACAATGATGTACAAACAAGAACAGACAGGATAAATTGGGAATAATCAACAGATATAAGGCACTAAGTCAAGGAGGACTGGGCAAAGACTCTTTGCAGAGGTGTAACAAGCTGAGGCTTGACAGAAGCCAGGGGAGCTAGGAGGCAGAGATGAGGGGGGAGGGAGACAGCCAGTAGAACTGCTTGTGTGAGGAAGAGCAAGGAGGTTAGTGTCACTGGTTCACAGACAATGTGGGGGCAAGTAGGGGGTAGAACAAGACTGGAAGAATAGAAAGGGGCCAAGTTCTGAAGGTATTTACAAGCCAAATGGGGGGTTTTATGTTTGATCCTGGAGGTAATAGGGAGCCACCAAAGTTTATTGGATAAGGGGAATGACATGGTCACCTACATGACATGTTCTTCGGGAAGATCACTTTGACAGCTGGAAAAAAGGATTGCAGTGGGGACAGCCTTCTGGCAAGGAGACCAACTAGCAGTCTATAGCAGTAGTTCAGGCATGAGGTGATGACGATCAGGGTGGTGACAGTGTTGGAGGAGAGGAGGGGATGAGTATGAGAGATGATAACAAAGGTAAAATCAACAGGCCTTGGCCAAAGATTGGATAAGGGGAGGGGGTGACAGTGGGGAGTAGAGGATGACCCCTAGATGGGGATCCTGGGTGATACCCTCCACAGTAATATGGAAGTTGGGAAGAAGGGAGGATTCTGGGGGAAAGAGAATGAGTTCCGTTTTGGCCATCGAATTTAAGATATCTGTGGGACATCCAGTTTGAGATGTCTGATACAAACAGCTGGAGATGTGAGACTAGAAGTGAGGAACTGGCTAAGTAGGTTTAGAGTCATATACATAAAGATGAGAACTGAAACCATAGGCACTGATGAGATCTCCAAGTGAAATAATATACAAGAAGTGAAAAGGGTCCAGGACAGAGCTTGGGGAGACGAGTCCTGCTAGTGGATATGACGTGGATGAATGAAGCTCCACTAAAGGAGACAAGAGGAGTGGTCAGACAGGCAGGAGAAGAACCAGGAGGGAGTGGGGTGAGGAAAACTTAGAGAGGAGGGAATATCAAGGAGAAGAGGCTGATGAACAGTGTCAAAGGCTGTAGAGAGCTCAAGAGGGATGAGGACTGAGAAAAGACCATAGAATTTGTCAATTAGGAGATTAGGGAAAAAGGAGAAAATCCTATATGTTCTAAAGCGTTTACAGAAGCTCTATTTGTGGTGGCAAAGAACTGGAAATTACTTGTACGGATGCCCATTAATTGGGGAATGGCTGGGGCAGCTCAGTGTTGCAGTGGATAGAACACCAGCCCTGGAATCAGGAGGTCCTGAGTTCAAATGTGACTTCAGATACTTGGCACTTAATAGCTGTGTGACCCTAGGCAAGACACTTAACCCTGATTGCTTCATCCCTGCCCCCCCAAACAACAACAACAACAACAACACACACAAATTGGGGAATGGCTGAACAAGTTGTGGTATATGATTGTGATGGAATACTACTGTGCTACAAGAAATGATGAGTTCAATGACCTTAAAAAAACACGGACAGACTTGCATGAAATAACAAAGAGCAAAATGAGCAGAGCTAAGAGAACGTTGTATTCAATAACAGCAATATTAAGAAATGATTTTGAGTGAATAAGTTATTTTGTCTATTACAAATATCCAAATTAACTATAAAGGACATATGAGAAAAGACACTATCCATATCCAGAGAAAGACCTGATAAATAGAAGTATGTATAGAATATTTTTACATATTATATATTTATATATACATTTATATATAAATATGATAAATATAAAAATAATATAGGAATATATTATGTATATCTAATTATATAAATAATTTACATGTAAATATAATAAATAAAATTCATATATATACATACATACACTTATTTGTGTTTAATGGTAGCCATATCTAGGGTAGGGGAGGAAGGATAGAAAAAAAAGAAATTTATATGATAATTTTGTTGTATATTTGAAAGGCATAGCAAGTTGTACATAGCAGATTTGCAGTTTCACATACAATTGTCCTTTTTATTGTACCATGTTATGGAAATGCTTGTTTTCTTCCATAAATTAAAAATAACAAAAAAATGAAGAGCACATATATAACCTACAACAGATTGCTTGCTTTCTCAATGAGAGAGGAGAGGAGGGAGGGAGAGAAAGAAAGAATTGGGAACTCAAAATTTTAAAAAACAAAAGTTAAAAAATAATTACATATAATTGGAAAAAATAGTTGGAAAAAAAAAGCTGTAAGTTGCACCTGGAAATGCTCATTTTACATAGTGTTAAGTTCTGTAGAAAAAGAAAATAAAATGAAAAAAAAAAAGAAAAAAGAGATCAGTGGTAATTTTGGAGAGAGCAGTTTTGGTTGAATGATGAGATTGGAAGCCAGGCTGCAAAGAGTTAAAATAGTGAGAGGAAAATCAGTGGAAGCACCTATGGATGCAGTAACTAGAGGCCTACTCAGAGAGATGGGTCAAGAGTGGGAGAAAAGACAGAGGTGATAGGGAAAACACAGCCCTCTGGCTAGTGAAAATGGAGGGATTCAAATAGGGGTTTTTTTTTAGGGTGGGGGAGGGTGTCACAGAAGGAACACTGACGTGGGAATCAGAAGACCTGGCTTCTGTTGCTTTCCAGCCGTGTGACTGTGGGCAAGTCCTTTCCTTTTCTTTGGACTTCCTTTTTTGTTAAAATAGGGGATGGGATTATTGGAGAACTTTTAAAAACTTTTTTTTTTGGAATCATGGAACCCTTGGCAGTCTGGTGAAATCTATGGACCCCTTTTCAGAATGTTTTTAAATGCATAAAATGCACAGGATTACCAAGGAAACTTGGTACATATTTATTTGTTTGTTTGTTTGTTTATTTTTAAGGCAATTGGGGTTAAGTGACTTGCCCAGGGTCACACAGTAAGTGTTATGTGTCTGAGGACGGATTTGAACTGAGGTCCTCCTGAATCCAGGGCTGGTGCTCTATCCACTGTGCCACCTAGCTGCCCTGAAACTTGGTATTTATATTAAATTATGTTGAAATACAAATATTAACATATTAAAAAAAACAAGTTCATGAATTTCAAGTTAAGAACTCCTGGACTGCAAGATACTGTTCCTTAGTTCCTTAGTAAAGACCCTGGGCACGTCTTTACTCTGTTTGCCTGTCAAATGAGCTGGAGAAGGAAATGGCAAAGTACTCCTGGATCTTTGCCAAGAGAACCCCAAATGGGGTCCCGAAGAGTTGAGCATGACTGAAACAGATGGGCAAAAACAAAACTACCTGGTTTGGCTTTCTGAATCAGCACATGTAATAATAAAATCAATAGCTATTTACGTAGGCTTTAAGGACTGCCAAGTGCTTTACAAGTATTATCTCATTTTATCCTCACAACAACCCTGGGAAGGAAGTGCTATTATTATCCCCATTTTACAGATGGGGAAACTGAGGCAAACTGAAGTTGAGCGACTTGCCCTGGGTCACACAACTAGAAAGTATCTGAGTCTGGATCTGAATTTAGATCATTCTGACTCCAAACCCAGGCTCTATCCACTTCACCATCTAGCTGCAATGCAGTCCAACCCGATTTAAGAAACATGTCCTGAATACCTACTAGTATAGAAAGAGGCTTGTATCTGGAGTCAGAAGGCCTAGATTTGAGCCTCAGCTCTGGTGTTTTTACCAGGTGAGTGACCTTGGGCAAGCCATTGTCTTTCTCAGTTTCCTCATCCATAAAATGGAGAGGAAGGCTTACACTAAATGGCCTCTAAAAGTCAGAGTTTTGTCTCTGAGATTTTGTATCATAAAGGCAGGGAAAAGGCATTTGGCATTTTTTACCTATGATCTCAGAATCTGAGCCTGAGCACACACTTGAAATCTTCTCTGTGCTCCTGAATCCCAGAACTTCTGTAGTTAAGTTGGGTGCAAAGATATCCTTTCCCCCACCTGCCACCCTCCTCTTCTCCCTTCAGCCCTGCTTCACTTTTTTTTTTTTTAGCAATCAGGGTTAAGTGACTTGCCCAAGGTCATACCAGCTAGTGTCTGAGGCAGGATGTGAACTCAGGTCCTGCCTCCAGGGCCAGTGCTTTACCCATTTTGCCACCTGGTGTCCCTTCCTGTTTCACTCTTGAAAGAAACATACTAGGGGAAATGGAGAACATACCAATCCTAGAAGGGATTCGCCACGCCCTTCCCGCTCCAAGATTAACAGGGCCCTTCCTTCCGTCAGCTTCAATGATCATCTCTTTGCAGATGATTCTCAAATCTTGTCCAGCCTTAAGCTTAGTGCTGATCTCGAGTCTCACATCTCCAACTGCCCATTAGCTATCTTGAACTCGATGTCTTGTAGACATCTCAAACTCAACCTGTCCAAAACTGGACTCACTACCTTTCCCCCCAAACCCTCCCCTCTTCTTAAGTCCCCCTCTTACTATGAGGGTACCACAATCCTCCTAGACACCCAGCCTCCCAATCTAGATGTCAACCTCTGTTCGTTCTCTGCCTCCCCCCCCCCATCTATTGCTAAGGCCTGTTGATTTTACCTTTTTAAAAAAGTCATTTCTCAAATGTACTGCCTTCTCTTCTTGGACACTGTTACCACCCTGGTCTAACCTCTCATGCCTAGATTATTGCAATAGCCTGCTGCTTGGTCACCCCACCCCAAGTCTCCCCCTCTATACTCCATCTCCCATTCAGCTGTCAAAGTAATCTTCCTAACATATAGGTCTGACCGTGTCATTCCTTTATTCACTAAACTCAGGTGGCTGGCTCCCTATTACCTCCCATTTGGCTTGCAAATCCCTTCCTAAGCTGGCCCTTTTCTACCTTTCTAGTCACCTTAATCCTCCATGTATTGGGTGATCTAGTGACGCTGGTCTCCTGGCTGTTCCTCCTACAACACACCCTATATCTGTATCTTGGAATCATCCCTGGCTGTCCCATCTACGCCCCCCCCATACCTTCCTCCTTCTGTCTCCTGGCTTCTTCAAGTCCCATTTAAAAGTCCTTCTTTCTGTAAGAAGGCTTTCCCAATCTCCCTTAATCCTAGGGCCTTCCCTCTGTTGATTCCCCAGTTCTTGAATTCATTTTACATGTCTTGTTTGGACATATATGTTGTTTGCATCTTGACCCCGCCATTAAGTTGCGATATCTGTGATGGCAGGGACAATCTTTTGTCTAGCTGTATCCCAGCCCTTAGCCTACCTAGGGCCTTGCCCGTGGTAGCCGATGTTTATTGACTGACTGAAGTTTGGGCATTTGTAAGTGGTTTCGGAGAGAGAAGAATTACCCCAGAGAAAGATCAAGAAACCTAGAGGAAGAGAGGAAAAGTAGACTCAATATGGCTAGCACTTGGTTTGCAACAGACAGTACGCTACAGTGTAGCCTCAAAGTTTGAGTGTAGTGATACTGCCCTCTGCTGTTAGCATAGCAGATTACTGACATGCCAACTGATGAAAAATAGTGCATTATAAAGAGCACTGGGCTTAGAATCAGGAAGATTCCTCTTCCAGAGGTCAAATACTTACTAGCTGTGTGATCCTGGACAAGTCACTTAACTCTATTTGCCTCAGTTTTCTCCTCTGTAAAATGAGCTGGAGAAGGAAATGGCAAACCACTTCAATATTTTTGCCAAGAAAACTCCAAATGGGGTCATGAAGAGTCAAATATGACTGAACTGACTGACAACAACGCTGAAAACTATCACACTAACTACACTTGAAATTTTAAATACAAAATAATGAGGTTATTGGCCATCTGCAAAGTGGTACTTAGGACTTGCCCAAGTATAAAGAAAAACTTGATTAAGAATTTAAAATATATGTAAAAAAATGTAAAGCTTCAAGTACAAAAACAGTTAAAAAAGAAATTAAAATGTCATTCAGTTTTTAAAAATGAGACTTTTATTCATTGGTGTTTAAATTATTTTCAACTCTAAGTATTTTTCAAATGAACTTCAATATTTAAAAAAGTCCCATATCATACACATCCATCCGTTAAGATGAAGCTCTGCGGGTCCATTTACAAATGAACCATGTGTGGTTCCCAAACATAGGCCTATATGCACTGCTAAGAACATGGAGACACTATTATGTCCACATACATGGAGGCAGGATAGTTGAGAAACTGGTTGAGAAGGACATCTTTCTGTGTAAATACGTGCATACTAAAATGAACCACTTCTCCCTTAAACAAGAGTACGTACAGGGGGACTTGGGGAAAACCAATCAAGAGTCACTCCATTTAAAGTGTAACTCTGGATGATCACATAATGATCTGGTGTGGAGTGCCAAGGCTAGGATTAGGAGAGCTACCATCACAGGGTGCAAATAGATACTCCACACCCCAAAGCCACAACTTCAGATGGAATGGAAGCCCCTGCTTTAAAGAGGAAGAGGAACAGACTTTCCCAGGTGAGGCAGGTATACATAGCCCCATGCTTCAGAATATTGAGAGTTTCACTGTACAAATTCCATTTAATTTAATTCCATAAGCATCTATTATGTGCAAGGCACTGTGCTGGGTCTGGGGATATCAAATATGAAATAGTCTTATTGCATTTGGTATCAGGTGTTTTTTGATGTGTTGGGTGGTTTTTGCTGAGTGTTTTTCCCTCCTCCCTGCCTCCCAACCCCTTGTTTTTTTCTCTTTGTTATTAGTTTTTTTTGGGGGGGTATAAAATACTTCAGGAAATATAAATGATGTGAAAACCAAATATATCAATCCAATTTTAATTAAAAAAAACCTTAACAGTTCCTGCCCTCAAGTAGTTTATATTCAACTGCACAAATTGTAAACTAAATAACTTGATTTAGCACGCGCGCATGTGTGTGTATGTGTGTGTGCAGGGAGGGAGGGGGGTGGGCAATATGTTTTCCTGGGCTCTAGATTTGTAATGTGGTTGACCAAAGCTCCTAAGCCATAAGCTAGCGAGATCTTGTTTCTCTTTTCTGCCCAGACAGCTCAAGATATTCCTTTCCTCTCAGTACGCATAAATCACTGCAGAGGAATAGCAAAGGGGATTCTCAGAGGAGGTGGGGGGGGGGGAAGTCCGGCTTCTCTAGCCTCAGGGGACTGTGTTTGCGTGGGTGGGAGGGAAACAGTGGGGAGAAGGAGAGTTGCAACTGTTCCAGCCTCAGTCCACTTTTGGGAAATACAATGGAAGAGCTCTTGGCGTTCACAGTGGCTGAGAGAGTCATGCAGGAAAGGAAATCATGTAGGTATATGCAAGGCTTGCTGCGCATTTGTGTTTGTCTTAAGTGGTCTGGGAAATTCACATTTCTATAGCCACCTTTGCTCCATCAAGTCTGTCCTTTGTCATCAGGGTTACTCCTGGGCATTCTGGCAGTTACCATGGACACCATCTGGGGCTTGACTTACTGCCCTCTGATGTTCATGGGAGCCCAAACAAAAGGTTGCAGTCATAATGGAGACATACACAGAAGGGAACAGTCTTCTTAGATCTTTGTCCCGATCTATGGGAATTTTTTAAAATTAAAATTTATTTTTTTCAATGAATAAAAACGTATTTCTCTCCCTCTTCCTATTTAAAAAAAAGAAAGAAAAACAAAACTCTTGTAACAAATGTGCATAATAAAGCAAAACAAATTCCCGAAATAACTGTGTCCAAAAACACAGGTTGCATCCTGCACCCTAAGCCCATCATTCCTCTGTCAGGATGTAGGCAGGGTGCTTTGTTATCAGTCCTCTGGTATGGTGACTGGTCATTGCACTGATCAGAGTTCCTAAGTCTAAGTGAATTAATATGGAGAATTAAGTCTTGGTTTCTCTCCTCACAGAAACTCTATGCTTGGATCCAAACTGTGGCTGTGACGTGGCCCCGTCAGGAGGCAGGAGACTCGTCTGTGTCCGAGGATGTCCTCCCCTTCAGCTCAGACTCAGGAATGGGCTGTGAGAACGACTCTGAGGCAGTCACAAGCCTGTCAGAGCCCCTCACCCCAGACACATGCAGTCATGCTTTCTCCATTGGGCAGGAGCTGGAGCCTGAGGAGGGAATGTGCTCCCTGGCAGACCTGGACAGCCAGCAACAGCTAGGAGATCTTTCTGGCTCCTCAGATATCATCAAAGAGCATGAACTCTGGCTGGCAACTTGCATCTCTGCCCTGGAGAGGGATGTCTCAGAGGAAGAGCTGGCTGAAGTAGATGGGGCTGTGGATGCCCTCGAGAGGTGGGAGATGTTCACAGGGCAACTCCCAGCCCCCAGAAAGGACTTGCCTTTCAGTAGAGACACTGTAGGGCTACGAAAAGTCCTGGGGGACAAATTCTCCTCCTTAAGGCGGAAGCTGAGCACAAGAAAACTGTCTAAAGCTGAAACTTCCCCTTGTCGATGGAAGTGGGAAGACAATTAGTGTAGCAATACCTTTCTTGACTCCTTTTTGTTCAAGGTAGAAAAAAAATTGTCTTTTCCATTTGTCTTTCCCTTTTCCCTCTTCAGCTCCATTATACTTACAAGCAAAACTGAGTTGAAAAGTAACCAAGGACTCTATGGATGTATCACAGTGGGAGGTCTTCCCACCCCACAAATGCCTATTTATATTAGATTACTGAATAAGATTTAGTTTCTACCATTTCCTTTACAGAATCACAGATCAATATTAGAAGGAACTCAGAGACCATCTAATCTAACTTCTACTCCTATTAAGAATCCTTCATCCATCCCCAATTAGCCTTTGCTTGAAAAACTCCAAGTGAGGGGAAACCTATTACCTCCCACGGCAGCCATTCCAAGGCAGTGGAATCACTTTGGGATGGTTCTAATATGAAGTTTTAAACTCACTGATTTAATTCTGTCCACCTTTCCTCCCTCCTTCCCCAAATCCCAACCCTAGATCTCAGATATCCTTAGAGCTCCAGATACTGAGCTGAGGTCCAATGAGGTAACATGTAAAGCGCCTTGTAGACCTTAAAGTGCTCTATAAATGCCATTATATTGTTATTCATGTTGTTGTTGTTGTTATTGTAACTGGGTGCCATAAGAGATGAAGAGAGTCCTTGTGTTCCAAGCTTCTTGAAATGTCTGTGGCTTCCTAAACAAAGGTGTCTGAGAGAGGAGCAGGCATGACAAATCTTACTATCTTTCAGTGCCTAAGGTGCTGACCTACGATGGGTCAATATTCACATTAACTTCAAGGAGAAACCATATCTGCTCTCCAGGTTTCGGGCTCCCTCTTCTGGGAATCTGGAATCTCTTTGAGGCTGGGACATGGGTCCCTCTCCCCTATTGCCAGCAGAGGGATCTGTGCCTGTGGCAATTGAAGGAAGGAAGTGGTTCAGTCAATCTCTCATTCCCGGCTGAGATTTTAGTGCCCACTGGTCTCTTTAGTTATTTATATCTAGCAGCTCAAGAGGCTGATAGAATTTCAGGCAGGGGAGTAACAGAGGAAATACACTGACTCCCTCCAGTAGCAAATTCAAATTGGCATTCCAAGGCTGATGATAGGTATCTCCACTCCCACAAAAGGGGAAACCAGCTTTTTTCCTTATCTATGCTGCCTCCCTCTGTAAAGCAAAGCCAGTCTTAATGATCAAGACTTCAATGGCAATTACATCAATAACAGTATGTAACAATGTTCACCCCATGTAAATCCATGTGGTCCTCAGGCAGGGTAACCAACTTTCACTAAAAATAATCATTTTTGTAAAAAAAAAATAGTGATCTTGTAAGAATGTGTCCAATGTAAACCTTGCTCTTTTTCTTTCTTTCACAGACTTTGGGGGGGGGGAGGAGTAGGGATGATCTGAAAAGTGCTGCAAGATTTTGACCCTTTCCCTCCTATTCTGAAGCAGATGCTTGTAATAACTTGCAGGTCACAGTGAGGTCTGGGTAGACTAAAAGGGTAAGGACCGAGTCTTCTGATCTGAAGCCTGTCTATGTGGAAGAGTCAGAATGAAGACGAGAAATCTTAATGCAGAGATGCAAGGGCTCACAGAATGAGCAGAGAGGATAAAATACAGTTATTTTTGCAGGTGAGTCCTGCTCCAGGAAAATGCCAGGACATGAATGCTGACTGTTGTAACTCAAAAGTAGCATTAACATGTTCAAACTGACACTCCTCTTTATAGTCTTGAGAGGGCTTACTATGAGGGCTCTTTAAATAAGAATTAAGAGAAGATAAAGAACAATGTGTGAACCAAAGAGTGATATTGTGCAAAGAAAATATCATTATATAACAGCATTGCTGGAACAGAGGAATACAAAAACAGTTTCCTTCCTGGGTAGCCTACTGATGTTCCATAATCTTACCCACTTTCTGATTTCCTCCTGATCTCTTCTATAATGGATTTATAGAAGGCTGTACTTAGATTAAATAGAGATCCCAATAATAAAAGGCATGGTACAGCCCTCTAGGAGCTGAGGGCATAATGTCATGTATGGTCATCACTAGTTATTTTACCTTATCAGTCAAATGGATGACTTTCAGATGGGAAACAATTGATTCAGTCGACTGGTACCTAATTAGGTACTTTTGCCCACACCCTCTCAATCCCCAGTGGTTTTGAGAACAAATGAAGAGCATGTGGAAGATGGTAAGAAGCAATAATCAATATACATTTTAAAAGAGAGCACTTTGCAGCAGTCTTTGTTGCTTACTAAGCAAAGATGGTGGAAACCCTTGGGGAGTAGAGCTTTTAAAACGAAACATTCTGGGAGCAAAGACTTCAAGGTCAATCCCCACTAACCTCCTAAGCCTCAATTCCTGCTTTTGCTCATGCTGACAGCTAAGATCTTGAAATACCAACATAAAACCAGTTAACATGGACAGTAGATTTGCTATTAAATTCACCCTGTACAAATCTCTCCCAAGTTTTTTAGGCCTACGATGGAACACAAGTTAGACCTTATTACCTTGTGATCTTGACCCTTAACCTCTTTGGACCTGTTTCCTCATCAGCAAACGAGGGATTTGAATTTTGGTGATGTCTGAGGTCCTTTCCAACTCTAAATCCACGATTCATGCCCGTAAAATGAAGCTAAACTCATTATCAGTTGCAGACATTAGTTTCCAAGAAGTCAGAGGGACTGAATGAAATTAAATCATTTAGCAGCTTGTTTTCATTTCTGTACTAAAGAAGACCACTCTACCTAATTTTCTCATGTTATTGGCTTAACAAAAGACTTTCAAAGTATAGGCATCTCCTTACCTTCGATGGGCATATACACAAAATTTTAATTGGATTGGCAATTGCCTAACTGGTACCTTCATCAGCATAGGTACGGGACAGGTGACATGGCACAAAGGAGAGAACATAGGCTCTAGAGGATGTTATCATATGCCAAGTCTCTACATTCTGAGCAGAGGGGCACTTCCTATCTGCTACTGAAAAGGAAGAAGATGTATCCTCCAGGTTGGGAAGATAGAAAAAAAAAAGATGATATTGGAAGGGAAGGTGGCCTTCAACATTTACACGTGCTTGTAAGTGACAATCTTCACTAACACAGGACAGCAGTGGAGCACAACATGAGGAGCTCAGGATGTGGAGTCGGAGAGAACTGGCCTCCACTTCCCAGCTGTCTCTTTCTGACCTTAGACAATTCCCTTCGGCCTTCCGGACCCTCCATTCCTCACCGCTAAAACGAAGCAGCTGGACTACGTTACCTTTAAAGGCCCTTCTCTTCCAATTCTGAGTCTATGTTCCTATGAAAGACACACTGTAGCTCTTGACTAAATTGGTCTAGCCCTGACAGGAGAGGAAACAGGACAGCAAAGACACTGTTGAATGAATAAAAAAGGTCAAAAGCAGTAAGGAAACCTGTAGCCACCTGGTTTTAAAGCAATAACTCTCTCTCAGCCCTGTACTCCTTGGTTGATGAGATTACTCAGAAGACCTTTTGGCAGAAATGAGCAGACTGGGTGGGTGGCCAGGGTTTGGGGACAAAGACGCCAACAAAAATAAAACCCTGAGGAGCTCAGGCTTATTTGGTTTGTTTATTTAAAGAGGGAGAGGTCCCCCCCCAAAGAATATTTATATCCTCATGAAGGCCAAAGAATGAGGACTTAGTGTGGCTGTCTCACAAACTTGTTCTTGAGAAGGCTTACACGTGGCTGCGATGAAACAAAAGCCTTCCTTATAAGCTTGCTGTGTTAAAGCTACAGCAAGAGGCAAAGAGGTGGATTTTGCTGCCTGGTTTCAGGCCTAAAAAGGGACAGCAAAGACATATGTATTTCACACTCCATTTTCCAAAAATGGCTTTCAATCACTTTGGCTACTCCAGAAACTGACAGCTGAAGGGACCAGAATGGGATTAGACTCAACCATGGTCTCATTCTAAATGGGGGCACCTACATAGATAGAAGCTTCTATTGCTTCAAAAAAATCAAGGAAACAGCAAATTTATGACACCTATAAAAACAGGGCAGCCAAATATAAATGAAGATAATATGAAATATTATTTATAAATGCTTATACATTTACAAATATGTGAATTCATAAATTTATAAACAATATAAATTTGTTATTTATATGTAAGCAAATGCAAAGTAATTTAGGAAAGAACTATTAAAATTAGGAACTTGATATAACCGGTCAAAACCACCTTTCTTTTTATAATGTTGCATAGCTAAAACATTTTTTTAATTAAAATTTTTTTTTCTCTCCTTCCACCTGCACCCCCCCCCCATTCATCTCTCCTCCTTGAAACCCTTCTAAGAAATACATATAGTCAAACAAAACTAATTCCTGCATTGGCCATGTCCAAAAAATTTATGTCTCAATCTCCATGCTGAGTAGATCATCTCTGTCAGGCAGGTAGGCAGGGTAGCATGTTTCAGGGGTCCTCTGGATTTATAGCTGGTCATTGTGTTGATCAGAGCACACAAATCTTTGAAACTTGTCTTTATAATGTTTCAACATATAAATCGTTCTCCCAGTTCTCCTCACTTCACATTGCATCAGTCCATACAAGTCGTCCCAAGTTTCTCTGAAACTGTCTTCTCATCATTTCATTACATTCATAAACCGTAATTTATTCAGCTATTCCCCCAAAGTTATTCCCTTAGTTTCTAGCTATCATTACAAAAAGAGCTGCTATGCACACTTTGGTACAGATAGGTCCTTTCCCTTATTCTTTGATCTCTTTGGGGTAGTAGTAATAGTATGGTGTATGTTATACAGTATTAACCTTGATTAAGCAGGATTTCTTTATCACCGATTCATCTTTATGTTCAAGTTTTACAAGAACAAGACAAAGGAAAAGCAAACAAGCTTATGCCAGAGACTTCTGTTAAAAAGGAACCTGTAGGATATGTTCTAAAGTCAGTCCCTCCACAGCTGCATTACATAGTACAGTGAGAACTGATGTTCAGAATGATCATAAGGCAAGGCAAAATCCTCAAGCACCAGAGATTAAATTATACTCCCTTGATTCCATTATAGAGCTGGAACCATCTGTAATAACAAGGTTGAAATAAAAAGGGTGTTCTGCTTTTACCCTCAGCTGACCAGAAAATTAATCAGAACTCTTTCCCAAGCCATTTCTTAATTACTTCAGTTATATAAGGTCTTACTGCACTAGAGTTGCCTGCAACAGGGAGCTCAATAATTAAATTCTAATAACAAGAAGCAATCTCTCTGTACTGAGACAATGCTTGTGACATTTGCAAGGGAGGTCCGATCTAACAGAAGTATTCCAGAGTGAACTCCTATCCCTGTCCCTGTTTGAAAGCTACCTCTTTACTTGCTAGTTTAACAGACAGAAAAAGCACCGTGAGAAAAATTCACCTTAACAACTAAGACTTAAGTGACAGTTTAATTTCAAGCACAATATCACACAGCTCTAGTTCAGTTTATTTTCATCACATTGTAGCGTTTTACATAAGCATGATATCGAAGTATGACTAGAAAAGGAGTTTGGCAGGTCCTAAAGAGAGGGGCCAATTGAGGGATGGCTCTGATGTCCAATCTAACCCCAAGAGATCCAGAGGAAAGCCTCAAGAGTGTTGAAACGTGGCAGACGTTAAGGGAAATCGTAGACAAGAGTCACACAAAAAGAAAAGGCAGGGATGAAGTTGTGACCTATACTACTGGAGGGAGTACCTTCATCAAGATCACAGGTAGCATTTCAAGTTTTAGGGCCAAATACTTGGTATTTTCATGCTCCATATTCTGTCCATCCTTTTGTTGAATGGGAGTGGCAGGATGACAAACACAGTATCTTACCCTGGTTTAGAGAAAGGAGCCCAGAAAAGAAGCTACAGAACTAGAAAGTGACCAGAATTTGGAGGCAAATGGACAATAAGTGTAGGGATGATATATGTCCAACTGCAAGATAAGACCCAAGATGCATAAAACAAACCTGATTTATGTGTCTTTTCATAGAGCAACTAAGAAAGGCAAGAGGAAAAAACAGACCCCATTTGCCTAACCTGCTGGGGTCTAGTTGAAAGGAAAATGTAGGAAAGGAAAGGAGAATCTTTTTACTTAACATCCTATTGCTCTGCCAGCTGAAATGCTACCTATCCTTGAAGATTTAGCTATGGGTTCCATTCCTTTAACATAAAAATTGCTGTCTATTGAGTCTTGGGTTTTTAATAAATTATCTTAGATCAATGGATGAGTATAATGTACATGTCTTAGAGGCTTGTTCATACTTTATCTAAACCCATGTATCATAACTGAAATTTACGAAACACTTTGAAATTTGCTAAGCTCCTTACATATGGGATCTCATCTGTGTCTATGTAGATAATAGACAAAGTAAAAGCAGAAAAACGACCATGTTGCCTAGGCTCTATGCCTGACAACAGGATTTTGCAAATCACAGCAGCAAGATATTTCTGCTCAGCAGAAATGGCAAGGAAGGTCAAGAGATCTGAGGCCAGAGTAGAATGAAAGGAGAAAACAAATATGGTGTAGACAAATGGAAAAGAATCGAGATCCAGGTCAAAGTTACTCATGTCCAGTTCCTAGTAGCCCCACCTTGTTACTTTATTTGAAAACTGTCTGTGAACATGATTATACCTAACCTGTAAATTCATGGGAGGTAGTACTTTAAAAGAGAGAAAATACATATACCCCAAGGCCTAGAAGACAGTTGCTTGTGGAAAGGCACTCAGTTAAAACCTATTCCTAGCAAGGATTTTACATAAGGAGTCACAATTCAAGGCCACCTGTCAAAAAGGTGACTTTTTAGCACAAAAGCAGGTGGTCACTGAGTCGGTTTCCCATGTCTGAGTACAGCTCAGGGCAGTCACTAGTGTCTTGCACTTTATAATTTTATTTTTATTTATGCATTTATGCCTTTGTTTTACAGAAGTCATTTCTAAATACAACCTTCCTTCTCTCCACTTCCTACTCAGTGAACTTTTCATTGTGACAGAAAAAAAAGTCATGCATTTTTTAAAAAAAAAAGCATACTGCAGACATACAGGTAATGTAAGGCAAGTTTTAATAGACTTATAAAAATCATATATACAAAACACATTAACTAATCCACCATAGCTATAAAATACACTTTTTACACTTCACAATATATATTTTAATCTAGTACACAGTATTTATTCATAAATTGAGACTTTATCACAGCAAAGTTGGCCACCTACTGTGGATGCTGTCTTGGTGCTACATAGACACTTCAAAAATAAGAAGTCAGCTATGGTGTGTTCACGTTATGCATCTCTTGGTATTCTTGTTTAGTATGTAAAACCCTTATTTTAAAAATGTTTTCCCCTTGTGAATACTTAAGTGTTAAGGCTTAACTGTCATCTTTTAACTCGCCCCTTTTTGCAAGAATATCGTGCAGTGCTCAGAGCAGTGTGCGCAGTTGCATAGGAAATGCTACAAAACCAAAGCACTGATTGATAGGGTGAGTTAAGGACAGAGTGGCAATGAACAGAAGATGGAGCATATTAACACTGAATTTCCTGGCGAGAGTTGTGTGTCAACACTGAACAGCATGCCAGTCAATTTTATTTGGTTTGAATGGTGTTAAGAGAAAAAGCACATTATGCAAGTGTGTAAAGAATTCACATAATAGTTCAAAGTGTCATTATTAACAATTCTAATGTTCAACAGATCCGACAGAGAGCAAGTTAAGAGTTTTCGTTTACCCGTGAAGACTTGTTAGCAACCATTGCAATCTACCAGGCAAAATGAAAACTGGGCATACACACTAGGGCAATGCACATTTATCTTGGTAAGTTCAAGGATTCTCCAGGCTGGGTGTGAATACTGCAGTCATGATGTATGATGGAACCTGTGATAATCTATCAAACACGTACTGAAATAATAGATGTATGCTTCTGTCAATCCATCTGCAAGGCAGTTTGGCAAATGTACAGCCAAACGCATATAAAACTGGGGCTAAATTTTAATAACAGTTTAATTTTCAGCCTTGTAAGTCTGGTTCACCTTGAAAACTGAAATTCACAGTCTCTAGTATGATCAAGTTTTCTTTGCTCATTATTCCCTTTTTTAAAAAAAAAGTACAAAAATTGCTTTGTGGCAAAGATCTTGTTTGTCATCACAAAGCTGTGTAGGAGAATTTTAAATGGCCCAGTTTATTAGGGGATGTTTTATGATAAAAATGTTCAAAGGAACATTTTCAGCAATTCTAATACATAGCAACTATCCAGCTGCTGAACTTTTCAGTGAAAGGTACAGACTAACTCTGAGAAAAAATTCTGCTGAAATTTTAGGGAGCAGCCTTTAGGAGAGGTCAGAAAATGGATCCTCCCTGTTGGATTCTTTGGCCTTTCCCCAGCAAGCCTGTTCTCAGAGGTATATGTGCCTCTTCCTTTCTGACTGGGGTTATTCTGAAGTCAACTAGAAGTAAACCCTGGACTCCCGCCAAGACTGAGATTGTAGTAATTATTTATACAGTCTACTCAAAAAGCTCCATACCTCTTAACTACTTGGCATCAAATACATACTGAACATCTTGTATATTCAGAGATGAACTTTTCTTGTGACTTCCAAGTCAGTCAATATTACCCAGTGAAAATTTTCTCTCTCTCTCACCTACCTTAAGAAACACTGTCCAAAATGACCCAAGCAGACAAAAGCTGGGGCCATTTGGAGCAGACAGGACTTCTGAGAATCCTCAAGAAAATATAGCTCTGGGAGTTTCCACAGGAAAACATCTACCTTGACTCTGAACTGCTGGGATTCCGTCTGCTTGGGTGAAACACGTCAGCTTTTTAATTATTAAAATAAAGTGAATTCAGTGCTAATAAAAAGGCGCCACAGTAACAGCATTGGGAACAGCAGCCCTTTATTTTCAGAGAACAGCACCAGGCCAGGAAAAAGGCAGGCTTCCCCTCAAATCACCAACTCAACAACTTTTCTGCAGGGATCGGTTTGGTTCTTTGGTCCACTGGCCTCTTTGCTGCAATAATAACAAATGAGGCTCAGGATTATTTTTTAAAGCAATCGACTGCTAAAGTATTGAGTTGCTTTGATTTCATTTAGAAATCCTAATTAAATGATAGACCAAAGTGAAAACTTAGGGCAGCTCACTTGGGTTAACCAAAAAAGGGCAATGAATGGGAAAAAAACCAACTATCTTTCAAAGAACCAAATACCCTTTCCAGCTAGCTCAGGGGATGTAACTGGATTTTCTGGTTTGACAAGGCCTGGAATTCGACTAAATTTGAGTAATCAAGGTTAAATTTCCACATTACATTCCTGCAGATTTCATTATGAATGAAGACTATAGGGTTTCTTTTAAAATGAAAATCTCAGACATTTCAAGGTAGCTTTGTTTAACACCTATGGAATCTTTCTGAGAAGTAAACGGTTTAAATAGTTAAGATGAAATCTTAGGGTCACTGTCAAACTTCCGCTCATCTTTCCAAAGTCTGGCGACCTACTGTATATTCTGTATTTTTCCAGGAACATCGTGGCCTACCACTGACCCCATGCCCTCTAAAGTCCTTAGTGATAATAAAATGAAACAAGAAGCCCTGCCAAAGCAAGAGAAATTTGTCTGGCTTATGAGGACCTGTGTCCTGCTCTTATTCATTTAAGGAAGCCCTATGAACCACCAAACCAAGTCAGGTTCTGGTACACCAGGAATAGTTCTAGAGACTATGAGTTTGTTACAGGCTATTTCTTGGCTTTTTCTTCCCCCTATTGCTTGGTGGAGTTATGTTATTTGTCCAGGAAACTTCATATCTAAATGTTTAGAAAAGGGAAGCTACATCAGTTCCTCTAAGTGCCTGGTTCAGAAGCAATATAAAAACAGAGGCTACTTTTCATACATTGGGCATTTCATAACCAACAAGTACTCTGGACCAGGTCTCTCTTTCCTCTGGCAGGTTTCAAGTGTTAATTAATAGTGCTAGTCTATACATGCTATCTATTCTAGAGAACCACTCTTGAGTTTGAGGTATCCTATTACCATTCAATCAAAAGAAAGGGGATTGGAGAATACTGTAGGTTTAAAGAGTAATTATGCTTTTTTCGGAAGGTGAAGCGGGGTGGAGATTGGAACTAACTATGATTTCATTGGCAGAGGGAATTCCAGGTAAGAAAATTCCCTCTACCAACATAGATTGGCAACTGCTCTGCAATTTCTCTGAGCTGCCCAGGGCAGTAAGAGGTTAAGTGACTTGCCCAGGGTTACACAGCTGGGATGTGGTAGAGGCAGGGCTTGAGCCTTCTTGACTCCAAGGCTAGATCTATATTGATGCTCTCAATTATGCCTTAAGGTACAGAACATTTCTACCTGCAGGCATGTATTGTATTTTATAAACTGAATTAGGTATTTTAAAAGAATGTACAAAACACAAAGTAGTAATCCAATTTCTAAGAAGCTAGCTAGGGGAAAATTAATTAGTAAAATAATGATAAATATTGAAACTAGTCCCTCACTACCTTATTAAACCCTGTCTTCAGATGTTGAGGCTGTTATTGTTTTCATGTCTGGCTGGTGCCACTGTAGATGCTGTGACACTTAAAATTCAAATAGAAATTCTTCTTTTGACCCACAACATACATTTAAGTTTCAACTTTCTTCAAACTTGGTCATATAAAACATTAACAATACAATGAATCTTTAGCATCATCAGCTTTCCAAGTTTCTTTTCAACTGGCAGCTTTACCTTCAAGGCCCAAAACACACCACCACTGAATACATGCAGTCTGAGACATTATTTTTAAAAACTAGTCTTCAATTCATTTTGTACAAATTATCCTCTTCGGAGTGACCTTTATACAGGTATTCAGCCCTCCAAGCTTTGGACCTCAGTGCATCCCTTTAAATAAAGGTTTAATGATTTTATTTTAAAGGTGACAAGTACTCTCACAGCAAACATGAGAATCACATATTTAATGCTAATGAGAACAGGTCAAACCATGTCCACCTCTGTCTTATATATCTCCATTAGAAGCAAACCTTTTCAATTCCAAAGCATCATTTAGAATGGGGTGGCTAAGCATATCCTGTGTAATTTATTGACTTCACACTAAAGGAGCTAAAAGACTTCTCCAACATCTGGAAGAAAACTGTGCTTATTATCACTCTCTTCACCTACTCAAATCACCAATAAAACTTGGAATTAAGAACTACCCTTTCCTATGCCACTGGGAAACCCACTTGAGGCAAGCTATTGGCCAAAAGTCATTATGGAATAGGATTTATCAATGATTATTACCCTGTCTAATGAAAGGGCTATTCTGACCATGTTAAGGATCTCTTTGGTCTTTTGCTGGGATGGTTTCCATATCCAATATGTTGTAGGTACACGTGAATACACACTGTTACCTTGCCCACTGCTATGGATAAAAGCTAAAGAGTACTATATAATCTTGTCTAAAATGTACTATATAACTTGTTTACAATTATTTAAAAGGATGAGGATTGAAATATTTTCCACAGTAAACTGTTTTGTAGTGTTGCCAGGAAAATTCATGGAAAACAAATGATGCTAAAAGTTCTGATTATAGTCACCTTCCTGTGGTTGGCTTACTGATTTTTTGGGCTGTGACATCCCCAGGAAGGTGCAACAGGTTTTGCACAGAAAGATTCCCCATTGCTTCCTGCTAATATTTTCTGGGATTTATTATCCAAGCTGTGATCACTGGGTATTTATCCTTGGGGGTAAGTTTTGGAATGTGGTAGCATTCCTCAAAATCCCATTTGCTATGAATACAAGATGCTTTTGCATTTCCCAACGCTGTGGCTCTCAGGTTTTACTAGGTACATGGAAAGACTAACAGTTTGTCACTTAAGGACAGTCCCTAACAAACCAAAGTAAGGTAATAGGTATCTGCTCTGAGCTTTTTAGCTCTAAGAGTCAGGTTGGTGGTGATTTTTTTGCATTATTTTTTGTAAGCACTTTTGGTTGAGTGAAACCCAATACTAAAGAAAACAAAAAAAAAATTAAGGATCAAATTTTAAATAAACACTCATTCAGAGTCTGAAGATGATTAAGGCAATGTGCCAGGTCTCTCAATCTGTCTTTCTTACCTAACAGTAACATACTACAAAGGGGTAAGACATGGCCAAGTCACTCACAACTATCAAAATGTGAACAGGTGCCATAATTTAACAATACTAAAAGTATTAGAGAGGGTATATTTTCAGAAACTCCCTCTCCCCCATTCAGTCATAAATAAAATCAATAATTCAAGATTGCATTTAAATTTGTAGTTAATATAATTTGACAGTTTCTTTTTTGTCAAAGGGTTTGTTTTAAAAGCTATATGCCCAAGTTCTAGAGAGTATTAAAAACCACAAAGCTAAGGATTCAAGATCTGCAAAACCCATTTTTTATAAACAGAAGAGTTAAAAAGTATGCTCTTTTAATCACAGCTATAAGTCCTCATGTGTAAGAGAGCAAGCATAGTTGTGAGAAATAGTGTGTATTCTTTTATCATTATACCCAGGTACTTTTTACCCTACTACTTCCCCAACATATTAATGAAAAACAGAACACAAGCATCAAGAATAATCACTGCAAATAAAGGCATGAAATTTACAAAAGGTAATAGCTCAAAAGCTTCCTTTTAGAGATAAAATCCACTGCAAATCTGAATGCAGCAATTTATAATGAGCGGAAATGTTTCAAATTGCCACTAACTTCTCCCCCTCAAAAAGCAGGGAATTCTAAGTTACGTAATCTTGGAATCATATAATTTAGAGACCACCTAAGAAAGTAAGGCTCAGAGTGGCTAAGAGATTTGCTTAAGGCCAGTCAGCTAGTTGGTAGAATAGACAATACTAAAACCCAAGTCACTTAACCTTTTTTTCACTCTCCTGTGTATTGTAGAACAATGCATCATTTACAACGTTCTTATTACTTATATGCTTAAGAGTAGGTTAGTAAACATTTTTGGTTGTTTAAAAATATTTCATACTCATTTGCAATGCTGCTTTAGATCCTGACAGTTAATTAAACAATCAAGTGGAAAGATCTTTTCAGAAATGTATTTCGCATGACTTCATCAGCTGTTGGGAATACTCTGCTTTACCCATCATGAAAGCAGCTATAGCACAGATTGAACATCAAAATTGTTGCAGAATATTCCTAAACTATCTGACTACTTTGCATTTCTTCTTTGCTTTTGAACCTGACAAAATTTGTGAGATAAATATAAAGTTGGTCCAGGTAAATTAATAATTTTGCAATCATACAATTATTAAATAATGGAAATGTGATCTTAAATCCCATTCTACACAGCACTATTAGGAGCATTAAAAAACTTAACAAGACTGATCCCTAGTCTATGAAGACCCACAGGATTAAGAGGAGCCTCCAGAATAAGTTTTTTTTTTTTGCATCACAGTAATAAACCAACCCAGCAAACCTTAACATAAGCTCTTGCATACCACAAAGGAAGAGAATTTCGTGTTTTCTCCTAATTAAAAGAATTATAACTTAGTACTAATTAAAAGCACATTAGAATTTTTTTCTTTTGGATCAATATCACAAGATAACTGGCCAAAAATGAAAATGAAATTTATCTGGCATGCTGAATAAACCTGGATGGAGTTTCAAATGGGACACAAAAATCAAAGATCCTGTTCACTCAGTTTATGTGAGCCCTCAAGAAGGTAGATATATATATGTTTACACACACACACACACACAAGCATATGTATATGTGCATATATGTGTATACACATATATACATACAGAAACTATGGTACCAGTTGCACAGTAAATTTTTTGATGTTGGAAAACTAACTGAATACACCAGATACATCTTTTAAGTAAAGTAATGCATAGTAGTGAGTGAATCAGGCTTGAAATACATATATTTCAAAAACAGTGAAAGGCACCTAGCAGGTAACTAAATGAGTTTAACCAGTTCACACCACTTTTACAGCGTTCTGCAGTTTGATCTAGATAGCTAGATCTGACACTCTTTGCCTGTCGTGTACATGCACTAATACAGAACAGAACTCTTGTACAAGAGTTAGATTTAAAGGAGTGGCTGAAATGGGCCCTAGTGTCCAAAGGCATAAGTGCAGCTGTGAAACTCGGATTTCTCCAGGGAGTTTTGGGGCTTCCTGTAAGGTCAGCTGTTAGCAACTTATCAAACAGCTGCTGCATTAACAAAAGCTTTGCCAGCTACAGGAGCTTCTATAAGAAGGATGCTGAACTGCTGTTTTGAGAAGAAAGAAGTTCTCCAAGTGTTGCCAACCAAGGTGTCAGAAGAAGGCAAAACCCCCCAAAAAGTAGACAGAAGCTAAAACAGCACGAGAGAGAGAGAGAGAGAGAGTGTGTGTGTGTGTGTGTGTGTGTGTTGGTAGCAAAACATTCCCTGTCAAAGTGTGCTTTGGCACCACAAATCCATTACATGTTGAGTTACTGGTAGTTCAACTGTTTATGAGGCAAGAAAAACTGTACACATTTTTGTAGGGCAAAAATTAAACTCAGTCCATGTCACCTAGGGCCCGAGATTTTTTATTTTAAAACATTTGTTTTACAAGCCCAGAGAAATGAGTTCTTATGCATGGCAATTTGGCTTAATTTGCAACTCCTAGGTTCTTATCTTTTGGAAAATTGGCATGTGAGTCTTAAAAGGCAACTATACATTTACCATGGGAAGTGGCATTTAGATTCCTAGCCAAATGCAGTGTGTGGAATAGAAGTGGAGAGTGTCAGTTTAGGTTCATGTGCTTTGAGCTAACAGTATCAGTTGGAATTTTTTTTTTAATACAACTACTATCTGAGCAAAATTTTCAGGTTAGCTGTTCACTGATTACCTGAAAGCTAGAGATAAAGCAATCCATATGGCTACTGAGTTTGTTCTCGAAAAAAAAAAAAGCCTTCTTTCAGATTATTTTCTTTAAAAGCATAAAAAAAAAGTAAATTAATGTTTTTCCAAAAAAAGAAGGCTATGTTCCTCAGTATGCCAAACCAGGATTTTATAGCAAAGCGACCACTTGGTTTTTCAGTAGTTTTACTAGTCCCCATAATTCAGTAGCTAACATCAAAATTTCCAAGTCCTTCTGCCTAGAGCTCATATGTTTGGACTGGCTAGTTTTACAGCATTCCTGAGCTGGCTAAATAATGGCATGGATCTTAGAAACATACACCAGGGCCATACAGATAACACACACACACACACACACACACCCCACACCCACACACCCACACACACACACCCACACCCCCCATCTGACCAATAGCCCTTGAGTCCATTTAAGGATGACAAAAGCAAGGGGACTTTCTCCTTCACTGCAACATAATATCCTTCAAATTCTCTTGCAGGATTGTGTCCTTCACAGCATGAAACACAAAGCGGATGTTTTCAGTGTCTATGGCAGTGGTGAAATGGTGAAAGAGTGGCTTACTTCGGTTCCGCCTTTTTCTGTCAAAACATTGAACTAAGTAGCACTGAACATCCTCCAGCCTATGAGGGTCACCCTTAAAGTCTGAGAAGTGCTTCTTAATGCTGACAGTCTTCACCTTCTCCACTAGGAGGTCCATTTTATTGAGGAAGAGAATGATGGAAACGTTGAAAAAGAGCTTGTTGTTGACGATGGTCTCAAAGATGTTCATTGATTCGACCAGCCGATTGGTGCGCCTGTCCTCCATGAGGACCTGGTCATATTCACTGGAGGAGACCATGAATAGGATTGAGGTGATTCCATCAAAACACTGGAACCACTTCTGACGTTGAGACCGCTGCCCACCCACATCAACCATCTTGAAAGGTATTTTTTTAATAATGAAGTCATGTTCCACAATTCCTTTCGTGGCTTTTCTGGCCAGCAGAATATCTTGTTTACTAGGAAAATAATTCTGTAGAATAAAAGATTTGGAATGGAGGTAGAAAAAGAAGAGGGATCGGGGGAGGAGGGATATGGAGAAAGAAAGGAATGTGGGAAAAGAAGGATGAGAGGAAGGGAAAGAAAGATTATAATTTAAAAGAAGCTGAACAAACATACAATATTAAATGCCATAAAATACAAATTTACTATAATGCATGGAATTAAATGGTTCATTAAAAATAGAGGCTCAGTTTGAGGAAGAGTCATGTCACTACTCACTAAGTCAAAAGGCTTGTTTATTTCTTTGCCTTTGAGAAAAATGTTCCATTTGTTTTTGAGCCGTAGTCATCTTTTTATATTTCAAAAGTCCAGGAGTATTTTCCTGTCAAGAAATGCTTTACAAATAGCATTTGTTAATTAAAAATCTATTTGAAGCTTTCAATATATTTAGTATGCTGTCCCTGGAAAGACCACATAATCAGCATCAGCACATCCAAACAAATGTAATTAACCTTTCCTGTTCTGAGCAAAGGAATTCTAAGAGAAAAAGTTATTTTTCCTCTTTTATTTCTTTATTTATCAGTAACTAAAGTTTTGTAGTATCTAAGAAGCTGAGAATTTCCTCTCTTTGAGTAAGGAAATTCTTACTGCTGGAATCTCATTTCCCCTTCCAGTCTAACACAAAATACAGATACAAAGATGTAAAAAGTTATGGTATTCCTGTTGATAAAATGAATAATGCAAAGCATTCTGTAAACCATAATGACCTATGTAAATACTGACTATTATAACATCACATGACAAAAACAGCCCATATTTAACACTTAACATTTTTTTTTTACTTAAAAGAGGTCTCAGACAAAAAGTCTTGTAATTCTGTTTCACAAATTTTCCTCTAATTTTTAGCTGCAGGGGTCTTTGCTCACCAACTGGCCAATCCGGTCCAAGTTATCCAGGAAATACTTCACAGATTCACCCTGTCAAAGAAGGAAAAAGATCTGTGACTCAATCTTGCTGCCATAAAGCAAACAGAGGAATTTATCAAACTATTTTTTTTTCATTTTACTTCATTGCAAAAGCAAAGTTAAAAAGAATTCAAAAACAGACACCAATATACAGATGCTCTAGTGATGTTTGGGCTGGGAATGAATCAGATGAGCTGTGGGCTGTAATACAAAACAGCTCTGCTGTGCTTAATTAAAAACAAATAGTTCTAGCAAAACCACTACAGTTTTCATAGTCAATTTAACTACTAAATTGCTGACCCTGCATTTCCTGTAATGTCTCTTCTGAATCCCCAATCAGTGAATACAGAAGGTACATGGAATCAGAAAGTTATTATTAATAGTAGTAATAATAGTTTGATGACTGTTTTTACACCACAGTCACTTCCCCTTAGACGTCCCCTACATACCCCTAACTCCAACCTTTTAACCAAGGTCAAACCCTCTATCTTAAAACATTTACAAAAAACGAACAGGTGAGGTAACTATTTCTGATGGTATGGAGCACACTGCACAACCATAGTTCCCCTATCCCCTCTCTAGTGAAGAGAAAGAAGCATGTTTTATCCTAAATTCTCTGGAACCAAGATTAGTCACTGCACCCAGAATTAATTTACCTCTTAGTGTTTTAATTTACACAATTTTAGTCATTGTTTATATATTGCCCTGATTCTGCTCACTTCATTCTGAAACAGTTCATGTAAGTCTTCCCACATTTCTCTGAATTTATCATATGTTGTTTTTTTATAGCACCATCGTGCTCCATTATATTCATATACCTCAATGTGTTGAGTTATGTCACAACTTTATGTCTCCCAGTTTTTAGCTACCACAAAAAATACTGTTGTGAATGTGTGTGTGTATCTATCTATCTATCCATCCATCTATCTTTTTTCTTCCCATCTTTGACCTATTTGGGGCACATGCCCAACAGTGGCACTGTTGGGTCCAAGGGTATGTACAATTTAGCAGTTTTCCTCATATAACTTCAAGGCTTTCTATAATCCTTGAACAAACCCAAAGCTCCAATGGTGCATTTAATGTGTCTGTCCTCCCACAGTCACTTTGAGGGATGTTGGGCAATACCTCAGAGTTAGTAAGTTTCTCTTGCTATTAATGAGTTGGAACAATTATCATATAATTACTGACAGTGTGGGATCTTTGTGAAAATTATTTATTCATACCCATTCACACTTTTATATTGGGAAATAGTCTTTTATTTTATATATTTACATTTACAGCCCATTTAGTTTGGTACCTATGAATACATTCTCTCTCTCCATTTCAAAAATGACATGACTTTTTATATTTAGGTCATATTCATCTGGAAATAATGTAGGGGAAAAGGAAGAATTTGGGGGCATTGCATTATCGTATCTCAATAACAATCAAAACTCTCTGGTCCTGACTAAAGAATAAAAAAGCATATCAGTGGAACCAACCAGATAAACAAAGCTCAGAGGCAACTGAGTATGGCAGTTTTGTGACTGATAAACCCAAGGATAGAAATTACTGAGGGAAGAGGCTCTCTGACAAAAAGGAAAGGAGTTTAGCAGAAATGGTTTAGATCAAAGCATCTTACATTATATCCCATAATCAGAATGTTTTTTAAGCAACATGGTAATATTCCTCTTCCTAAAAAGACTTTGATTAGAATGAGTTTCCTTCAAAGACGAAATCACTGCCAAAGTTAGCTCCATGGACACATATCCCTTGGTTTCTTCTAAAAGCTGGCTGTACTCACAGTAATGCCAAGCGACAACATAATGGTGAGGACAGAAATCATATTAGAGGGAACTAACGGGGAAAGAAGTGATAGGTAAATGGAGGCAGGAAATGTTGGCTAACTGTTCAAGAATCAGACAAACATTACTTTCAAACTGAAAGGGACCTTAAAGGTTATATGGCCCAATCTCTTAATTCCATAAGAGAAGAAATTAATGCCTAGGTCAGCTGAGGTACATGGAGTGAGATCCCAGGATCTGAGAGCCAGAAGGGGTCTTCGAGGCCGTCTAGTCCAACACATACCTGCCCATTTCATTCTGAGATAGCTCTAACTTGCTAATAAGATTTAATTTACAGGAATTTCACGACTTCCACCAACTGTTGGCTACTTGTGTCTCCTCTGTGATCAAGCAGAGAAATTCTAATCCCCAGCTAACTTGGCAAAAGTGACACGGCTAGTTCAGCAGCAGACTTATCAAAACCAGAATTAACATAGTCTTTGTTTAAGATTTTAATGGAAGTGACCACTGTGGTGAAATTAACTTTCTTAATCAGAAATAATCTATCAAAGAGTAGGAGGAAGTTGCATTAATTTTGCATCTGTGTTATATTACACTTCCACTGAATACCATATGCCCCACAGCCTATGGAGTGGAGATGACCGGAAATTGTTTGACACAATTCTATTCCACCAAGTATTATGGAGGCATTAGAGAGACAGGAAAAGGGTAGTTGGAATGTACTAAGTTGCAAGGACTGGGAGGAGAGCAATTGTGGAGGAATAGAGAATAGCTTGTAAAGGAATGTATCAAAGTTTTAAAAACAAATGTTAAAAACTGTTTTTCCATGTAACTGTGGAAAAATAAAATACTAAAAATTCAAAAAATAAAAAAAAAGTTCTTGCTTTGCACATCCTGCCTCCTCCCACGTTCAACACAGGAAACAGCTGTGCAAGTGTTAAAGTTGTTGGGATGGATAACAAATTTACCTGATTTATTACTTACACCTTCCCCTGAAATCCCTTCCTCTTTTACCTCCTATTGAACTATATCATAACAAGTTACAGTTTTAAGGCCTTGAAAAGTAAGTTTAACGAAAGCTTCCTAAAAGTATTAAGCTTTCCTCCATCCACTTTTCCTATAAATCTCTGAAGTTAATTACAGTAACTAAAATTTAGTTCCCCACAGAGCTTGTCATATTACAAGAGATTTAAGAACTGTGTACATTCCAGATATCCCTTTACTTTTTTTAAAAAAACATTTTATTTTCCCCCCAATTACACGTAAAAACAATTTTTGACATTCCAAATTTGAGTTCCAAATTCTATCCCTTCCTCCCTCCCCCTCCTTAGATAGTAAGCACTCTGATATAGGTTATACATGTGTAATCATGTAAAATATTTCTGTATGAGTCATTTTGTGGAGGGAAAAAACTTCAAAGAAAGAAAGAAAAAAGGAAAAGAGGAAGGAAAGAAAGAAAGAGACTATCAGTATGCTTCAGTCTGTATTTAGATTCCATCAGTTCTTTTCTGGAGGCAGGAGCTTTTTTCATGATTGTCTTGGATCACTGTATTGCTGAGCATCTACGTCATTCACAATTCATCGTATAATACTGCTGTTACCGTGTACAGCGGTTCTGTTCACTTCACTCTGTATCAGTTCATGTAAGTCTTTCCAGGTTTTTCTGAAATTATCCTGCTCTTGATTTTTTTTTAAAATCTTTTTTTGGGGAGGCTTGGCAAGGGGGGTGACTTGCCCATGGTCAAACAGCTAGTGTCAAGTGTCTGAGGCCACATTGGAACTCAGGTCTTCCTGACTCCAGGGCTGGTGCTCTATCCACTGTGCCACCTAGCTGCCCCCAAAACTTTTTTTTATTTTTATTTTTTTAGGCAGTTGGGGTTAAGTGACTTGCCCACGGTCACACAGCTAGTAAGTGTCAAGTGTTTGGTCTGAGGCCACATTTGAACTCAGCTCCTCCTGACTTCAGGGCCAGTGCTCTACCCACTGCGCCACCTAGCTGCCCCCTATCCCTTTACTTCTGAGAGATAAATAAACTAAGTAGAAGAAGGCTGTACAATGTAGCAACTCACAAGCCATTTCACTCCTGTCCTCTTCTATTAATATGAAGAAAGACAGGAAGAAGCTGGCTTCTGTAAGAACTATTAAATCCCTCTTCCAAACAGCAAGACCACCAGTGACTTAGGTTGTACAGGCTGTGCTATTTTTATGAAATAATAGCTGTATAGAATAATTGGAAAATATTAACATCACCACTGTGAGAAAACATTATCTCTATTTTGTTGAGGAAAACCTGGGAACAAATGATTTACTCAAAGATACAGGAGCGAGGTTGCTGAAGTCAAGAAATGGTCTTTAAAAAAGTGTCCAACCTGGAAGAATCTTAAAATATCCCCAAATATCAAGATGAATCTTCTTTCCTTAGTTTTCTTTGTCCACTGGAACTGTGCATTTAACCCAGCAGTATTTTGATTTGTGATATTTTTTCATTCTGTGTGGTTGGTGGCATCAACTCATTACAGGAAGGACCACATACTTAAAGAAGAAAGGCCTCTAGTTTCATGTCAATTCAGTCTCAACCTCAACTCTACAGATAACTCATCAGGTCCTACACTAAAACTCCATCATTTAATCTGCACAGAGAATATGGTATGATAAGGGTCTCTAACACAGGGAAGCTGTAAGGGTATGAATTATTTAGATTCAAATTTGAGATTAATCTATAATGGCAGACAAATTCAGATACTTTATTATTCTCCTGGACTGAATCAGAATACAACATATTAGAGTCTGAATGATCATTGGACTTGGCATTCTGCCCACAGGATGATTATCTATGACAGACTAACACTTCCCATATAGCACCAGCTGATCAGAGTGACCAGTGTTAAAATTCGATCATACTTTTAAAATAAAAGGAGTGTTGCAAAAACTCAAACACTACAAGATGCATGCTTGTAGCTGATCTGTGTTGTTGGTGTTGAAATAACAACTTAGTACCTAAGGAAGGGGAATGTCAAAGTACATACTATATAAATCTCTTCACATACAACATATCATAGTAGAGAGTACATTAAAATTTTTTCAGTTCTTTTTCCTGGATTGAGGAGTTATTGTGCTGTAGATTAAATGAAACAATTGTTTAAAAAACTACTTTTTTAAAAGGATAATGATTAAAAAACTTTTTTTTAAAGGATAATGAACAATTGTCATGGAGAACACAGCTCTATTTCCATCTCTCATTCAAGGAGAATATTAGTCTCTTGGTGAAACTGACAAACCTACTGACTCAGGTTAAGAAGATGGGTTTGAAAATTTCAATAACTTCCTCTTCCTTTCCCACCCCCATACTGAAAAAGATAAAGGGAACAAGGTTATCAATTTAAAAGGAGAGGACCAGTTCTGTTTGGTGATATGCATAAGTGCCTTTGGTGCTTATGTTTCACCAACTGAAAGATGAACCAAACTGGCAATCTCATTCACTCCCATAGTCACAACTACTACTGGATGACTTTCATGTTTAAAATATCTAGTCTCAAATCTTTTCTGAACTCCAGAGCTATAATTTCAAATATCTTGCCCAACCAGGAGGAGCTAAGCCACTCAAGTCCTGAGTTTCCTGGGCCCAGGTACCCTTATCTTCACCTCTCTCATTTTTCACTTTGCTGCCCCAACCTCCCCCCAACTCTTCCTACCTTTCTTGCTCTAAGAACCGTAATCAAATCAATATCACCACTGTCTCCACAAAGGATGTCAACAGATTGCCCTTTTGTTCAGTTCACCATCCTAGTGACTTCCCAGACCACCACTCTCCTATATGTATAATCTCTTAGAATATAAGCTCTTAGAGGGCATAGACTGTTTGCTTTTATAGTTCCTTCTCCAGTGTTTGGCTGTTCATTCATTCATCCTACTAGACCCCCCTCTACCTATCTTGTTGCCTTGCTAATATCTAGCTACTCAATCACACTCAAAACCTGAACCAATTTTGAGGCCTCCCTTTGTCTTCCATATCAACCAGTTCGTAAATCCTTTAAAATTTCTTTCCACAATACCTCTTACAGCCTTACTTCTATTCAATACCTGCTCATTATGTTTCACCTAGGCTATTGTCATCATCTCTTTTTAAAAAATAAGGTATTATTTATGTTTCAGGTTTTTTACTGCCTACATTTCTCTCATGCCATTATCTCTAAATGGGTTTGCTCACTTCAAATCTTTTCCCCCATTCCAATCCATATTAGAAACTTTGAAACCAGATTAATACTCCCAATGTACACATATGATCATAGCACTGTACTGCTCAAATCCATTAAGTGGTTCTGCATTGCCCACTAAAATTAAGTAAAAACAATACAACCTAGAATTTAAGTCCCTCTATAACCTAGCTTCAAAATAACTTCTCAGTTCTATCTCATATGCTATGCTCCTTCATGCTGCATGTACTTTATGCTCTAGTCAAACTGGAAATGCTATTTCCTTCCACACATCCAGAGTTTTTATACAGCCATGCATCATACAGAGGGTCCCCACAAATGTACACACTTTCTCAGCCCCTCAGCTTTGTAGCATCTTTTCTCGTATCATCATGAAGTAGGTGAGAGCTAAGCTGGGCCTTTGAGAAGGTCTGGATTTCGTCCTACAGTGTTTGCAGGTTACTGCCAAAGAAACTGACCTTCGGATTACAAAGACTAGAACAAGCATGGCCAACAGGCTGTAGAGAGCCAATACAAATGACACAAGTAAGCATCTAGATGGCCTAATCCTGACGAACTACATGACAAAGAACTGGCAGATATCACTGATATTTTGAGGCTCACAGGAAACAGCAGATGTACTGCAGGACTGGAAAAAAGGACAAATGTTGTTCTGATTTTTAAAAAGTAAGAGACCAAGGTCAGCAAACTCTAGGCCGCTGGGTTTGACTTCAATTACTGGCAAAATTATTATTAAAAGAGATGGATATATTTAGAATATTTAGAAAAGAAAGCAGTGATCATAAAGACCTAGAGTGGACATTATCAAAGGATCCCTACCTCTATGTCTTTTGCCCTTATTTCTAGCAACTTGACTGCTCACAGGGCTTGGATGTGATGGGAGTCAATTCCACACCTGCTGATGACATTGAGGACTTGCAGGCCTTACCACCGACACTGCCATTACTTCCTAAGATCCTCCAGGCTCTCCTATCTGTTCTCCTAACCCGAGGACCTTTCCCAGCATTGTCATCTTAACTACTTATGTAACCTAAAGACAACTCTGGGTCTTGTCATTTGTCCTATCACTGCACCCTTAGGACTCCAGGGCATTTCAACTTGCCCTGCAGATGAACTTTCTGTTGCATGTCATCTTCCCCACACTCCTGTCTCATCTTTTCTATTTGTATCCCCAGCACTTCGCATAATACTTGGCGCACAGATGCTTAAATATGTGTTTCATTCATTCACATTCTATGTAGATCTTTTTTGGGGTTCCAGTTGTATATCTCCAAATGCCTACTGATCACACTGGATACACCTTTAGCTACTTTCAACTTTAACATGTCCATTTCCCCTAAAATCACTGTCTTTCTTAACTTCTCTATTTTTCTTGATTGAAGGTAGTCACATTTCTCAGCATTTATTTTCACAAAACTGACATTATCCATAATTCCTCAATCTCCTTAATCCTACATATCTAATCAGTAGTCAGATACTGTTTCACCTCCACTTTCCCCTTTCTCTTTACTCAATACCACTATTATCTTAGTTCAGGCCCTCATCACGACTCACCTGAATTGTTGTAATATCCTCCTAATTGGTTTCCTTACTTAAGTCTCTCCTCTGTCCAACTGATCTTCCACACAGTTGCCAAAGTAATTTTCCTACAGTGCAAGGCTGATTTTGTCACTCCCCAGTAAATACCAATGATCTCTATTGCCCTTTACAACCTGGCTCCAATGAATCTTCCCAATCTTATGATAAACCATTCCCCATACCTGCATTCCATGGCGCAGGCACCCTGGCTTTCATGCTAGGTGATCAGGCTCTTATCTCCTCATCTTTGAACTAGGTATCCTCCATGCCTCGTATGTACTCCTACCTCAACTCTGCCATTTAGGATCCCTTTTATTTCTTCAGAATTCTACTAAGTGACACCTACATGAAGACTTTTCTGATCTAAGGCCTGGTCATTCCCTTGTCTCATTTCCCGCCCCCTCCCCACCTTCAGCTCCCATCTTGTATTTATTTGCTATGTATTGGCATATGTAGTCTCCTCCCAAAGAAAGTAAGCTCCTGGAGGACAGGGGCTGTTTCATTTTTTGTTTCTTGCATCCTCAGTGCTAAGTGTAATGCTTGGCACATAAAAATGCTCAATGAACTGTTTTAAAAATTAACAAAATGCTCCCAGAAATACTAGTCTGGAGTTCAGATTTTACTGGCTATGTTCCTATGTTACAGGAACATTGCGAAAATGAAATAACGAATGTAAAAATGTAAAGGTAATTTGAAAAGAAAGCTAAATGCTCATACAAGTATAAATTATTATTATGAAAAGAAAAATTTCAAGTTTATGATGTATATGTATGTTAGTACTTATTTATAATCCTCAGAGTATGTTTTTAAAAAGTATTCTATTTAAACCATTTCAGATAAGTAGTTTCTGGCATCTTGTCAATGAAGATATTCGAATATGCTCTAGAAGAGGCAAAGAAGGCATCATCAAGATTATGTAAAAGGAGGTAGGTGGATCACGTACTGAGAAAAAGAGACAGAGAGTGACACATCTATACTTCCAAACACTAAAAGAAAAAGAGAAAGGTCTCTAATGCACTGGGTACACTAATACCGATAACTAACCCTTATATAGTACTTTAAGGTTTGGGAAGTACTTTCCTAAATCTTCTCACATAATTATCACAACAATCCCAGAGAGAGGAGCTATTATAATTCCCATTTTACAGATGGAGTAACTGAGGCCCAGAGAGGTTAAGTCACTTGCCTAGCTTCACACATTAAGCATATGATGTAGTATTTGAGACCAAGTCATCCTGGTTCCAAGTTCAGCATTTTATTTACCAATTATGGTGACATGAATATTTCCCACCCAGCTGTATTCCTCTGGACTTTATCGTGTGCTTGAATTTCTCCAGGTAAACTCCTGTCTTTTAGCTTCTTTTTTGGCCTGTCTTTCCTTATTGGATAGAAAAGTTTCTTGAGGTCAGGGACTGTCTTTTGTCTTTCTTTCTTTGTATCCCTAGTGCTTAGCACAGTGCCTGACACAAAGCAGCTGCTTAATAAATATTTATTGACTGACCCACTGACAAGAACTGCACAAGATGAGTTAAAACTTGTGGTGGGGCTGCAGTCTACATGGGTGCAGGGAGAATATACCCCGCTGAAATTATAGAGTTAACCAGAAAGTGGCTTCTTAATATATTGCTAAAGTCCTGACTTTTTATAAACCAGTAACTTTCAAACACCAGATTGTGTTGTTAAAACTCAGTAATGGTGTTAGTGAATTACAGCAGAGATTAAATCTGTAATGAGCCTATCACCTTCCCTTTTTCACAACTAAAACACTCCTCTCTTAAGTTTTTATTTCCTCACCTCTTCATTTGCTATAGTCTCTGAAGAATAATGTTGTCCTCCTCTTTGCCAGGACAAACTCCTCTCCTTGTGCCCTTTATCCCACATTCCCATTTCCACCAGAAGCCTGGCCCTTTATCACTTTCCTGGCTTGTTCCTTGATGCCTACAAACATGCCTAAATCTTTTTCATCTTAAAAATAAAAAACTAAATTAAAAACCAACAATAACATTTACTGACCCTGCCGTCCCTTCAAGCTATCTGTCCTGTGTATTTTCTCTGGTTCACAGACTCCTACAAAGTAAGTTACACTTTCTACCATATTTCAGGGGGAAATCATAGCTATTAATGATTTTAAAGCACACAACAGCGTCCCAGTTAAAATAACCAGACTATTGGAAAAAATATCATTTTTGTTAATTAAGCTATCTAACCCTTCTATTTTTGAAATGTTTTGTTACTAGACAAAACTAAAGTTATCACCAGTTCTGGGTGAGTCACTTTAGCTGTGCAAAACTCTTTTTCTGCAGCAAAACATAGCCTCTGAGTCATGACTATGCCAAATGGGACTAAGCAATGGAATAGGAGAGGATGCTCCCATTGTTTGGCAGCATCGTGAGTCATCTGACATCTAAAATCTAGAAATACAAACAGCCGGCATGAAATGAGGCCAGAGCTCCACAATGAGAAGAACCCCTTCTCTGAGTTTCAAATTATGTTTTCAAACATTTCTTCAATGCTTCAAAAAGCTTATGATTTTGTCAATGTAACATTTCCCCATACTAATGCCAATCCATGCCTTGGCAGACATTTTCTTAAGCTGCTGTAGCTAAAGTGTCCAATACCTTGTGACCAGTCTTCTGGTAATGAGCCTCTCTCAGGTTCTCCAGGCTGGCTCTCAGAAAAAGATATGTGGTCCCTCAACAGATCCACACTCTGAAGCCTTTTAGTCTACTAACAAGAATTAATTAAGCACTTGATGAATGCCAGGCACTGTGGTAGGTGCTGGGAATACAAAGACAAAAAGGAATAGTCTCTACCCTTACGGAGATTGCGTTCTGTCAGATGAGACGTACACATTGAAGCATATACAAAATTCATATATAGATCTGTTGTTACAGTTTTTGAGAACCCCAAATCTCTTCCATGTCACAACGAAGCAAAACAGAAGACTTTGGTGGAATTCTTTACAGTTAATTCTATCAAATGTGAGAAATCCTAGTTTCTTTGAAGAAATTATAACAACAAAACATCAGTATGGAACTCTAAAGTTTGCGAAACATTTCTCTATAAACCATCTCATTTGATTTTTACAGCACTTCGAGATCAGTACTACGATGACTCATTATCATTCCCCTTTTACAGAGGTGGAAGGTGAAGTTCAGTGAGGAAAGGTGACTCAGCTGTGCTCGTGATCATCCAGCTAATTAAATGCTGGAGACAGCACATGAACCCAGGTCTTTGCTGACTCCAGGTCTAGCACAATCCCAACTTTCACCAGTTCTCATGCAATGGCAATGGAATTTCAAGGGAACGAGATGCAAGTGATATTCCAACAGACAGATTTGATTTCTATTTAAACGTGTTAAGAGCCAATCAATGGCAACACAAAACACACAGAGATAGTGGGAACTCCATATTCAGAAATTATTAAAGATTTATAACCAGTTAGAAAACAAGTAGTGGTAGGAGATGGGAAGGAACTTATGGAAATTGCCAAAGCATGAATTTACTAAGCTGGAATATAAAAACAAGAATAATTTATCAAACTGACCATCAAATCTTGATATCCAGAAATCTGGCTGACTCAAAATGAAAAATTTTCTTCAACTGTTTAAAATAAAAATAACCTTTACTTGGACTTCTTGATTTGTATTTCCTTGACTGGACTGGATATCTTCTGACATAATTTTTTTCCTTCCTCCTCTTTTAAGTTACTGGGGCAGATATATCTAATATTTATAAAAAATGATAGGTTAAAACTGGCCTATCAATTTTAGCTTTTCCCTCCTGATGTGTTAGTATCACTGAAAAAGAATAAGAACCCCCAAATATTTCACATGAGTAACCACAAAGACAGCAAAGTTCATGGCAAAGCTCTTTTTGCTAATAAGTATAGTAGTCTGTGCCAACTAATACTGATTAATAAGACATCCACTAGGGATGATATGAATAAACTGCAGATAGCAAATTTTTATAACCATTTACACACAAAAAAAATCAAAGAGAAACAAACATTTGTTAAGACAAATTTTCAGGATTTTGGCATCCAAGAAGTAACCTTTTAACCACTAAACACAGATTTGGTTGCAAAAAGAGGAGTCTTAGAAGCTTGCACTTTGTTACTTTAATGCTCCCAGGTATAATAATCCTTTCCCCTTTCTACAGGGGGAACATTTGAGCTGTACATGGCTTTTAAGGCTTGATTTTTACTAGACTACTTCATTACTATAACTGACTCATTTTACTTTTGTATCAAAATGTTTCCTGTACTCACTTTCCTACATACAGGGAAAATACATACCCCCAAAATGTATGTATTTTACCACACATGTGTATTTAGGGGGATACAGTTTCCCCCCCATGCATACAAAAAATGTGTGATTCCTCCCACAAAATGTATACATGCCTTAACTGTTAATAACTGCTATGTTTATTTTTTGAAAAAGAAAAGATGCTAAGGGTTGATAAAGTGTACATACAGTTTTGGGGACACTCTGTATGATACCTCATTTTTCCTGTATTATTGGGCAAAAGTTTTCTACACAAGGAAATTTTGCAATTGATGATGACATTAATAGTATTATTATTATTAGATGACATTATATATTACATTTCTCATTACATATGTATATTACAAAATATATAATAAACAATTATCACATCATGTAATACTATATGCTATTATACATAATATATTTTAACATATGATATATTATAACATATTATTACATATAATGTTATACGTTATTGTGAAATATGTAGCATATATTATATGAGTAAATACATATTACGTATCTCATTACATAAGAGTATATTACATTTTTACCAAGTTGACACATATGTCATTTGAATCACAAATGTGAGGTAGGTGGTAGAAGTATTATCCTCATTTTTAAAACGAAGTAGTTGAGGCCCAGAGAGATTCAAAGATTTGGTCAAGTTCAGAGTGAATCAGTGGCAGGTCACTAGTCCAAGTACGTGTATGAGGCTACTAAGTGTATGAGGCTGGATTTCAACTCAGGTCTTACTAGCTGTGTGACCTTGGACAAGTCACTTAACCCTGCCTGTCTCAGTTTCTTCTTCTGTACAATGAGGTGGAGAAGGAAATAGTAAACTATTTCAGTATCTTTGCCAAGAAAAAATCAAATGGGGTCGTGAAGAGTTGGACTGGACTGAAGTTGGACCCAGAGCTCTATCCACTATGCCAGCTGCTGTCTTTCAACTGTGCCACATTTTATCTCTATATTCCCCATTCTAAAACTGACTCCCTGTGTGACTTGGGATAAATAATTTTCCTGATTAAAAACTAAGGCATTCTATGAACAGATACGCATTTATATACACATGTATGTATATGCACACACACGTATAAATTCATTTAACAAATAATAAATGAAATTAATGAAAAAACATTTATTAAGTGATTATGTGCCAAGCGCTGTGGCTATTAAAAAAAAAAAAAACAAACCCTACCCTGTTCTTATTCTCAGTAGGCCTACCATTCTAGGCAAGGGAAACCCAAGAGCTCTAAGTTATCACTCCTACCTAGGAAAGGATGTTCTCGCTTGGGAAGGCACAGGGATGATAATAGAAGTCATAGGAAAATCAAGTGACAATCCCTTTCCAGAAGCAATGGTGAATATTGATTTTCCATCTGGTTGCACTCCTTTGGACTTCCTCATCTCACCAAGAACCTCATCTTCCTGCAAGACCACACCAGCCTCAGCACTTAGAACTCACCCATAGCCTCTGCATGGGCAGCCTTATGAATGAAGGGTGGATTGGAGAGCTCCTCCCAGAAGCTCCATGTAAGTAAGGAAGGGGTCCTGGCCAGCCATCTCTCCATTTCCCACCCAGCTGCACTCTTGTTGGACTTTGCCATCATGCTTCCTGCCAGGTACTTTCCTTCCTCCCTGCCCTCTTTTCAACTTCTTTTTTGTGTTGTCTTCTTCCATTAGGTTTGCAGGCTCTACTAGAGCAGGGGACTGTTTCTTTTTCATATTTGTATCCCCACTTTGGCACAGCATCTGGCACACAAGCAGGCACTCAAAAATGTTTACTGATTGACCACACGTATTACATATAGCTAAACTTAACAGTGATTTACAGTTTCATAAACAATACTCTTTTCCCATTCTTTTCATATGGAACTATTCATGTTTGTTGGTGTCTGTCAAATTCAGAATAAGAAAAAAAACTGAAGATTTTTCAAAAAACCCTAATTGGATATAGGTGGAAAGAAGGCAGATCATGTAGGGGAATGGCTAGTACCTCAGGGTTTGGCCTGAATATGTAACGCAAAAATAGGAGTAGTGTGAAGTAAGAATGGAAAGAGATCATAGAATCATAGATTTAGAGCTGGAAAGGACCTTAGAGGTCATCCAGACCATGGATACTGAGGCACAGACAGGTTAAATGATTTGCCTAATGTTTTGCAGAAATTAAGTGGCAGAGATGGGAACAAAACCCAGATTACCTGATTCTAAATCCAATTCTAAATCTCCACAATACCTCCTTGTCTCTTACTACTAAGTGGAGTAGTCTCAAGGACAGGGACTATTTTGTTTTTTATCTTCATATTGCATATAGTAGGCAATTAAAATATTTTTAATTTGGCTGAAAGGTTAGGTAATACTGAAGAGGTTTTTGATGCCAGGGCAGTTTATGTTATTACATATTGTTAATTATACATTGTTAACAGGATCCAATTCTATAAAATCATGAAAGGTGAGGAGTTGTGAACTTGGGAGTTTTTTTATCAGATTCCAAAAACTCAATTACAAAAGGTACCTCCTAAAACTTGAAAAGGGGACAGTTTTTAGGGCAAATAAAAATAAAAGTTTATTTATAAAGGGGTCAGTAAATACATGAAACTTCCTGTTACTAGGGTTTTAAGTCTGGAAATATAAATGGGTTAAAGGAGGAGAAACCCAGATCCTGATAATCCATATCTCCAAACTATGCCATCATACCTCAGCAGCCTCCTGACTTAGCTTCTGCAGACCCTTTTTCTTACTGGCGAATTCTTCCCAGAACCTCCATTTTGAGGAAGGACACAGAATAAGGAATGGCCTCCTTCCTCAGCCCTTGCTTTTCAGCTCCTCTTTGATGGGTGGTTTTCCCATTAGAATACAAAAGCTCCTTGAGGGCAGGGACTTTTTTTTTTTTTGTCTTGTACTTGCATCTTCAGTGCTTAACACAGGAACTGGCTTACTGCAATCACTTAATAAATGCTTGCAGACTAATTGAGTTTAAATAAATTTTGACAGACAGAGAATATGCAGATTCATAATAGGTATGAAAAGATTCATATTTTGAGGTCTAGTGCCTAATTTCAATTAAGTCATTTTGACCTTCTTCTGAGGCCTACATGAATCAGTGCATATATTTTTGGACCGACATGTGTTGTAGGTGTTCCTTAACAATTTTTGCAAAAACATGTACTGAAACATACCTACTAAGGTTTCTAGAGTATTAACAGATTCCTAAAAATCACAGGTGGACCCTTAAGGGCGTCATTCCACAAAACGATATCTGTGAAAAACATGAATATCTCACTACAGAATACACCTACCCAGTCTGTTTTCTCACATGACTTAAAGTCACTGTCGGCATGCACTTCTATAACAGAGAACATGTTTCCAAAATCCCTTCTGTGCCAATGGCAAATTACTGACCACTGTCACTTAGTTACCAACAAAAACAAAGAAAAAAAAAATGACACCCTCACAAAACCAAAAAGAGCATTTTCACATAAAGATTAGAATATGGTATCTCAAAACACCATGTTCTTGATAAAGTGTTAACAGAATGCCCAGCTAATAACAAATAGAGAATAATAGAGACAAATAAATGCAGTTGCATTTAAAATGACCATCATATATAACAACAAAGGAAAGAAGGAAAATGTAAAAAGTTTTGAAAATCCTTTTTGTTATGGTCCTCTATTCTATTTCTTCATCCAAGAACTCTGAATGGAGAATAATGTCTCCATTCATATCCATTCAGATATGCGTTTAATAATGATTTCTGAATCCTTCAGCATTTTACTGTGGAAAAAAAATCAGTTACAGGGAAACTAGTTATTCAAACTAATTTTCTTATTTTGAGAGGTAGTGCTGTATAGCGGACAGAGTTGGCCTTGGGGCCAGAAAGATCAGAGTTCAGGTTCTGATTCTGATACATACTGTGTGACCTTGGGTAAGTCATTTAATGTCTCAGTGACTTACATAATTCACTAATACAATACATTGCAGAGGATGTGCAGACTTGCTTTAGTGGGGGGAGTTTAAATCACAGGTCTAGTCCTCATCTCCGTTCTATACATTAGAATCAGCTAAGGTAGTTTATTAGGAAAAGCACTAAACTTGGAGTTTGGAAGACCAGTTCAAATCCTCCCTCAGACACTTAGCTGCACTGGGTAAGTCACTTAACCTTTGTCAGTCTCTGTTTCCTCACCTGTACAATGGAGATGATAATAATAATATCTACCTCATAAGATTGTCTTTTAAAAAATCTTCATTTATATATTTTTAAAAATATTACATTATTTAAAAAAAATATCACCTTCATTTCTGAATATCTTCTATCCCACCCCAGCACCTTGTTTAACAAAGTTTAAGGAAAAGAAAAACGGCAGTTCACCAAAAACTCAAACATGTACTCAGACCTCTTTTAAATGACTTTTTGGTTACTTTTAAATTACTATTGCTATTCAATAGTAATCAAAATTTCATATATATTTTTTCTCTTATCTTTGACCTACAAATCTGTATTATGCAAACTACTATTATAATCTACTGTTATTAACATACACCTCTCTCAACTAAGAACATAAATCTCAATATTATGCAATCTACCCGAAAGAGCTTATCATCAATTTGAGATCAAATGCAAGTATTAAGACAAAACTACTATTGTGCTCACCACTAAGTATAATATATTATGTACTTCAAACATACAGCACGTCGCCTGAGAGTGGCGTACACTGAACTCATCATGATAAACAATGGGAGATTCCAATGTCAATATAAACTTATATGGGGTCAAATTACGACCCTTGCCAGTATGAATGGCATTGTCAGAGAAGATATGTCCAACAGCAGACAGACTGGAACCTCTATACAGTATTTTCAACTACCTATTGTGTCACAAGGAAAAGTTCCTTACATTGTTGCTCTTCTTTAAGTCTTCTCCCAGCCTCCCAATACATGCTCTTCTCTTTCTAGAGACACACTTGTCCAGAGCTAAGTTTAGCTGCCACTATTTCAAATTTTTCCTCAAGGGGCCACAATAAGTTCTATACTTCTTGAGGCTGATCTCTGTAAAATGACCTTTAAAAGTCACTAAATATGTTTCCTACAATATTATAAAAATCAACAAAACTGTGAATGATTTGTAAAACTTGGGATAGACTTTGTACCACCTCCTTAAAGCAGCTGTCAATTAGTGTTCTGGTAGTCTTATGCCTGAAAGTTCCCCTTAACAAACTACTTTTTTTTAGCTGATTATACAAAATTCTTTCTAAACAAAGTTTTCCCTTTTCCTCTGGCAAGGTCTGTCTGGTCTGGAGGCCTTACAACACATGTCTGTTTTTCAGGCTGCTTGCTGTCTTAGTCCCAAAACAATGGAATTTAAGTTTCTTCTCTCATATGAAGTACAGCCTTTTAGTAGCGTAGCTTTCACAATCCCTGATGCTTTGCTATAGGACTTGTGTCTCAATGTTGGAAAGACGAAGGAAGGAAGAGTCTTTACACTTTCTATTTTGTTTGCCCAAAGACTGAACTTTAATCTATTTGTTTAGAACCAACTCAAAAACTCCAAAGCCCACTTCATCAGCAGTCAGCAGAAAGGACCTCGGGAAGCACAATCCAGTTTCTGAAAACAAACACCTACAAAATAAATTTATATAAAGAAGATTATTGGACTGGTGGATAAGCCTTTGAAAAGGCAAAGGATACTTGTTCCCAATTATCATCAAACACACCACAGAAGAAAACTTAAAACAGCTACACTGACTATATACCTGCTAGAGCTCACTTTGCTCTCTAGAAGAGCAGCTATCCAAAATTCTTGATCAAGAACTTAGACAATGGATGTAATCTAAAGGCAGCATAACAACCCCAAGAAGCACAGTATATGCCAATATATTTTTGCCTGATTTTTTACTTGACTATCATCACTCCTATTATTATTATATTTGACAATTTATTCCCTACAAAACAGTCTTGTTACTGAAGAACAAAAGACCCCAATATTGCTTTGAGAAGAATAAACCAGCATTAAACAAAAAAGTTATTTTGGTGTATTAATAGCTATTAATACCAGTCACTGGTTCAGAGTAATAATATAATAATTATTTCCCAATATATTATAGCTTGTATTTAATCCCAATATATTATAGCTTGTATTTAATGTATAAATTTTCCTGATAAAGGAAGAAGGGCAGCTGCAACTTCCTGTCTCCACCCCCTGCCAAATTCTTCACTGCCAGTCACCACAAACTTCATTTACTCCCACATACACACCTATACTCTTAGTCCTTTCTTTGTGAGTTACTGCATCTCTACCTCCACCCCACAGTCAAAAGCAATTTTAAAAAAGAAATAAAGAAATCCAGGAAATGACACATTAAAGACATCAATGTATCAAAGTGCACAGATTCAATCCCAATGAGGGCCAGTCACACAGTCAGTCTGAGCTAGAAAGGACCTTACAGACGAACTGTTCCCCCAACTCTACTCCATGGCCCCCTTTTCCTATGGATGAGTTCCTCCTGGGGCCTCCATTATGGGGAGGGGTCCAGTCTGGCCATCCTTCATTCCCCTTATTGCTTTGCTTCTGACTCTCTGGACTTGCCACCAGGCCCCCAAGAGGGTACTTTCTCCAACTTGCTTGATTTTCAGATCCCTTTTATATTTGTATTCCTCCATTAGAAAGACCTTTGACAGTGGCCATTTTAGCCTTTTTTTGTGTCTTCAGTACTTAGCACAGTGCCTGGCATATAGCAAGGCACTTAATAAATCCTTGTTGATTAGTGCAATCTCCCCCGCCCCATTTTAGAAATGAGAAAATTCAACATTACTATTAATGGAAGTGTTTTGCATGACTACACATGTATAACCTATTCAACGGGGGGGGGGGAGAATTTGGAATTCAAAGTTTTAAAATAAATGTTAAAAATTGTCTTTATATGTAATTGGGGAAAATAAAATATTAACTAAAAGCTAAGAGAAAAGAAAAAAAAAAGAAAACTGCCTTTTCATATCCTTTGACCATTTGGGGAATGGCTCAGAATCTTATGAATTTGAATTCACTTCCTGGAAATGAGACCTGTATCAGAAAAATGTGTTCTAGACGTTTTCCCCAATTATTGTTCTCCTTCTGATTTTTGCTCCACAAGAATATTTGTGTAAAAACTTTGAAATTTTATAATAAAAATATCCATTTAAAAAAATAAATGACGAAATAGATCCCCAAAGCATCAAGTAATTTATCTAAGGTCACTTGGTGAGTTAACAACAGAGACAGAGCTAGAGCCAGATTTCAGGACCTATTCCTGTGCTCTGTCCATCAGACTATACTATGATTCTATTCCTCTCATTCTACTACTTTTAAAAAAAATATATACATATATATATTTTTAATTTTTAGGCAACTGGGGTTAAGTGACTTGCTCAGGTCACACAGCTAGTAAATGTCAACTGTTTGGTCTGAGGCTGGATTTGAACTCAGGTCCTCCTGACTTCAGGGCCAGTGCTCTATCTACACCACCTAGCTGCCCCTCATTCTATTACTTCTAACAGAACCACAAACAACTCATCATATGGTGCTTCCGAAGTTAGTGGTTTCCTGACAAAGGTTTCCAGATGGAGCTTCTTCCCATGCAACTTTGTTGGCCTCAGCTTCCCTGATGCAGCTTCCTGGTCTAAGGGCATCAAAGGTCCTAGTCATATGAAGTCAGGGCCTCTCACACTTGGTAGGTTCCTGAGACCAAGTGAATTGCGATAGCCTGGTGACTTACTGACCAGGTGCATTTTCCAGGTGGAGATGAGGGGGATGCCTGAAGAGAAGTTAAGCACCTAATTGTGCGTTCTTACTTTTAGGGCAAAGTAAACCTTATCCTTCGTTAAATACTCAGAGACTTGTGAATGCCTCATTACTAAGAGGGTGCTGGTCTACAACAAGAACTCTATGAGGTAGGTCCTATATATCTGAAAGGATCACTGTCTATTGGGGTTAAATGACTCATGAACATCTCACTTTGTTCCACCCAGCACCCAAATGAGCAGAGGATCAAACTGAGTCAAGTTACAGCTATTACAGCATTTTCATAGCCATCTTGCAGATGATACAACTAAGGCTCAGAAATTAAATGGTATGTCTTTGGTCACACTGTGACCATATGATGCCAGTGGCTAAGCTAGGTTCACCCAGCTGTCCTGTTTCTCTCTCACTACAGGGGGCTTTATTTGTCCATAACCCTTGCAAAGGCATACCCAATAACACAAATTCACAGACTCACAAGACCACAAATGTTCAATAAAGGTTTACTGAAGGACTAAACGAATTAATGAAAGGGATCTGAGTGAGACAGTGAACATGAGTGGATCAGCATCAAGGTCCCTTTTAGCTCTCTGTTTTTAAATCTACAGTATTGGATAAATAATTGAGTACATGAACAGTAGGGCCAATGGTATAATTGTGTATAAAATATAGTACATGTATTTTAAATTTAGGGACAAATAGCAAATTAGTTCTTTAATACTAAATAAAAATCATAACTGGGCCAAGAATCCCATCCCTTATATCATTTAATTATTTTTAAAAATCTGAACCTGATACCATGATGCTTAGAAGATGGATAATTTCAGCTGAGCAAAGCTTTGAAGCTAATTACCTCTTATACTGTTCAGATGAATGTCAAGGAAGAAGGGGCTAAATATTTACCATTCTCTGTCCTCCCCCTTCCAAAACTCACATAAAAGTAAAGGGGGGAAAAATACTCAAAGTAGCCATCTAACTGCCAAAAGCTGAGTCATATACATCATTCTCAGCCCAGCTCTCATGGAACTGGCTTATGCTTCCTGCCTACCAGGAAGAAGTGGGAGAGTAGGGAACATAGAGCAAGAATGTTCTTAACAGTATTCTGTAAGCAAGGGACAGTGTCATAACTATCATAATACTCCTGTATTTTGTCTACTAATGGAACTGCTAAAGGACTGAAACCAGAAGACCAGTGTTCCAAACCACAGGATGAATTATACATACTACCAAAAAAAAAAAAGCCAAACAACTGAAATTGTTCTAGAAGAGGACAGAAGACAGGCAGGATTCTCAACAGCCATCATCTTACTCTTATTTTTCTAATCTTCTGTTGACACTTAATATAACAGGATATGAGGACTGGATTAAAAAACAAAACTTTCCTTCTGAAAATAAAGACTTTGGGATAAGAACCTTGTCGTGTGTGTGTGTGTGTGTGTGTGTGTGTGTGTGTGTGTGTGTATTAAATCAAGGATCCTTATAGATCTCTAAATACAGAAAATGTAATTTATAGGAGACATTTATGACTTCAGTGTATAAGAAGAATTAATATTTAGACATAATATAATTTTATTACGGCAACTAGGTGGTGCAACAGATAGAGTGCCAGGCCTGGAGTCAGGAAGACTCATCTTCCTGAGTTCAAATCTGGCCTCAGACACTTACTAGCTGGATGACCCTGGGAAAGTCACTTAACCCTGCTTACCTCGAATTCCTTATCTGTAAAGAGAGTTGGAGAAAGAAATAGCAAATCACTCCAGTATCTTTGCCAAGAAAACCCCAAGTGGGGTAAATGAAGAGGTGGATACGACTGAAAACGATTAAGAAATGATAATACTTCTATTACTTTATTCTACCATGGTGTGCATCTATCTCATCCACTCAATCCAGCACAAATCAATTCCAGAACCTCATCATAAGTAACCCACAAACAGATTCCTTCCTTTAGCCCTGCCAATCATCTAAGGAAATATATTGTCTGAAAAACCTACAAGCACCCTTTCATCATCCTAAGCAATGAAGAGCTCTGTAGAAGGGGATAGAGTCAATCATGTGCACTAGCCCATCTTTCAATCCTAAATGACCCTCAGACAAATAACTAGTTCTGTGCAAAGGTGAAGCTATTGTGTGGCTACCCAGACAAATCTAAAATAAAAACATGTAACTTAACTTTAATCAATCCTGTACATAGGCCACAGACTCTCACCTGTGTTTCAGGGATTTACTACAGGACTAAAAAAGTTGGACACTTGGACTAATTGCTCTTAAACTATTTTTAAAAAGACCTTCAGTACCATGTAAGTATCTTTGCTTTTTCTTCTTCACAAATCAAATCATGGTCCAAAATGAGATCCCTCTCTTTAAAAGTCCTAGTTGATTATTACAGAAAATAATCTTAATACAGGAATGGGTTGTCAAATATTATGTGCAAAAATTGATGCATTATCCAAACCAGAAAATGGAAGCTTTATGAAATGCTTTGAACCAAATAACACAGCACAACCAAACTCTTTAATTAATTCTCCTTCCATTTTGCCTTCTCTATAGATAATGGAATTTAAAAAATACACAAGGCTAATTTTCCTCTTTTAGGACTAAACCAGGGTTAGGGCTAGCTATTAAAGAACTCTGAACTTGAATGTCTTATAGCAATGTACCATTTGGCAAACTCAAAATGCCTTCACAGATGTTTTTGCAGTGTGCACCATGTTTGGCTATTTTTCATTTGCTTTAAAGACATACAGGCAGTTAAGCTAAAATGAAGCTAGATAAATAAAAGTGGTCCCAAGAATGACACAACTACACAAGGTGAAACATGAAAATTTCCAAAATCATTCAGAAGGAATTCTAAAGAATCAGAAAGACTTAGAGAACTCTTAGGAAGTTTACACCTAAAGTATAAAGGCAATAATAAAAAAAGATCATCAAACACTCATGTGCAAGCCTGTGATCTTACCAATGTAAGGTCATCCTAATCAATTTTCATCCACGTCTATCTGTAAATCCTACAGAGAACCTATCCAACAAGCTAAAGGCCTTCCTCTGGTTGTTTTAATACTTTATAGACACCAGCATGGTACTTGGGCTGTCCATCTGTCCTTCCTTGTTTTCACTATATGACTGGCCCAATGCTTTTTGTAGTGAAAAAACAAAAAAAAATGCATTCTAGGATCTCAAAAGTTTATAAATGCATAGGTTTGCACTTCACATTTATATAACACTTAACAGTTTAAAAAGTGTATTCCTATTCCTTACAACACCTTGATGAGGTAGGTAACATAACTATTGTTATCTTTACTTTATAGATGAGGAAACTGAGACTCAGAAGGGTGAAATGACTTGATAATAAGATTCAGGACCTTGAAGCCAATCTCTCTATCTTGGAACTCCAAGTTCAATGTTGTTTCCACTAAAGCCTTCATGAATAAATGAAAAAAGCATTGATTAAGCACTAAGTGGAAAACATGTTTTGTACATTTTTTTGAGTATTTAGTAAAGAAAAACTATTCCATTTAAGCAATAACTTGGGTAAACTTCAAGGCTGTCTAAATAAAAAACCTATCAGGAAGCTACTCAGCATTTTTGAATCACAGCCTTACATGTCAATAATACTGAAATACATAAAGCACTTTAATATAGAATCTTCTGAGATTCTTGACTGACAGAGAAGACACAAATCTCCTCTAGTGAGTCATTGTGCCAGAGAAATGTACAATGATTAACCTACTGAAGAAAAGTTGCACATATTCAAGGCCAAAGCAAAATCACAAACTCATGGTGCTGGGGAGGGAAATCCTGTACACCTAAAATGTCATTTAGTCCAACTCTTTCCTTTACAGATGACTAAACTGAGGCTCAGAGAAGGGAAGAGACTTGCCCAGAGTGACCTAGAAAATAGCAGAACCTGAATTCAAGCTCTGGTCTTCTGACTTCAAGGCCTGTTTTTTCTATTACATCATACTGACTAATGTTTCAAAGAAGTAAAATGCGGAACACTGATATACAACTAAAATACAATAAAAATTTTTTTTTCCTGAAACTGCTGTAAATAATTTTCCAAGTAGTATTATATGAAAAAGTATAAACTTAAAGGTCAAGTTGCTCTTTTTTGGGGGGGGCAGGGGAGACTGACAGAGACTTAGAACAACATTAATGATTTGTTCAGGAGAAGAGCCAAGCTAAGCACAAACCAACCACAGTCTGAGCAGTAGGAACCATTTAAACAAAGGAGACATTTGAAAGGTGTCAATAAATTGCTTCTCAAAGCAACATGTTTTCCACCTTTTCAAACAGAAAATTTTGCATGATATTTCCAAAAGCTTTTTTTTAATGCTAAATAAACAAAAGGGTTCTATGCTTATTTCACACAGCCTATTTTCCCAAAGCTCAACTACAAACTAGGAGGGGAAAGCTATCTTACCATGTTCTGAATTAGCCAAAGAATGAAATTTTCCTTTAAATTAATTTTCTTTTTCAGAACAACTCTAAAAGGTCAAATTCTAAAGACCAAAAACAGTTTTGGGGTCCAATTCAAATTTCATTTCGGTTTGAAATTAGAATATATTTTTCTTTCTTTTTAAATTTTTGTCACAAGGCTATAACAACTCAACAGGTGGGGAAAGACATATTTGAAAATAAATGTAATATGAAAAGTAAAGATATCAATAAAAAACTAGACTTAAAAATTATCAGCAATTTTATCTACACTTTAAGATCGTGAACCAATTAGGAAGGGAGCATTACTACTATAACATCTCACAGCGGGAAATTATAATTTCAAAATAATGAAATGTACAATTCTCTCCTAGGAATTTTAGCAAATCTGGCTACACAGACAAGCATCTTATTCTAAGGAAGCTAATCTTCCCAAACTCTTAAAATTTGCCATCATTATGACACCTATAAAATCTTAAGTTGTTTCAAAAGAAAAATGAGAAGATCCATAAAATAAAAAGTTTCAAAACGGGGATAACAACAAGCAAATTAGGGGAACATGGAAAATGATACCTGTCAGATCTATGGATAAGGGAAAAGTTTATGACCACATAAAAGATAGAGAAGATGATGGGACATAAAATGGATAATTATTATTACATGAAATTATAGATTTTTTGCACAAGCAAAACCAAATGCAGTCAAATTAGAAGGAAAGCAGGAAACTAGGGGGAAATTTTATGGCAGGGAAATTAGAAATTTAGAAAAATTTAGAAAAATAAGAACCTTTCCCTAAATGACATATGGTCAAAGGATATGAACAGGCAGTTTTGAGAAGAAGAAAGCAAAGCTATTTATAGTTATATGAAAAAATGCTCTAAATCACTACTCAGAAATTACAATCAAAACAACTCAGGTATTACCTCACATCCATCAGATTCGCTAACATGACAAAAAAGGAAAATGACAAATGCTGGGGGAAATGTAGAAAAATAGGGACACTACTAATGCACTGTTGGTGGAATTATAAACTGATCCAACCATTCTGAAAAACAATTTGCAACTATGTCAAAAGGGTTATAATACTGTGCATACCATTTGACCTAGCAATACCACTACTAGGTCTGTATCCCAAAGACATCAAAGTAAAAGGAAAAGGATCTATATGCAGAAAAATATTCATAGCAGCTCTTTTTGTGGTGGCAAAAAACTGGAAATTGAAGGGATGCCCATCAATCTGGGAATGGCTGAACAAACTGTGGTATATGATTTTGATGAAATATTATTGTGCTATAAGCAATGAAGAGGGGGACAATTTCAGAAAAACCTGGGAAGACTTATATGAACTGATGTAGGGTGAAGTGAGCAGAACCAAGGAGATCACTGTACACAGTAACAGCAATATTATACAATGACCACTGTGAAAGACTTAATCACTTTGATGAAGACAATGATCCAAGACAATTCCAAAGGACTCATGATCAAAAATGCTACTCATCTCCACAGGGAGAACTGATGAACTCTGAATGCAAACTGAAGTATAATTTTTTATACTTTATTTTTCTTGCCTTTTTTTTGCAACATATGGCTAATATGGAAATGTTACTCACGTTTCCTATATAATTGATATCATATTGCTTGCCTTTTCATTGGGTGAGGGAAGGACTGCAGAGAAGGAGAGAATGTGGAACTCAAAATTGAAAAAAAAAGATTAAAAATAATTTTAAAAAATTTAAAAACAAAATGGAGACAAAATTATTGTTTTTAAAAAATCTTCCCTAGAGCACAGTAATGCATTTTGGCCTTTCTTTTTATCCCCAGTGCCTGGCACATAGTAGAAATCTAATAAATGTTCTCTGACAATGCACTACATAATTGCATTCCTAATATCTGAAGAGTAGAATGAACAATGACTACAGAAAAGACACCGGTTCAAGCTTTCTCCAAAATCTATAACAAGGACATCCTTGAGGTGACATATGATGAAGAATTGAAGGGAAAGGTCCCTAATAAAGGCTAGGGTGAAGTCTGGGCACTATAATCACAAACAAGAAAATACTGAATACCAAGAAAAATATGCAATGTTCTACAGTTTCTATCTAATTCAAGAATCCTACTACTTTCTCTATATAACTGTGGTTCCAGAAATTGAAAATCATCTACATTGAACACTTTCAAGATGGCCTAAGAGTGGTTAGGACTAAGCATAAGCTGAATTATTTGATTTTCAGGGCCTGGAAAAATTCAAGGTTCTAATTACAAAGTGTTCTAAGATCTGTTTTCATCTCCATTAGTCTATATTAATTAATGAAACAGTACTAGGAAGTTATGCAGCCCATGAAGTCAATTAAAAATGCAGCTAAGTTAATATACAATTGCAAAGTACAATTATAGGAGAGGATTCTGGGAAGATGGCAGAGTAAGGCAAGAAATCACCCAGCTCTTCCAAATTCCCCCACAGATAACTTAAAATAATGTTTCAAAGTGAACTTTAGAGTAGCAGAAACAATTAAAAGTTGGGGTAAGGCAGTTGTCAGACTAAGAAAACTTGGGAGGAAGTTAAGAAAGACATGATGCCTCCTGAGGTAGTGGTCTGGCCTGACTGAAGTGCAGATACCTCATGGCAGATAAACTAATCAACAAACAACAAGCCCTGTGAGGAGTCTCAACTTCAAGAACTTTCCCGCCATTGACAGTGTTGGGGTCTGATGGCTGATCAAGGGAAGAATGCAAGGTAACTCCACTGGCTGGTGCTGGACTTCGAGTCCATGTGTGCTGACCAGACGTGGTTACAGGTTGTGGCTATGGGCAAGGAAGAGTGAGTACATGCTTGGTGAGTGTTGTAGAGAGGCGGGGACCTTGCTGGCTGTAATCACTTGCAGAGAGCCAGGTCCCTGGTTTTGGTTAAAAAGGATTTTAAAAATCAAATAAGACAGGTTGAGAAAAAATCAGGGAAAAAAATAAGGGTAATGCAAGAAAATCAAGAAAATTATGAAAAGAAAATCAACCAACTGGAAAAAGAGATCCAAGAACTTATGGAAGAAAACAATTCCTTACAAATTAAAACTGGGCAAGAGGAAACTATGAGTTTAAGAGACACCACAAGAAACAATAGAGCAAAATCAAAAGAATGAAAAAATGAAACATCTCATTAAAAAAGCAAATGACTTGGAAAACAGATGTAAGGGAGACAATATAAGAATTGTTAGACTACCTGAAAGTCAGACAAAAAAAAAGTATAGACACTATACTTCAAGAAATCATTAAGGAAAACTGCCTTCAAGTTTTAGAACTAGAGGGTAAAATAGAAATTAAAAACAAAACAAAAAACCGCCAATCACTACCTGAAAGAGATCCCAAGATGAAAACTCACAGGAACCATATAGCTAAGTTTGGAAGTTTTCAGGTCAAGGAGACAATACTTACAAGCAATTAGAAAAAAAACAATTTAAATAACTGTGGAGCTACAGTCAGGATAACACAAGATTTAGCAGCTTCTACATTTAAAGACCAAAAAGCATGGAACACGATATTCTGAAGAGCAAAGAAGCTAGGTTTGCAACAAAGAATAACTTATCCAGCAAAGCTGAGTAAAATCCTGAATGGGGGTAAAACAATATTTAATGAATTAAAGGACTTTTAGGCATGTGTGAGGAAAAGAGCAGAACTGAATGGAAAATCTGAACTACAAGAATAAGAAAAACATTAAAGACCAATTATAAGGGATTTAATAAGATTAAACTGTTTACTTCTTATATGGGAAAATGTTATCTGTAACTCGTAAGAATCTTATCACTACTAGGGTAGTTTAAAAGAGCATACACAGATAGAAGGGCTTGGGGTTGAGTTGAATATGAAGGGATGATCCTCAAAAATAAAATTGGATAAGGAGCAATAAAATGGAGCAATACAAATGAGGTATGAATGGAAGAACTGTTACAGGGGAGACAAGGGGATTAAGGGCTGGTAATGCTCTCATCAGAATTGGATTAAAGAAGGAATAACACATATACCTAAAGGGTATAAAAGTCTTCTTAACTTACGGAGAGAGACAGGAGGGCAAGGGGATAGAATAAGAGAAGGACTCTTAGAAGGGTGTGCAGATTAAGAAATAAGAGGGCAAGGACTGAGGATACGGAAGGGGCTCTTAGGCTGGGGAGATTAAAGAACAGGTGGGCAAGGGGAGAGGATAAGGGGGAGTTATAAGTGGTATGTATTAGCGAAGCAGCGGTCAGAAGTAAATTAGAGACCTCTGAGGAGGGAATAGGGTGAAAAGAGAGGGAGAGAAGGATAAATAGCAAGGGAAAAATTAGATGGAGTACAATGTACAACTAGTAATTATAATTTTGAATGTAAGTGGAATGAATTCACCCATAAAATGAAAACGGACAGCAAAATGAAGTAACATCAATACTAAACCCATATGTTGTTTTTTTTTTTTTTTTTTGCTTTTAGGCAATTGGGGTTAAGTGACTTGCCCAGGGTCACACAGCTAGTAAGTGTCAAGTGTTTGGTCTGAGGCCGGATTTGAACTCAGGTCCTCCTGACTTCAGGGCCGGTGCTCTATCCACTGCGCCACCTAGCTGCCCCTTTACTAAACCCATATGTACAAATGCTATAGCATCTAAATTTTTAAAGAAAACGCTACACAGATGGAAATAGAAAGCAAAACTATAATAATGGGAGACTTCAACCTTCCCCTCTCAAAACTAGAGAAATCTAATAAAAAAAAATAAGAAATCCAAGAAGATGAATAGAATCTTAGGCAAGCTAAATATGACACACATCTGGAGAGAACTAAATGGGAATATAAAGGAATATATATTTACAGTACCTTAACAAAAACTGACCATATATTTGGGCATAAAAACTTTATAGTTAAATACAGAAAAGCAGAAATATTAAACACATCATTTTTAGATCAAATGCAACAAAATTATATTTAATAAGAGACCATGGAACACAGATTAAAAATTAAATGGAGAATAAGTAACCTAATTTTAAAGAATAAGTCACAGAAACAATAAGCAATTTTATTAAAGAGAATGATAATGAGACAATATAGCAAAACCTATGAGGTACTGTAATCAGAGGAAAATTTATATATCTAAATGCTTACATCAATCAAATGGAGAATGAGTAGACCAATGAATTGGGTATGCAATAAAAAAAAGAAAAAGAACGAATTAAAAATCCCCAATTAAACATCAAATTGGAAACCCTAAAAATTAAAAGTGAGATTAATAAAACTGAATGTAAGAAAACCACTGAATTAATAAATAAAACTAGCTGATTTTACAAAAAAAAAACACAAAAAATAGACAAAGCATTTGTTAATGTGATTTTTTTAAAAAAAGAGAGAAGAAAACTAAATCACAGCATCTAAAAATGAAAAGGGTGAATATACCAATAATGAAGAAGAAATCAAATCAATTAACAGGAATTATTTTGCTCAATTCCATGCCAATAAATTAAACAATTTAAGTGAAATAGAATAAGACTGTCAAAAATATTAATTGACTAGATTAATAGAAGAGGAAATACAATTATCTAAATAAAGCTATTTTAGAAAAAGAAATCGAACAGGCCATAAATGAGCCTCCTAGGAAAAAAAAATCAGGATCAGATGGACTTACAAGTGAATTCTACCAAACATTTAAACATCAATTCCAATATTAAATAAATTATTTGGAATAACAGGCAAAGGAGTCCTACCAAACTCCTTTTAAGAAACAAATATGGTGCTCGTACCTAAATCAGAAAGAACAAAAACAGAGGAAACAGTTATACATCAATTTCACTAACGAATATGGCTATAAAAATTCTGAGTAAAATATCAGCGAGGAAACCACAACAATATATCACAAGATTACACATGGTGAAAGTGGGATTTATACCAGGAATGCAAAGATGGTTTAATATAAGGAAAATTATTGACATAATTGATTATATCAATAACAAAAGTAACAAAAATCATGATTATATCAACAGATTCAGAAAAGGCTTTTTGAAAAAATACAACACATTCCTATTTAATACACTTGAAAGAACAGGTATAAATGGATTTTTCCTTAAAATTATAAGAAGCAGCTACTTCAAACCATCAGCAAGCATTATCTGTAATGGGAATAAGCTGGAAGTCTTCCCAGTAAGATCAGGTGTGAAACAAGGATGCTCAGCATCATAAATATTATTCAGTATTATATTGGAAATGCCAGCAATAGCAATAAGAGAAGAAAAAGAAATGGAAGAAATCAGAATGGGCATATATATGAGGTAATAAAATGAGGTAATGAAACTATCTCTTTTTGCAGATGATATGATGATATACTTGAAAAATCCTAGAGATTCAACAAAAAAGATAAACGAAACAATAATTTTAGTAAAGCAGCAGGATATAAAATAAACCCACATAAATCATCAGCATTTTTATATATCACCAATAAAACTCTGTAAGAAGAGATAAGAGATACCCCATTTAAAATAACCAGATGAAAATTAAACATATCATTTATGTTTACAAATTATTTGTATATTAATATGTATAAATATAATATAAATATTTATAAATAATAAAGTAATAAAAATTAAAATAAAAACAAACATTAAAATAACTGTGAGCACACCTTCCAAGACAAACCCAGGAACTACATGAACGTTATAAAATTATAAAACACTTCTTACACAAAGTCAGATTTAAATAACTGAAGAAATATTAATTGCTCATGGGTGGACAAAGCCAATATAATAAAAATGACAACTCTACATAAACTAACCTGCTTATTCAATGCCATGCCAACTAAATTACCAAAAACCTCTTTTACTGAGCTAGAAAACCCCCAAAAAAATTCATTTGGAAGAACAAAAGGTCAAGAATATAAAAAGAATTAATAAAAAAAAAACATAAAGGAAGGAGGGTTAGCGTACCAGATTTTTAACTGTATTACAAAGTGGTAGTTATCAAAACTATCTAGTGCTAAGAAAAGAAAAGTGGATCAGTGCAACAAAGCAGATGTATAACAGACAGAAGTACACAATTATAGTAACCTTGTGTTTGATAAATGTAAAAATTTAAGCTTTTTAAGAATTTACTATTTGGCAAAAAATTGTTGGGAAAACTAGAAAGCAGTCTGACAGAAACTGGGTACTGAAGAATATCTTACACCACTTACCAAGATAAGGTCAAAAAGGATACATGATGTAGATATAAAAAAAGATATAAGTAAATTAGAACCTATTTGACTTATGGATAAAAGAAGAATTTATGAATAAACAAGAGAGAGCATTATGAAATGTAAAAATGGATAATTTTGATTACATTAAATTAAAAAGTTTTCATACAAATAAAACTAATGTAGCCAAGATTAGAAGGAAAGGAGAAATTTGGGGAGAAATTTCTATAGACAAGTTTCTAGGATAAAGGTCTCATTTCTCATATATATAGAGAACTTTGTCAAATTTATAAGAATATGAGCCATTCCCCAAATTGATAAATGGTCAAAGGATATGAACAGGCAATTTTTTGATGAAGAAATCAAAGCTACATATAGTTAGATTAAAATGCTCTAAATCATTATTGATTACAAACGCAAATTAAAACAACTCTGACATATCATCTTATACCTATCAGACTGGCTAAAATGATAGAAGGGGAAAATGACAAATGTTGGGTGGATGTGAAAAACTGGGACACTAATATACTGTTGGTAGAACTGCGAACTGATCCATACATTTTGGAGAACAATCTAGAATTAAGCCCAAAGAATTATATAAAACTAAATATACCCTTTGACCCAGCAATATCACTATTAGGTCTGTTTCCCAAGGTGGTCAGGGAAAAAGGAAAAGAACTTGTATGTTCTCAAACATTTATAGTAGCTCTCTTTAAGAACTGGAAATTAAGGGGATGCCCATCAACTGGAGAATGGCTAACCAAGTTGTAGTATATGACTGTGATGAAATAATACTCTGCTATAAGAAATGAGCAGGCTGATTTTAGAAAAACATGAAAAGATCTACATGAAATAATGAAGAGTGAAATGAGCAGAACCAAAAGCATGTTGTATATAATAACGATAATACTGTTTGAAGAGTAACTGTAAATGACTAAATTATTCTCAGTATTATAAATACACTAATCAACTACAAAGGACCTATTAAGGAAAACGCCGTCTACCTCCAGAGCAAAACTGATAAACAGAAGTAGGCATTGTATAGTTTTACTTACACACACACACACACACACACACACACACACACACACACACAAATACTCTCTCTCTCTCTCTCTCTCTCTCTCTCTCTGTGTCAAATTGTGGCCTTCTCTAGTGTGGGATGGGGAGGCAGGGAGGAAGACAGATCAGAACTTAAAATGTAACAAAAACAAACACACTCTTTTATGTTTTCCTAAAAGATTCACTAAGGTACTCATATAATAGAGGTATACAAGTCAATCAACAAAATGTTTACTAAGCACTGGGGATATAAATACAAGCAAAAAGAAAGGACTAGCACAAAACCCTGATCTTCTGATTTCTAAGTGATTTCTAAGTCTAGAGTACTCTTTTCACTACACAATTCTATCTCTATGTACCTGACCAGGAACAAAACCAGTCATAAATCAGGACACTTTACGATTTATTAAACTCTAGCTTTTTATCAGGGGACGTAGGCAAACCCTTTTCACTTATTAACACCTACAATGTACAAGCTAAGTGGTAACTGAACTGTTTTCTGTTTTGGCCAAAAACTCTGAGGGTCTTCCCCTCTCAGACTGATATGTTTGGGATGGTAACTTGGGCCATCTTTTGTCTCAATTCTTACTCAGCCCTTAGTCACTGAATGGGTGTGGCCTCAGACAAACTGAGACCTGAGAAAGATCCTAATTTAGAAAGGCCAAGGTCACCCACTGCATCCTGGGCCATGGTGAATAATCTTGACCTTCGTCTTGCCGCTGGCCTCTGATGATGCTGGAGTAGATGGTGAAGCTGATGGCAGAGAAGCCTCACTCAAATCCAATTCATGCACAAGTCAAGACACCACACTCACCGTCCTCTTGCAGAACAAAGGACCAACAACAACAAGTGATAACCAAGTATAGTGGATAACAGGTGACCTCTTGGTGACCCTAACAATTCTCTAAGACTAAGACAGCGTTTTCAAAAGAAGAGGGAAAGAGAAAGAAACAAGCATTTATTAAGTACTTACTATATGCCAGGTACTCTAGTAAGAGCTTTATAAATATTACCTCAATTACAAATATTATCTCTTACCCTGGGAGGCAGATGCTATTATTATCCTCATTTTACAATTGAGGAAACTGAAGCAGAAAGGTTAAGTGACTTGCCTGGGGTCAAATCTGACCTCACACACTGATATGGCTATGTCATAGCTAATAAATGTCTGAGGTCTGAGCTGAACTCAGATCTTCCTGACCGTAGGCCCAGTACTTTATCCACTACGTCATCTAGCTGCTTCCCTGCAGCAGGTTCAGGATATGTCCCCAAAGGATGAGATTAACCAATGGAAAGTGGGAACATGAGTTGCATCCCAATCTTCCCATAGCCAAATCCTGGGGCTTGTGTTCAAAACAACCAAAGCTACCTTTATCTCCCTAATACTTCTTCATTCTGTATTCCTTTGTTGTGAAAGTGTCCGACTTCCTTATTCTACACAAAACACAAGTCCCTTAGGATATTCTGGGCATTCACAGTAGCAGAGTCAACTGGGAACCCTGTCCCCAGCTCATCTCATGGCTATGGCAGATGACTTGAAAGCAAGAGTTCTTCCTTTTGCATTTTCTTTTAGTCCAGAGTCACAAAGAATGAGTAGGCATTTTCTGCATCTCAAATCTCACGACATTATCTCTTCTTCCTCCTTCCAACACATTCCTCTTCCAAACTTTCCCACTACTGTTGAGGACACCATTATCCTTCCAGTCACCTAGGTTTACAACTTCAACTTTAGGTATTATCAGACTACTCACTTTCCCTCATCTTTAAGCTGCCAAAATCTGCCCTTTCTTACCACCTCTAGTATAGGTTCCCTTCTTTCCACTTTAACACATGCCTTCATTATTTCTAACCTGGACTATAGCAACAGACTCCTACTGACCTTCCTGCCTCAGGTCTCTCTCCATTTTAAGCTATCTTCCACAGAGCTACTAAGGTGATTTTTCCTAAAGCAAAGGTCTGACTTTGTCACTCCCCCAACTCACTCAACTCCAGTAGCTCTCTATTATAGACCACTGGGTCAAGTATTTCATTTTTATCTAATACTCTTTAAAATTTCTATTTCATTTAAGATGTATAATGTACACAATTATTAGTATGGGAGTACATGCACATAATTTACAAATAAGCAAATACACACATAATTTGGGGTACATGTTCTGATAGCAAAGAAAGATAAAAAGTTTTGAGACAACTGTTTTATGTTCCAGAGCTCTGTAGTTTGATAAATCACAGATCCAAACCAAAGTATTCATACACACACAAATACATCTATCTATCTATCTATCTATCTATCTATCTATCTATCTACCTCATTAGCAGTGTGCAAATCATGTATTTCAAGGGAATATAGAAGATTCTCACTCTAATACAGCCCTTGATCATTTTTGAAGGTGTAGGTCAACAAAGCTTCCTAGAATGAACCACCAAAGACAATCCCTTACAAGTCCACTCTAAGCTTACCTCCATAGGGGTCCTTTGTTGTAGAAGTGTTTCAATGAATATTCCTGGTTAGTCATATTTCAGGGATAAGGTCAGAACTAAAGAACAGGTCTCATATGTTTTCTTCCTTGGTCAATACTGCTAAAAGTGCACATAAAGTCATACTTTGGTAACATGGAGTTTTATATTTGAAAGTGAACATAAATTGTTAGTTTCATAGGTCTCCCTAACATGAAGTTATCTTTGAGTTTGGTAAATGAGATGACAACAATCTAAGTAATGTTGATTCAGTATGGCAGCAAGACAGACTATAATAAAACTAATTTAAGATCAATATTACAGAGAGAACAACAGAAAGGTACTCAGTGGGTGTGAGCAGGCTTCAACATATAAACAATTAGGGACTTCAAAGAAGAACAGGAGTATAACATGTCATCAAAGAAATGTGGGGTTAGAAGAGGAAATGGGCTGGTCACATGTAGTAAGTGAGGGATGACAGGAAGACAGTGCTCCCCTGGCACATACCTGATGTCAGGATAAAGGGAGGATAGCTTTTAACTTGCTGGGTTCAACAGCTACTTTGGATGGGCAGACATGAGCATCAATGCAGGGATTTCCCAAATCTATGGGATCACAGATCCACTTGAGAAGTTAACTAACCCCAGTAATACCAGATTGTAAGCTCTTTGAAGGCAGGGGCTACATCTATTTCTTCTGGACTCTCTTTAGTACCTAACCTAGTATCTTATACAAATTAAGTATTCAACACATACTCATTGAGTCAAACTGACATTTCCAAGGGTTATTCTCTTTAAAACTATTTCACATGCTGAATATCTCTTATGTGAAAATATTTTAACTGAGATATCATGTGCAAGTTGCTCAATATTTAATTTTAACATTTATTAAAGTTACGTACTCTGTGCACAAAGCACAGGTACTGGGGATACAAAGATGAAGTAACATACAGTTCCTGCTTTCAAAAAACTTAAAATCTAAATGGAGTGAGGTCATGATCCACATCTCAGTGACTCAAAATGTATTCCACTCTCACTTCCACTTAGAATCCTTAGTCTCCTTTAAAACTGAGGTCAACAGCCATCTTCTGCATGGCCTTTCCTCATCCTCTCCTGCCATTGACTGACCTACCCCTCTCTAGTACTTGTATATACTACTTATCTACTTTGTTAACTCCCTTGACAAAATGCAAACTCTTTGGAAGGTAAGGACTTTTGTTTTTGTATTCACTGCCTAAAGAAATCCCTGGGCACTTAGTAAGTACTTAATATGTGCTTAGCATTTTTAATTGAATTATTACAAATAAGCACAATTCAGTTCAACAAACATTTAACAAAGTATTTATTTTGTGCTAGGCACTGAAGGGAGTTTGAAATAGAAGAGATATAACCTCTGCTCTCAAGGAGGTAGAAAAAGGAGTGTTCTAAGAAGAGGTCACTTGCAGCATGTGACCAGAGAGAATCAGGAAAGTCTTCATGAAGGAAGGAGCACTTGAACTAGGCCTTGAAGGAAGGGAATTTCAACAGAGGAAGTGCATTCCAGGCATGGGAGACAAACTGTGGGATAGTACAGGAAATGACTAATAGTAGTCAAGTAACTAATTGCTTTCATAATTTGCTGGAGAAGTTTAGCTTCTATTGTGTTTAAAACTAGACCTTTTTATTTTTTTTTTACAGTTGGTACTCATAAAGCAAGTTTTGGTTTTGTTTTTAATATATAAATGGACTTTTCCCTACTATGGCTTAGGAGCAGAAATTAATACTTTTATTTGATCTAATGCCAGGTAATTTTTTCTCACACTTAAAATATATTTACTCAACCTACAACCTTAAAAATCATTAATTTAGAAGATTTAAATTCTGATATTCTTATTTGGGGAAAAGAAACTAACATTTCTAATACTGTACACAGCAGTTAGTTTAATCAAAAGCCAAGACACCCCCACTAAAATGGGGATCTATATATATATGTAGTTGAGCTTTCCTTTGTTTTTCTGAAAAATATAAGGGAGCTGAGATTATATTAGCGATTTCAGCCACAGTTGGGTACTGCCTCAGCAAGAGTTAGATCTGAGGCTTCCTCCCTCATTTCTCACAGGATATGCCAATGAATCCTGATGGGAATGCAAAGATTACTTACAATTAGACTGGCTTTGACCAAATCCTTTTATACAATGAAATACTGAGAGACTTAGGATATCATTAATTAAGTATTTAAAATACATGTTAAGTTTAAATGCACAAAGTATTAAGGCAGGTCTGTTGCAATTTGTATCACAAAGACATACCTCTCCACTGAGAGGCAAAGGGAACATAAACCCAGAACATGGATATAAGAAACTCTAGGCAATTTTCCAAAAATTGTAACAGCTGAAATTTAGACTCACTTATTTTAAAACTTGAGTAGAAATCACTCTGTCAAATATATCAGTCTGACAATATCAAATAATCCAAGAGTAGAAAATGATAGCAATGTGAGATAGTAGAAAGAATACTAGATTTCTAATCCAATAAATGTGTATTAAGCACCCAGTAGGTGCCAGGAACTGTGCTAAGCCCAGGGATACAATAATAAAAAGATAGTCCCTGCCCTTAAGAACTGTGAAATATAAGGCGAGAGAGGCAGGAAAGTGGGAGGGAAAATTAACGAGGGGAATCTCATTCTATGGAGTTAAAACCAGGCAGAGCAGCAGATGACAGAGGTTCATGAGCTCAGGGTCCAGTTTCTGCTCTCTATAAGGAAGGCATTGGGAAGAGTTTCATACTTCACCCTGTAGTTCTCTAATCACAGGAGAGAGGAGGCTGAGGTAGGTTATGTCAAGTTTTGAGTTAGTAGCATGGTTATGAGATTAGAGGTGATGAGCTTAACCTGGGCAGCATCTTGTTTTGTGGAGCTGAAGCTGGCAAAGCCTCAGATGGAGAATAAAGTGAGCTGAGGGAATCTAGGCTCTGCCCTCTCTCTAACAAAAGGCCCGGGGATTTGGAGTTACAGAGGTCTGGATCCTGCCTCTGCTACTTACTACTACTTGTGTGACACATGGTACACCAGCTCCCTTTCTGTAAAATGAGTGGACTGAGCAAGATGATTCTAAATTCTCTTTCAGCTCTAGATCTGAGAGGAAAAGAGTCCATTCTTAAATCCTATTTAGTTCAGAGGCTTATAGAGCCAATAAAAAGTAGTAATAACAATATAGATACAAACACTTTTAGATTTACAAAGTGCTTTACGTGTGTTATCTCATTTGATATTAATAACAACATTGTGAGGCTGGTGTTATTATCTCCACTTTACAGATGAGGAAACTGCAGTGGAGAGAAGTTACGTGACTTGTCAGTGGTCACACTAGTTATACATGTAAGATGGAGGTTTCAGATTCAGGTCTTCCTAACTCCAAGTCCAGCACTCTATCCATGGCACTGCCCAGCTGCCTAAATAAAAACAAATAAATAAGAAGATACAATATAAATTTTTTTTATATCTTGCAAGTTAATCTATAAGTACTTAAAAAGAAAAAAATCACACAGCCCAAAGACTAACTGTAAAATCACAACCTTAAGGTAGGCAATAAGAATTGACTTTAAGAGTTCATAGATACCCTTTGAGCCAGAGATTCCATTCCTTGAGCTGATATCCCAAGAAAGCCACTGATAAAAAGAAGTTCCCACATACAACAAAATATTTATAGCAGTACTTTTCGTGATAGCAAAGAACTGGGAACAAAGTAGGCACCCATTGCTTAGGGAATGGCTAACCAAACTGTAAAGGCAGCTAGGTGGGGCAGTGGATAGAGCATTGGCCTTAGACTCAACAGGACTCATCTTCATGAGTTCAAATTTGGCCTTAGATGCTTACCACCTGTGTGACCCTGGGCAAATCGCTTAACCCTGTTTGCCTCAGTTTCTCATCTGTAGAATGAGCTAGAGAAGGAAATAGCAAAGTACTCCTGGATCTCTGCCAAGCAAGAAAACCCCTGATGAGGTCATGAAGAGTTAGACACAAATGAAACAACTCAACAATAACAAAACTGTGCTACAGGAAAATGGAATGGAATTTATACCATAGTGTATGAATGATGAATATAAGGAATACCAAGAAGTATGGAAAAATCTACACAAACAGATGCCAAACTGAAGTAAGCAGAGCCAAGAAATTATACATGAATACAACAATGTAAACATTTAAAACAACCACAAAACAATAAAGATGAATATTACAAAATCACAAAGGACAAGCATGTCTTCAAAGATGAGAGAAGACACCTTCATCCTATTCCTTACAGGGGTAGATGATGTGGTATTGTGCATGTATTGAACAATTTTGCTAATATTTTTGGTCTTTAAACATATTATTTGCTTTAAGGGATAGCTGGGGGAGGAGGAAGAATACTGGAGAAACCTACGGCGGTATAAAAAAAACTTCAATAAAATCATTATTTTTCAAAAAAGTTCACATACGGATTATACACTCAAGAACAAATTTGCTAAAATTTAATTTAGAATATGAGAGAAATCTAAAAGTAACCATATTAGCAGTTCAAGAATCAGATATAGTAACCCTACTTCTGTGAATGAGCAAGAGAAGTTACGATAAACACCTGGCCTAGTAAATTAATAAAACAAAATTAAAACACATACTATTTGTAATGTTACTTTACAGACACTCAAACTGGGGAGGAGATTTGTGCTATTTCAGTATCATATAATTTACCAACCATAAAGGGAATAACCTTTCTCTTTCAAGTGCTGCCCTAGCAAGCAGAGGCCTCACCCAAATATGCTATTTCACTACATAACAGAAATAAGTTTAAGAACTAGCTGAATTAGAAACCCACTAATAGAAATGAACCAGCATCACAGAAACTCAAGAGTTTGGCTGGAATCTATATGTCATCCCAAAAAGGAATCCCTATACAAAAACTGCCCAAAATGGCAATCTAGCCTCTATACAAAGACTAGATTACCTTCTGAGGGAGCTCATTATACTTCCATGTGGCTCTAATTGATAGGAAGTTTCCTTATATCAAGCCAAAATCTGCTTCTGTCACAGATTTAGACTATCTTTTCTAATCCTATCCTCTGAGCCAAGAAGAACAAACCTAACCCTCATTACCCATACTAACCCTTCAAATCTATCTGTCTATCATCCACAGCTCTCATTTTACAGGTGAAAAAAATTAAGGCCCAGAGAGGAAATATGATTTGTGATACTTCATACAGCTAATTGCTCACAGAGCCACAATTACAATCTGGGTTCCCTGACTCTACAATTCTTCTTCTTTTCATAAGAAGTTGTTAGAAAAAGGATTTTTAAGAGATGGGAACTAATACTTTTTAATTATGCAGCTAGTTTATAGTTGAATCAAGTCTGGCACTGTGTCAGTCACTGTGCTAAAACAGTCCCTGCCCTCAAGGAGCTAATACTCTAATGGGAAAGACAAAACACAAACAACTATGCACAAATTTTATTTATTTATAAATGTGTGTATACATGTATATACACACATACATAAATATATATGTATATACACACAAACAGAAAATAAAATGGAGAGAATCTCATAGGGAAGGCACTACCATTAAGGAAAGGCTTCTTATAAAAGGTATGATTTTAGTTGGGTCTTGAAGGAAGCCAGGAAAGCTGAAATAGAGAAGAGAGAGAGCATTTTAAGTATGGGGGTCAGCAACTGAAAATGCATTAAGTCAGGAGATGAAGTGTCTTGATCAAAGAATAGGCTACAGGCTAGCACTGAAGACTATGTGGAGGGGAGTAAGAGGTAAGAAAACTGGAAAAGTAGGAAGGGGCCAGGTTACGAAGCACTTTAAAAAGTATTTTATATTTGATACTAGAGGTAATGGGGAGCCATTGGAGTTGACTGATTTGGGAGGGTAGGTGTCATGGTTAGACCTACACTTTAGGAAGATCACTTTGACAGCTGAGTGGGGGGTGGATTGGAGTGGGAGACAAGAGGCAGGGAGAACAACTGGCAGGCCGCTGCAAGAGTCCAGGTGTAAGCCCAGAGCCTACATGACGTTGCTATCAGTGTTAGAGAAGAAAAGATCAGTGTTACATAAGAAAAGACAGAGTATATGAGAGATATACATGGCAAGAGTACATAGAAGATAGGAGAAAGTAAGGAGTTGAGATGGCACCTAGACTGAGAGCCTGGATGGCTGGGAAGATGGTAGTGCCCATGACAGTAATAAGAAAATTAGGAAAAGAGGAGAGGTGAGGGAAAGGTAGTGAGCTCACTTTTGGGCAGCTGAGTCTAAGTCTACAGCAGAGATCCAAACTTGAAGTAGTAGCAAACAGCCTGTAAAACTCCTGAGTAAAGCCCCAACTCGATTAAAAAGGTAATTAGGAAAGGTTTAACAAATAAGTAAAAATGCAATACAACGTAGATAAAGTTAATTTGTGGTTTTCTAAGTCAATGTGGCTGCCAGGATCCACTTCTATTTGGGTTTGACACCAAAGTCTATGGGACAGTTCCAGCTGTCCAATAAGCAGCTGGAGATATGAGACTAGAGGCTGAGAGAAAGGTTGGGCCTGGACAAGTAGATCTGAGAGTCACCTGCATAGTGATAATATTTGAATCCATGAGAGCTGATGAGATCGCCAAGCAAAATAGTATCAAAGGAGAAGAGAAAAGGGCCCTGTATAGAGCCTTGAAAGGGAGGGGTCACCCATGGTTTGCAGGTGAGACCTGGGAAGATCCAGCAAAGAAGACTGAGAAAGAGTGGTCAAACAGGTAGGAAGATAACCAGGAAAGAGCAGTAAAAACCTAGAAAGAAGAGAATATCAAGGAGAAGAGTGTGATCAATAATGCCAAAGGCTGTCAAGGTTAAAAAGCAGAACCAGAATAATGGATGTCATTAGAGAAAAAGTTTTGCTAATTTTAAAAAAAAAGACTGTTGAAATGAATTTTACCATGAGGCATATATCATGAGGTATCATCCCTATTTGTGCCTAGAGTTGGGGGGAAAAGGGAATTAGGCAGTAATATATCTTGTACTGATTGCCTAAGGAGCTCTTATACCATGAAAGTCTTGCTTCCCTGCACATCTTTCTATTCCTCCATCTGTTAAACTCTGTATTTTTTTTGTTGGATATTTGTCTACTTCCTTCCAAGTTACACCTCACAAAAAATTAAAGGTGTCAAGAAAATTCAAATTAATCAAGGTTTAGCCATAATATATGTGCTAGAAAACACAAATCTAAAACCATACCATTCTATTTAAAGGATACATATTCTATTACAGTTACTGCTTAGTCACCTCTACCAAGTAAACACAACCTAAAGTACTTTGCTTGGAAACATATGTTCTTGTATATTACTACATTAACAAAACACACTTTTTTTGGTAAATGAAATATTTAAATTTAAATAAAGGAGTTATTTAAAGGAGCCAATAATAACTTTTTTTTGAAGAGTGAAAGAATGTTCTCTAAGTTGAAAGAATTCAATACACATATAAATTAGGCATGGATTAAGTTTGCATTTCCATAAATCATGTTTTCTTCAGGTAAGGTAATCTGCATTTATTAATATTACAAGTCACATCCCAGGTCCTTTTAGAACTTAACAGATGAAAACTCTAAAATTATTTAGGTGAGTTCCTTTGTATTTCTTTCTTAGATGGCACTGACTCAAAATTTTTTCTACATAAATGCCTTCAGTGAGTGAATAGCATTCTTTTCTGAGGGTACTCAAAGTAATATGAAATTGCCCTAGGTTGAGATCAAATCTCTGACTACATTTCACAAAAACATTTGTTCATGATATAGGAAGACAAAATTGCTATTTATTCAAAAGTATATTAGTATATGGAAATACGATATGCATGGTTTCACATGTACAATTGATATCATTTTGCTTGCCTTCTCAGTGGGCAAGGAATGGGAAAGAGGAAGGGAGAGAATTTGAAACTCAAAATTTAAAAAGAAAAGAATACTAAAAATAAATGAGTAATGTATATTTTTTAAGTACATTAGTAAAGAGTAAGGGCAAACAAATTTGACGCAATCTCATTACGTAGCACTATTTTCATTAAGTACTTAATGATGACAATGTTCACAACTCCTGTCCTATGTTATCAAAGGTTTACCAATCTTGGTTTTGACAGTTCATTCACGGAAAACTCTAGATTAAAAACGTGATGTAGATATTTCTTTGTCACCCACTATCTCCTTAGGTATAAAGAACACTTTTTTAAAAAAAGTAAACCATTTTCAAAGGTGTTTCTTTCAAATATCAAAGAACTTCATGTATATAAAAAAACTACCTTTTTATTTTTCTTTCTTCCCATGTCATTTTAAAAATTACTATTATTTAATATTTAACTACTAAATGGTAAATTCTTTGTCAACAAGCCACGGTAACAGGTGGTTTTGCTTTTGCTTATGCAGGTTATTGTTTAGAATTCTAACTTAAAACTTTACCTTTTTTTTTTTTAACATCTGCTAGTACCTTTATAACTTATTGAAATAGTATTTATACTTCAGTGTTGGAAACAGAACTCTAAAAAGTTATGTCTTAATTTCCAAAGTGTATTTCCTTGTCAAAATAATGATCCTAATTAATATCTGACATTTCTATAGCCCTTAAGGGTTTACAAAGCATTTAACATATGTTACTTCATCTGATCCTCACAACCCTGTACAAGATAGGTAACCATACAGGTGAAGAACGGAAGTGCTCAGATTTCCAAATAACTGAAGTTGAAATATTTAGCATCCTGTTTAATTACACAACAAAGCATAAGTTATTTTTGAGTAGAACAGTCAATCATTTAACCTCTTAATATCTAAGTTTCCTCACTTGTAGAAAAAGGGGCCCGAACTGGATGGCCTCGAAGATTTCTTCCTAGCTCTAAATCTATGATACTGATTTTACCCAAATGTTCCAACTTAAGTAAAATTACTACTGTGCAAAAGGCTGGCTTTTGTGTATTTCTGAAAAACATAAGGATAAAACAACTTCCAACAAAGCAAATATGTTTTAAAATTGGGAGCTTAGAGTATTTATACAAGTCATCATCCATTTAAGGCATTTACATTTATATAGTAAGTTAACCTTCTTAAAGACTACGGGACAGATAAAATTGAGGGAAAGGTTAAGAATAGGAAATGGACAATGCACAAGTAAATTCTCCAGGAAATTTTTGTCTTTGAATGTCAAATATATTCTACCTAACTTCAAAGAAAATGCTCAAAAAGATATTTAACCAACTAAAATAAGACAATTTATTCAGCCCCCATTAATTTAGAATGTGCAATAATTTAGACATGCTATATGTCATACTCAGCTAAAAAAAAAGCTACAAATAAGTGATAAAATACAGGTTACTTTGTAATACATTTGTCAGCTGAATAAGACTAGTTCTTAAACATAATTTTCAACCAGAGGTACTCTCCTCTTTGCTGTCCCCAAAACAGACACTTCATCTCCCGATGTGTGGCAATTTCTCTAGCTATCTTCCATGCCTAGAACATCGTTCCCTCCTCATCTCTGCCTCCTGGCTTCTTTCAAGTTCTAACTAAAATCAGAGCACACCAAATCCAAGTCAGCTGGATAGCTCAGACTAGAGGGCAGTAATAGACTTTGCCTTTGATCAGACTACTCTGGAAGCACACTGAAAGCTTCTAGGGCCCCAACCTGTTCTTGTCATCCCAAAATAAGACACTCAATATCCCAAGAAAGCAGCAACAGGATCATCTCAGTCCTTCCCTCCAGAAGTTCTGCAGAAGCCATCCTTCAGATAAGTCCAAAACCAGTAAGCAGCCTGAAAGAATGAACATACCAAAAAAAGAAACTCACCATTAAAGAGCTATTATGGTGGCAGGAAAGCTCAGAATACCATAACTCTGAAACATCTATAAGCAAAACAATCTGGGCAAAAATTCAATTAGAATTCCTGGAAGAGATGAAGCAAGAGTATTTTTTTAATCTAAAATTGTTTTTATAAATAAAATTGGAGCACTTGAGGAAAAAAATGGAAAAGAAATGAGAGCTATGGAATAAAGAACTGAAAAGGAAATAACAGTTTGGCACAAGAGGTACAAAACCTTACCCAAGCAACAAACTCCCTTAAAATTAGAATGGACCAAATAGAAGCCAGTGACTCCATGTGACATAAGAAATACTAAAACAAAGTCAAAAGACTGAAAAAAAAAAGAAGAAAATGTAAGGTATCTCATAGCAAAAACAACTAACCCAGAAAACAGATAAAGGAGAAAAAAAATTAAGTATCATTAGACTATCTGAATGCCAGACCAAAAAAAAAAAAGAACCTAGATTTAAGAAGTCTTAAAAAGAAAACTGCCCAGATGTTTTAGAACCAGAAGGCAAAGTAGAAATAGAAAAAATTCACGAGTCACCTCCTTAAAGAAACCCCAAAATGAAAACTCCCAGAAATATTTTAGGCCCAAATCCAGAATTGCTAGGTCAAAGAAGTAACACTACAAGAAGCCAGAAAGAAAGAATTCCAGTACTAAGGAGGCACCGACAGGACAACACATGATTTAGCAATTACCACTATAAAGGAGTGCAGAGCTTAGAATATGATACTACAGAAGGCATAAAATATTAGCTTAGGGCCAAGAACAACCTACCCAGCAAAACTAAGTATAATGATACAGGGACAAAAATGGACCTTTGGTAAAATAGAGGACTCCTACATATTCCTGATTAAAAGAACAGAGAGCCTTGTAGAAACTCTAAAGTTCAAACACAGAAGTGAAGAGAAACAAAAATTTAAACATGAATAAAAAGGTAAATATGAAGAAATGTTACTCCTCTGTACAAAAACCTTCAATGGCTTATACACTGATTACCAAATAAAGTTCAAATTTCTCTGTCATTCAAGGCTTTACATGACCTGGTACCATGTTTTATCCTTCTAGCTAAATATTGTAGTCCTCCTCTTTTCAGTCAAACTGGACTACTCACAATCCCTCTATACATTCCATACTCTCCTGCTTACCTCTGTAAGGTGCTTATATTGTTCCCTATACCTGCCTGAGAATTATTACCTGTCCTTAAAAGCTGAACATCTCCAGCAATCACTCTAATCTTTTCAAGTCTACAATCTAAACATGAGCCAACAGTATGGCAGGGAAAAAAGTAAAGTGATCTCAGACTGCAGTAACTGAAGTTGATAATTCAAAATAAGGCACTATTCCCATTGTACCGTGGCATCTTTAGGTCACATCTAGAGTACCACATCCATTTCCAGATACACTGACCCACAGGGTGGGCAGCGGGCACTAAGGAAGGGGTGAAATAAGAGTATCAGGAAGTTTAAAATTATGCCACAGGAAGGCATCGAAGGAATTAGAGCTACTTAACCTGGAGAGGAGATTTGAGGGGGGACAAGAAAGCTGTCTTTTAGGGTATCACATAAAAGGGATTAACCTAGCTTACACGGCTCTAGAGGTGAGAACTAAGACTAATGAGGGATGTTGTAGTGAATATGATTTCAAATAAAGGAAAATATTCTTAACAATCAAAGTTTACTTAAAAAAATTGAATGTACTGACATAAGGGGTGGTATTAAGTTTCTCATAATGAAACGTCTTCAAACAAAAAATGAATGAACATTTGTCAGGGAAGTTACAAAGGGTAGATTTAGGCTTTGGTCAACAGTTGGACAAGATGAGTGAGGCAATATGGTATAGCTGAAAGAACAATATTCTGCCCCTGAAGCTTTACTACCTGTGTGATCTTGGGCAAGTCACCTAACCTCTCTGGGCATCAGAGATCATCTATAAGACAAAGGGGTTGGATTAGTTGATCTGAGGTCCCCTTCAGCTCTGAAATGCTATGGCTCCACAATAATTCTAGAAAACAGAAGAGAAAGAAGGGAGGAAAGAGCAAGAGAGAGAATCAAGATAGGAGTGGCCATTCAGTAGTCTAAGCCAGGGAAGAAATGAAACCTGAACTGTCTGGGAAAGTTTAATTTGCTTTTATGTTTCATTTAGATCTATGTGATATACTAATATATCCAAACAAGCTACTTGGGAACCAATGCAGTTTTAGACTACTCCAAAATTAGTTTCAGCAGATTTCAGTGTTATTACTAAACAGCAGACAACAACTCAAACTGTATTCTACTTATACCAAAATCTTAGTTTGACAGAGGTGAGGGCAACAATTTAATCAAAACAAGTTTCAACCAGAAATGATGGCTTAACTCTGGGTGCATATGGCTACAATAACAGCAGCAAAAAGGCTTAAAACTCATTATCAATTTTGTCTCCAAGAACTTTATAATTAGATTCAATCAAGGAAAGAGCAGGTTTAAAATTGGTGGTATATAAAAGTGAACTTACTAGTTTATGACAGTTACCATCACATCAATTTTAAAGGGGAAGAGGGGTGTTAAATGTCAAAAAGTAAAGAAAACAGAAAATCATCACTATATGACTTGCCAGGGCTACAAACATGTCAGTTGCTAGCTTACTGCTGTCTCTATCCTCCCATCCCCACTAAATTGTGTTGTATTTATTTTTAATATATTCCATATATACTTATATGTGTAGGGGTTGTCTCTGTCAACAGAAAGTAAATTCTTTGAAGAGAGGGGTGGCTTCATTTTTGGTTTTGAATCCCCACAATTTAGCAAGGTGCTCAATAAGGAGGAGATGGTTAATAAATGTTTGATTGCTATCATTTGAGAGAAATATATTTGATGTATTCAAATGTACAAAAGACAAAAAAAGTTTTATGGGAGGAAAAGTCTCATGCCAATTATAAAGAAATCAGTATTTTAAGAATTTAAAACTGAGAAGGCTTGACAATGTAATAAAAAATATAATGGAACTTTTTTCTTCTCCCTACATGCTTTTCTACAAGAAAGAAACCATGGGAACAGTGGTGAGGAAAAGAAGAAAAAGAAGGTTATTTGGAATGCCTTTAGGACAAAAGGAAGAAGAAAGAAGGAAGACACCCTGAGCAAACAACTGCTACTGTAGAATCCATTCACTCAGTTCTAGAAGGCAAATATATAAATCATAGGAACTTATTTCTACTCTTTAAGCACAATGGAAAGGAAAAGGAAAGGTTAATACATGATTTGTAAACTTTTCTGTTTTTTGGAAGATGTGTTTTTTTAGATTACATTAGGTTAGGCTTCAATTTAATCTCTCAAAAGGAATATAATTGCATTCAAATTCACAAAAAGGCCAGTTATAAGGGAAATCACCTATGTATAAAATTAGCAAAATACATCAACCTGCACCCGCCTCTGGATGTGTCTCATACTCATACTCTCATACTCATACCCTCTTTGGGAAAAGATACTTGGCAGTTCGGGTGCAAACCCTTCTGGAACTTTATTTTTCAGAAATTTAATGGTAACAGATTTTAGCAAGTGGATCAACCTAATAAAGCAATCCTTTTAAGTGGCTCATAATCAGAATGAATGAATGAATGAATGAATGAATGAATGAATGAATGAATGAAAAAGCACTTACTCAGTACTTCCTATGAGCCAAGTACCATCCTCAACATTATGGAAACAAATATAAAAGCTTTTTTATTCATTCTGATTACTAGCAGATTTTACTAAGATATTCTCTCCCCTCTATTCTATCATGTCAGCTATTACTATGGGCAATGAGAATTAACTCAACTTTTTTCAGTCTTTAAACCTACAGTTTAAAGAAAATTTCCTTTTAAAATGCTTATAGTATAGTGCTTATTGGGCTTCTGCTATGGGATATTACTTTTTATATTTCATTATTAATTCATTACCATCATATAAAAGCAAGGATACTTTCAGATAATACTTAATATACATATTCACTCTTGTAATGCACTTGTGATTTCATTAATGTAGATACTCTCTTTACCACATTAGGTGCTGATGCTCAGAAGACTCCTGAAAAAAGTTAACTTTTTGGCTCCTGTAGGTTCACAACAGATAACTTATTTTAAGAGCACTTCCAGTTGCACTTTGCTCTAATAAATCAAATCTTTCATAATTAATAATAAATACAACAGGATCTTATATTCTCTTAAACTTGTATTGTTTCCAGCACTGATTCCTTCTGCATCTATTCTGGACATCTATTTTAGCTGCCGTTGCTGAGGTCAGCTTGCTAAACTCTGTTTCTACCACTATAGACAACACTACGGGCATGGTCAAGTCCAAATGGAGCTTCTACTGCCATTACTGATGCAAAAAATAGAATATATGGAAACTTGGGAGGACTTATCTATATACTGCCCCTTTCCCAATTCTGTCTATAAATATTCTTGGATTAATCTAACATAGCTGGGCACAACACTAAGCTTTGTGTGGGCTCATTTCCCCTCTACTTCTGCCTTTCTGGTGTAGGGATACCGTTTGTAACCTTCTCCTCTGTTTGTAAATGAACTTGCACTCCAGACTGGTGCTCGCTGCCACAGCTCACCTCTGGCAAACTAAGCCAATGTCTGTAGGTTTGGACTTTGGAACTCTTCTGGCATTCTTCCTAAGGTGACTTTTACTCCCATTAAACTTATTTTTTAAATGGAGATAAGAACCAATGGCTTTGTTTTTATTTATTTCCTGTTTTTCAGAGCCAATTGCTTATTTGAATAGGATGGGTTTGAAGTATTTTAACTGCATGAAATGTCTTATTTTTCTGGTTTGCAGTAACAAACTAGTAACTACGAATATATAAATATAAATTATATAATATACAAATATATTACATATAATATACAAATATAAATAATGTTTTATACAAATAATATATAAATAAATAAGTTACTAATAAGTAACTACTGACCTTCACTCTAACCTACTGATCTGATTATGCAGAAAAAGCCAATTCTAAAATGACTCTCAAAATAGTTAACCGTTTAGGGGCAGCTAGGTGGTACAACAGATAGAGAACCGGCCCTGTAGTCAGGAGCACCTGAGTTCAAATGAGGCCTCAGACACATGATATTTACTAGCTGTGTGACCCTAGGCAAGTCACTTAACCCTGACTGCCTCACCAAAAAAAAAAAAAGATAGTAACCATTTGCTATCTGTTAAGTAATACATAATCAACTGTATTTTTGTGAAATTATTTAGCTCAACATCTTATCTTCATGAAAAAAGTATAAACAATATACAGGCTTCTGTGTACTCTATAACTGAAGTGTCAAACATACAAGCTACATGGGCCTACAACACCTTTCAAGTGGGCCCAAACTAAAAGAAAATGTAATTTGGAAATATTTAATAAAAAAATAAAATAAAACAGAATGTAAATATGTAGTTTTCTAAGTCAACATGTGCCTACAGGGATCTTTATGTGCAGTTTAGTGGACCTCATTTCTATTTGAGTTTGATGCCATTTGCCTATAAGACTCTGGCCTCTTTCTTCATCCATATTTTTCTTTTTTTCCCCTATTATTAATTTACTTTTAGTTTTCAACTTTTACTTCCACAAGATTTTGAGTCTCAAATTTTCCCTCCACCCCAAGACAGCATGCATTCTGAACACCCCCTTCCCCCAATCTGCCCTCCCTTCTCTCACCCCCCCTTCTCTTATCCCCTTCCCTTTCTATTTTCCTGTGGGGCAGGACAGTTAATCCATAGTTTTAAATCTCTTCCCCTGTGCCTACCTTCTCATTGAACCCACTGACCATCAAGGCTTAGTTTGGATGATTTCATCAAGTTTTTAATATAACATCTACATTTCATCTTCTGCAATAGATGCTGGCAAATAAAGTTACAATTACCTTGTTGACATTTGTCCTGGGTACTTTTACAAAGAATCTTGCTAATATCTGTCTCAGTTATTTCTATAGAAAAAAAATACCATTTCCCCTAGAAAGGCATAGGACTGTCACCTTTTCTGTAATAATCTGCTTTAATGGCAAAAGCACTTCATTTTTCCCCAAACACTTTTTTTCTTCTTTTACAGCAGAGAGGTTCCTTGCCCTTTCCTCTGGAGGTTTAAGGGACTAATACTACGCATGCTTACTGAAAGGAGGGGGGGAAAACCAACACTATAGGTAGGAGGGAATGAAAAAAGATTTTCTCCTACATGTAATTCAAGAGTAACAAACAACTTTGCTTCCTGCTTCTCAGTTCTCATGCCCATACTTCTCAGTTAGGGATCAAGACCCCAAGAAGCATTATAACTAGCATGACTCCTATGTCTTTCCCAGTTCCACCCATATAATCTTGGTAGAGTGGGGGGAAAGCTGAGTAAACAATGACCACAACATAAATGAAATCAACACTAAAACATGAGAATTCACAGACTAAATGCAAAGAGCACTGTTAGTTCTATAGGACTGGTGATGACATATATAATTCTTTCTTCTCAAAAGACAGATAATAAACTATTGGGCATGGAATGCTGCATATACTTTCAGATACATTTTCTGTTGTGATTTTGCTTCATCATTTTTCTTTGTTATAAAGGATGGGTCTATGGAAAGTTATTAGGAAGTGACAGTAGTGTTTAAAAATTAAATTTTTTTAAAGTTTCATTTTGATCTATTTTGTCTTTACACTATAAACATTTACAGATTACCCCACTCCGAGGTTTCTTGTAACAAAATAAAACAATCAAGTAGAACTAACAATACAGTGACCTCATCTTAAGTGCATGAAACATTTCACATCTGTAGCACTTGTAGCTCTATTTTAATTGTTTTAATGACAGAAATCTATTCTCTCTCTCCCTCATATTCCCCATCCCATTGGAAAAAAAAAAGAGAGAACAGAAAAACAAATTCCATGTATCCAATATGCATAGTCAAGCAAAACAAATTCCCTCACTGGTGTGTGTGTATCCTTTACACCCTAAATCTATCACCTCCTTGTCAAGAAGTGGAGGGCATATCAGCCCTCTGGAATCATGGGCGGTCATTGTACTGATCACAGTTCTTATGCCTTTCAATTATTTATTTTTATAGTGTTGTTGCTATTGTATAAACTGCTCTGATTCTACTCATTTCATTCTTCATCAGTTTATAAAAGTCTTCAAAATTGCTAGTTTTTATAATATTGAAAAAGTAGAAATTGTTCTTGTGGTTATGCTTACTTCACTCACATTAGTTCATACAGATATTTCATATAGATTACTTTGAAATGATCAATTTCCTTATTTGTTGCAGCACAACAGTATTTCATCACATTCATTTATCAAAACTTAATTTAGCCATTCCTCAAATGATAAGAATACAACTTTAGCTACCACTTTTATGTTACCACAAAGATCACTGCTACAAATATTTTTGTACATATAGGACCTCTTCCTATTTCTTTTATCTCTTTGGGGTATGGACCTAGGAGTGGATAGTTGGATCAAAGAACATGCACTAGTTACTAACTTTTTGTATATAATTTAAAAGCTGCTTTCCAGGATACTTGTACCCACTCACATGTATACCCCATGTGCCTGGTTTCCCACGGCCCAACATTTATCATTTTCTCTTTTTGTCATCTTTGCCAATTTGACTAGTGTAAGGTAGAATCTTAGAATTCCTTCAATGTGCCTTTCTTGAATTACTAATGATTTGGAGCATTTTTATGTAGTTAAAGATCATCTGGGTTTTTTCCTTGAGATCTACCAACCCGTTCATATTCTCCAATTTATCAACTGGGGAATGCCCTAATTTCTTATAAATGTGAATCAGTTCCTAACATATCTTGGAAATAAGATCTTTATCAGAGAAACTTGTTATAAAGGTTTTTTTCCAGTTGTTTATTTTTTCAATCTTAGCTTTACTGGATGAAAACCTTCTTAATTTTATGTAATCAAAGTTATCCATTTTATCTTCTGTGATCCTTTCTATCCTCTTGTTTGGTCATGAATTTTTCTCTATTCATAGATCTGACAGGTAATTTTTTCCATGTTTTTCAAATTTTCTTTATGATGTGATCTTATATATGTAGATCATATATCTATCTGGAACTTATCCTTGAACGAATTGTGAGCTGTTGGTCTGAATATCATTTCTTCCATCTTGCTATCCAATTTTTCCAGCAGTTTTTAATCAAATAGTGAGTTATTATCCCAGTCACATGGGTCTTTGTATTTATCAAATATTAGGCTACCAGATACACTTGCTTCTATACGCTGTGTTAACAAATTTGTTTCACTGATTGAGCTATTTTTTAACCCATACCAAATTGTTTTGAAAATTACTGTTCTGTAGTATAGTTTTGAGTACTAGCACTATTAGGCCTCTTTTGTTTGCACTTCTTTTTACTCTTTCCCTTGAGATTCCTGACCTTTTTCGCCTCCAAAAGAATTTCATTATTTTTCTAGTTCTGGAAAGTAATATTTACGTATTGGTGTGACACTGAATAAGTAAATTAAGTACTATTGTCATTTTATTATATTTATTCATCCTATCCATGAGCAATTGCTATTTTTCCAATTATTTATTTAAAAGGGAAGACTAGACCTGGAGTCAGATAGGGAGCAGCATGGTTTGGATTCAGAATTCATGGATTCAAATCCTGGCTGTGCCATTTACTATTATATACATGACTGTAAGCTAATCATAACCAGTTCTAGGCTTCATTTTCTTTAACTATAAAATGAGGGACTTAGACCTCAAAGATCCTTTCCATCTAAATCTATGAAGCTATAATCTGGGTGCTAATCCTGATTCTGCCAAAAATTAGCTGGGGGACTTTGAACAAGTCACTTTATCTCCTTGGGTCTGTTTTTTCATTTGTTACATGAAAGAGTTGGACTATATATTGCACTGAGTTTTAAATTTCTATTTATTTATGAAAAAGAGGCTTTGCTCTAAGCACCAGCCTAGGAAAGAGAGGTAAGATAAAGCAACAAAATATTTTACATCATATCAGGAATATGTGTGTGTGCGCGTGCGTGTGTGCATGTACACACGCGCACATAATTTATTTACACACATTCACGCACGGGTAGGTATGTGCATATATACACACCTCTGTATTTGCAGTTATTCATTGTTGGAAACCATTTTTCTGAGCAAAAATGAGGAGTTTCCTCAATTTTGACCAGCTGTTGCTTTAGAAATAGTCTATAGGAAGCAGTCTCTAATCAATCAGTCAGAATTTATCCATAGTTCCCAAAACCTTATCTGATATAGCTCCATGCTAATCTAGTTCTAACCATCAGCCACTGCACTCCCCCTGTGTTACCCACGACGCTCTCTACACCACTTGTAGGACTCACCAAGGTAGGGGAGTACAGCCACCCACAGCGTTCTTTCCCTTCATCAGAGACTTTAACGTCAAGCACTCTTTATTGTCATGCTGAAATAGAAACAGGAGCCACTAAACTGTACATAAGGCCACACAATGACTTAGAAAACCACATATTGATATTACCTATGTTCTACTTTATTTTATTTTGTTAAATATTTCCCAATTATATTTTAATCAGGTTTGGGCTGCCCTTGTGAGTGTTGTGGACCATGTTTGACACCTCTACTCTACATAACCCACTGATTTCAAAGGCTTCAGGAAAATGAAAAAGGTTCAGGAGTTTCTCCTTAAGACACAGTCTAAATCATAAAAGCAAAGTAGCTAAAAATATTAGAATAAAATTCACTTATAATTTCCATAGTAATTCCAACTACTTCCACAAACCTAAGATAATATTTCATGTGCAATGTATACCATACACTTAAATCTATCTAGTGGACAGAGTAGATTATTTAAATGTGTCATGAATCCTCAAATAAACCATTTTCTAGACATCACAAGAGAAGAAAAAGGTTCCAAAGAGGCCTAAATGTTTATTTACTGCAGTTAATAGTTTGGTTCTTATCAGCAGAATGTGACAGTTTGCTAGTGAAACAACTATTGAAAAAGCTACCAATTATATGGTAAGAAATGAAATCAATGGGCTGGTGGCACTTGACCATAAAACTGTCCTCAAAAGCCCACCAACATAAATGATGCTCTGTCTTCTGCTTCCTGAGACTTCCCTTTTATCCACTGGCCTGAAAAGTTGAATCTATCCCTCCACAATTTTTAATCAGTCTGTAGGCTGATGAATGAGCAGAAAAACTGGCAAAGAATTAGGCCCTGTCTGATAGAAAGATTCTGCATAAAAAAGGTCAGAGCATAGCAATAAAATAGAACAGTGAAGGCAAAAATATCAAACTTAAAAATGAAAAACTAGGGAACTTTAGGGCCACAGTTAAAGATATTCACATGCACAGGAAAACTCAAACTCATCATCCTCACCCTGATGATGCTAACAACTACCACCACAGATTTTTGGAGCACTTTAACGGGTTAGAAAAACAATGCTGCCTAGTGCTGTTCATTCTGTCTTACATGACACCTAAACAAATATATCAAGTCACTGCACTTACAGCATCTTTATCTTTCACTGAATCCAACCTGCTTCAATTATTTTGGAAGTTTATTGTCAAAAACAAAGGAAAAAGTATTTTTCAAATGGGGAAAAAGTATCAGCAAATTTCCAAATGAATATTAGCCTGGAATATCAAGCTATTTTGATAAGTGATTAGTCTGTTCTTTACAACGAAAAATAGTGGTAACTACCACAAAGCATTAATTGATACTTGTTTTAGGAATTCAGAAAAGAAATTTGGGAAATAAGGAAATAGTTCTGCTATAGTGTGACACATTCCTTCCTAAATATCACCTCACAATGCAAAATCACACAATTAAAACCACAGAGCTTATGGGAAAAATGGGGTCAGGGGTCCCACATGCAAAAAATTTACCAGCAATATAAAAAAGATAGGAACCTCATAAAAAGTTTTATACATGTGAAATGGTTAGAAACACATAAAAACTACAATAAATAGTGGTGATATCTGCAGCCTGAGGCTGCTGTTCAGCCGGTGCCTGGGTTCTCACAGGGCTAGGCCTTCAGGCCAGAGGCCATGGTGGAAGGGGTGGGGTAAGGTTGACCAACTAAAGCTCCTACTACACCAGAAGATATAGAATCAAAATGGCAATTCACCTTGGAAAAAAGACCTGGAGCATGTATGCTTAAAGAAGTGGGAGGTAAAAGGGCTGCAGTTTGTGAGCTATTGTGACGTGGTATAGTTTTCTGCATTCTTACTGATTCTCAAGAAGGAAATTGCTCATAGGCAAAGTGAAATTTACATTATGCTCAAATTGTTCCCTAATATTAGTCTTGTTGAAATAAATTTGAGTTTTCAAAGGAAGCATCATAGCAAAACTTACTATACGTTTATCCTAGAGCTTTGCAAAAATAGCATTCCATGCCTGAGTAAAAACCATGTTGCTGAAACCCTTAAAACTTTAAGAGAATGGGGTGGGGAAAAGCATAAGAACAATAGTGGCAACTTTAAGACATGGCAGTTTTACTAATCTGGTATAATGCTTAACAGTGGGACAAACAACAGCAACCACAGTAACTAAGGACAAAAAACATTATCTATTAAGAGTTATTCTGTAATTGCAACGCTCCTTTTATAGTTACCATAACACAAATCCACACAGTAGCTTCCCTTGACATTTCATACACAATGTTACATACAATCACTTGGCTGCCTAATTATGCTTCTCTCTGCACCCAATGCTCCTGCTATCAATTCAGCTTTTTATAGCAATATCACTTTCTTTTAATTGTCTGTGAATTTTATTTAATGGACCAAAGATATAATTCTCTGGAATATATGATAGAAAAATTTCAACAGTTAGTAGAATCATTTCATTTCCAGGAATCAATTAATTAATCAATCAACTTGAGTTATAGGTCTATTCTGTGCAGGTACCATACCAGATACAGAGCCAATGAATACAAACTCTCCCTAACTTGCAAAGGAGATGACAATCTAACAATGTGCTCTGAACATAAACATGGTTTATTAAACTTTTCTACTCAAATGTGTTTTTAATTAAAATTTTACTTTTAAAATTAACTAGCATCTACTCTCTCTTTCCTAGCTCTTCCTCACTCACCTTCAGAAAAAAACTCCACAACAAATATGCAGAGTTGGCCACTGTCTATTTATGTCCACAAATGCATGTCTCACTCTGAATATCTAATCCATCACCTGTCAGAAGACAGGAAACATCTAAATTATTATTCTTCTGGAACCATGGTTGATCACTGTATTGATCAAAGTTCTTAAGTCTTTCAAACTTGTTTGTCTTTACAGTGTTGCTGATGCTGTATAAATTGTTCTGCTCTCTTCATTCCTGTCAGCCAGTTAACCCTACCTTTTATCCTTAATACATTCTATACAAGTCATGGAACAGTGTTTTCTGAAGAGAAAAGAGATTTAGAAAATTACCAACAGGTTGAAAAGCTGGCATCTGAGAACAGGATTTAGGATCACGGCTCAAAAGTAAAGGAATGATAGACTCCTGGCCTAGGACAAAGTGGTGGTAAGAATGCATTTGTCTGGAGTCTTGAAAATGTAAACAAAAGTGTTTTAAATAATAGGAAAGGGGAAGGAAAAATGTGTGTGAAGGTCTCCAATAATTTTCTAGGTTTAGCTGATTCTATTTCCACATGATTGCTCATTCCCGTCCCCTTTCTCTTCACTTACAGAGCCACCAACCTCCTTCAGGCCCTTTATCACTTTTCAAGTGGACTGCTGGCAATTAAACGTCTCCTAACTGGTCTCCCCTTCAAATTTCTCCCCTTTTCAGTCCATCTTCCACATAGCTCACAAAGTGCTATCTTTAAAGAACAGCATTGAACATGTTTCTCTACTGCTCAATAAACTCCAGGGGATCCCTATTACCTTTAGAATCAAATAGGATAGTGCAGCTAGGTGGTTTGGTAGATAGAGCACTGGTCCTAGAGTTAGGAGGAGCTGACACTTACTAGCTTGGTGACCCTGGGAAATTCACTTAAACCCCCCCCCCAAAGAAATCAAATGGGATCAAAATCTTGGTTTGACATTTAAATCCCTTCACAACCTGACTCTTCCAGCCTTATGAATTATTACCCTTAATGCATTCTTTAGTATAGACAAGCTGGCTTTTTTTCCCTTGTCATTTTAAACTTACTGAACTTGACAAACAAACATTTCCATACAAAGAACAATAGTAAATTAAGATTCTCTATGAATCTTTGTCTGTTTATTACACTTCGAACTGTTCTTTTTACTGTTCTTCACACGACCAGCTATTTCCTGTCTCTATTCTGTCCCCCAAGCAAGGAATGAACTCTTTTCACCTCCACCTCTTCCTTAGTTTCCTTCAAAGATCAGCCCAAAAGCTACCTCCTCCCCGAGGCTTTTCCTGATCCACACAGCTGCTAAGGATTACATTACACTCAATTTATATAAACATTTGGTATATACACAGATGTGGTCATATTTTTCCTCTAATAAAATGTACGTTTCTTGAGGGCAGGGACAGTTTTCTTTCTATCTCTGTATCCTCAAAAGCTAGCACAGTCCCTAGTGCACAGTAAACGCTTAATGAATGTTTGGTGGTGCTGGATAGAGTAATAAAGAAGACCTCAGTCTGAATCTTGGGGGTTTTTTTGTTTGTTTTGTTTTTTGGCTAGGCAATGGGGTTAAGTGACTTGCCCAGGATCACACAGCTAGTAAGTGTTATGTGTCTGAGGCCGGATATGAACTCAGGTCCTCCCACTGCGCCACCTAGCTGCCCCTCAGTCTGAATCTTGCCTGAAACACTTAGTGGTTGTATGAAAACAAGGATAATACATTGGAAATAAGGATAATACCTTACACTATATAGTGCTTTTTGTTATTCAAATGCCTTCACATGTATAATGTTTTACAGTCAGGAAGATAGGGATGAGGGAGAAACAGAGACAGAGAGAAAATGTGCAACACTATGCATAATGTCAGACTTTTTAAATGTATTGCTTAGCTTTGCCAGAACTTTACTACCCTTTTTTAATTCTTAAGGAGGAAGAAACACATTGGGAAATGCAAGTGATATGAAAAAGAAAATAAAGCAATAAGACTTTTAAAAACACTAAAAGCTATGAATAACCAATCTTGGTTCTGAAAGTCTGATGATAAAACACATTGCCCTTTTCTTAGTAGAGAGGAGGTAGCTACAAGTGTGGAATGTTGCACGTGGGATGAGTAGAGAGTAAAGAGACCATAAAGGGAAAAGAGGAAGAAGAGAGAGGAGACAGAAATGGAGACACAGTAGAGAAGGAGGGAGGGAAAAGCAAACAGAGAGAGAAGAGAGAGCTGTGCCGACTGAAGCTGTGCTCCCTGACTGTCCCCCTGGACAGAGGAAGAAGGGGAGAGAGATCCAAGAAGGAGGAAGCTCCCTGTGGACAAAGAGGAGTCCAAAGAACAGGGGGAAGGGGAAGAGGAGAAGGAGCCATGGAGAAGAAGACAGATCCCAACCTGGCAGGCCTTATATGATCAAGGATGGCAAGGAAGATCATGGGGATTTACCCTCCTCTATTCCTAAGTGAAGGTTCTAGGTAGACCCTCGGGAAGGCGGGGGTGGGATGAAGAAGATAGACCTGAAAGGCAGAGGGGAGGGGAATAAAAGATGGGTAAGCAAAGGGGACAAAGAGGAGAAGTGAAAGTGAAAAGGGACAGAGAGGAGACAAAAGAGAGGGAAGAAAGGGAAATGAGAGAGAAGAAAGACAAAGGAAAAAGAGAAGATAAGTATATAAAACGGAGAAATGGTTCTTAACTTTTTTAATATCCGACAACCTCTTCTCAGAAAAATGTTTTTAAATCCATAAAACAAATTTCACAGGATTAAAAAAGAAACCAATTATATTAAAATACAGTTATCAAAACATTTTTAAACTCATGGACCCAGGTTAGCTCTGGTATAGAGAGGGAAAGGAAACAGAGGAGAGATGGGAGAGAATCACAGGAAAACAAATGCTGAATATGTTGTCAGTCATTATTATTGAGCTGACTGGTTTTACTTAGTTGTTTTTCTTTTTTATAAGGTAGGATTTTATCAGAAAGGGTTATTGGAAAGTGACTGATACAAAAAACAAAAGCCATCAAAAGACATTTTAAAAAAACGATCAACAGGGGCAGCTAGGTGGCATGGTGGATAGAGCACGGGCCCTGGAGGCAGGAGAGCCTGAGTTCAACTCCGCTCTCAGACCAGATACTTGACATTTACCTGGGCAAGTCACTTAACCCCAATTGCCTTGCAAAAAAACCCTAAAACCAAAAACAAAAAGGAAACCCTCACGATCAATGAAAGTAGAATTCAATAAAGCATTTATTAAGTACCCTACTATGTACAAGGCACTGCACCTTGAGGTCAAAAAGATGAAAAATAGTTTCTTCATTCAGGAGTTTGGGGGATATATAATTATTTGAGGACAAAAAGAGCACCAACAACTGGAGAGGCAAGGGTGGGTAATCAAAGGTTTTCTTTAAGAGGTAGCATTTGAGTTGGTCCTCAGTAGTTAAAAATATTATATTATGAAACAGAAATGAGTCAGTCAATAAACATTTACCATGTGCCAGGCACTGTGCTAAGTTCTAGGGATACAAAGAACGGCATAGGTCTGTAAAGTTTCTTATTATAAATTCTACTTTATCACAGGAGGTTGTGCAGTGTGAGTAAAGAGAACTGACTCTTAAAGTCAGAGGACCTGGATTCAAATTCCACCTTTGACACTGGGCCTCCGTTGGCCTCAGCTTCTTCATTTGTAAAATGGGAGCCTTAAGTCCAGATAGTTCCAAGGTTCTTTCTAACTTTGGATCTATGAAAACATTGTGAATAGACATAAAATATTTGGAATATTAAAAGACAGCTCTTTATGCCTTGCATGAAGAAATAGATGGAAATAGCATTAAAGAAAACAAAAAGATGGGAAAAGAAGCTGTATTACATTAAGTATACACAGAAGATACCTATGCTATATGCAATATATGTTTGAAGACTTTGAATGACTGCTTCTCAAGATATTTGGAAAAAAAGGAGGTTATCAAACACTTGGGTAAAATTGAAGTCATTACCAAAAAAAGATGAATATGAACATATTAATAACTATTTTTAGCTAATAACAACTTTATACATTTATGCCTATTTCCCAATTTCTGCAAAATCTTCATAGTATTCAAAAGGAAGAAGCAGATTTTTGCAAACAACAGTGGCTGTAGCTTTGTAATCATATAATTAGTTAAAAGGTACAGAGCGTGTAAAATCCCATTTAATGTTTGCCTATAAAAAAGCATTTGATTTGACAGACATAAATAATAATTTAATAGCTCTCTTCCAACAAAATGTCTCCCATGCATATGTCAAAATCATGGGAGTCTTAAATAAATGTAACGAAAACTTTGTTTACCAACCCTCTGATTATTAATATCAAGTAAAGCAATAAACAGGGAAACAAGACTGCCAAAGGTGTTTGCCACTACCACAGCTATGTCCAGTGCAGAACTCAAATGAAGAGGGAGATTCCTTTGAGATCATGAAGTCTTTCAAGTTTTACTGTTTGCAAATAACACTGTTAATTTCACTGAACACCACAACACTGCAAGGTGTCCCTAAATTAGATCTACAATCACGTAAAATGAAGATAAAGTATCTAGAGATTTTATCTCAATTTTACAAAAAGTAAAAGGAAAGGAAAAGGGACAGTGACATAAAAAAAGCCTCCTGTTTTTCCTCAAGAATTTTACTATAATTCATATGTACACAGTACTAATAAAGGCTAAGGTTCAGGCTTAATACTCACATAGACCACATTCCATGGTTACAAACTACAATTCTTAGCCCTAACCAATGACCTTGCAAATGAATGTCACTGGACATAAAAGTGACTAGGAGAAAGAGTAAGTGGTTAGCTGAATGCAAATTACCATTAGTGGGAAACGAACTGAAAGTTATTGTCCTCTAACCTATTAGTATCAATCACACAAAAGTCTTCCAGTTATAGAAAAAAGCCTAACAATTTTCATCTTACATAGTTAATAGAACATTTTCAATGCCAAAAGACAGTTCAAAAGAAACCAAATAGCAGAGTGAACATCCAACAGTTTTTATTTTTAGACTTGTCACTTAAAGATATCAGTCTATTTCAAACTTGCTGACTTCAAAATGAAAACAAATAATCCAAAGGAAATAATTAGCAAGTGAACACATCAAGGTAACTAATATATAAAAAAGATTTATCAATATCAATTTATCAATGGAGACAACCATAAAGTTTAAAGGTATATTAATCAATCACATTTTATCAAAGGGCTCTATTGTGCCCTTAATTTTTTGCTAAGTTTATCTTCTTCCTTGGACAAATGGATTTTCTTAGGTTGTAAGCATTAAATAATACTATATTAAACATGAAATACTATATATATATAACACTATATAAGTACATATGTGTAGTATCACTGTACGTGTAACACTATACATGTATACATATATACACATCTATAACACATATCTATACTATATGTGTATATATTATATACAATATAATGAAATACAATATATGAAAGCGCTTTGAAAACTATAAAACAACACAGAAATATAAGGTTCCATATATACCTACCTCAATAAACATACAGAGAGCTCAGACTTCTCAACTGAATCAGCTAAGAACAACATGTGAACAAGGCCTAAGCATCTCTACTGAATCAATTAAAGGCTAAAACTTAGGTCTCTGATCAATTTGGAAGGAATAAAGACCTTGGATTAAGCAAAATGATGCCACAAAAGAAGTATTTTGGGATTGGCTGAAGAAATTCAGTCATGCCATTTGGTTTACATAAAATAGCAAACCAGGCAATTCCTGTGGTGATGGAAGATAAAGCAGATCTAACCAAGCCCCTGAGAATTCTTCTCAGTGAGAGGAGGCAGAATAGAACCCACCATTTCTCCCCTCATGAGTGAGGGCCCTTGTGGATTTGTGAACAGTGAGAGGCCACAGGATTTGGACTTTTTACATCAGTGTCCTAGCAGTGACCCTGAACATCATTATGGGAACAGTGTCTACATGAGGTTACTAGGACAAACTAGAAACACTGAGGAAAGGCAGCTTTGGGACTCTGTAAGAAGCCCACGAGAAAACGTAAATCACACCCTAAGGGGTAAACTTCATGAGGACCCCAAAAGATGAGAAAAGGATTTTAAGCAAACAGGAACTGAGTCACACCTTTGCCACAAGGATTGGATAAGCTTGAGCCTGAGCCCACTTTCCCTGGGACTCTTCATGTCCTGGCGGGAGTGTGTGTCACAAACTTTTGGGGGGCATGTTTTGTATCTAATGTTTCTACTATACAGGCCATCTTGGTAAATACCTCTTATAAAAACTAATTAATTCTGGTTAATTGATATCTGGATGATTGATATCAACTGATAAACATGGTGGCAAATTCCTCAAACCCCACCAATTCCCCTAGACCCCAGAAGGGAGATATCACAGCCTTGCTCTCAGCCTACCCATGCAAATGGGAATGTGGAAGAGTAGCAACATAACATGCACTATACATCAGTATTTTTTTTTTATTACTCATTTTACTCTTTTTTCTCATGTAGATTTCCTACTGTATCCCCAACTGTTCCTCCTTCATACAGTTGAAATAGTGAGATACCTTGCAAATAGGAAACAGGGACCTGTGATTTCAGTGGTACAGAGAACTCCAAGATGAGGAAACTCTCTCTATCAATGCAGGCCAGCAGCCCCTGCAACTTAAGAGTCTTGGAGAGTTGCCTAGGACAACAAATTAAATGATTTGCCCAAGATCACAATGCCAGTGTATATTAGAGGTAAGATAGGAACTCAGATCATTCAAGCCTGAAAGTCAGTTCTCTAGCCATTACCCAATACTACCTCTTTGTATCATGCAAACACTAAGATTAAAGTCATGTAGAAAGTAATGCTGACGTCTCAAAGAAAATGACAGTCTATTTTGTAACCTTTTTCTCCTTAACAGAACGGGTTTACTTACCAGCTGAAATTCACTCCTGCGGCTATAGGCTTCCTTGATGCCAGAATCCTTCCAAAGAGCACTCAGAGCAGGTACATATAGTTGGAAAGTGGCAGGTTCAACAGGCATCCCAGCTTTATTTTCAAAGGCCATTAAGAACATCCCATGCTTCTCATTCTCTGAATACTGCCAAGGAATACCAAGCTTGTCTCGAGCGTCAACCAGAACCCTTGAGCCCTATAAAACATAAGACATTATAATAACTAGTATGAACAATGTTAAGCAACTCAAAAAATGTATCTCATAAGCCATGACACTTAATCACAATAATTAATAATTTAGATTTGATGTCTTTGCTCGTCAGAACTCAATTTGTAACATCACTGTTACTAAATAACAAAATAAATGTGTATATATAAATGCATGTGTCATATCTTGACTATCACTCATTTAAAAGATTTTTTTAAAAAAGATCTGGATTGAAGAGAGGGGAAAAGCATACTTTAAGGATAAAATTAAACTGAATTTCCAAATAATTTTAATAAATTTCTTATTAACTAAGTAAGTACATAACTTGGAACCTGATGAATTGGGTTTTTTTTCTCATTTAATTTTTCAATTAACAAGCATTTATTTTCTCTCTCCCATCCTCACCCCTTCTGTTATCTAAAAAAATAAAAATAAAAACCCTTGTAACCAATATGCATAGTCAAAAAAACAAACTAATTTTCATATCAGCCATATCAAAACAGTATGTTATCACTCTGACTATTTAGTTCATCATCTGTCTGCCAGGGGATGAACAGCACAGATCACCATCAGTTCCCTGGAATCACTGTTGGTGACTAATTAATCAGAGTTCTTAACTCTCTCAATGTTGTTTTTACAACATACTTGTTAGCATATAAATTCATATCCTGCTTCTGCTCAATTCATTGGGCATTAGTTCATACAAAGTCTTCCCAGATTTCTCTGAATTCATATCCATCTTATCTTAAATCACAGTAGTATTCCATTAAATTCATATGACGTATGTTCAGCCATCCCCAAGAAACACCCCTTCTCTCATTTTTTAGTTGTCACTACAAAACAATTTGCTTAATTGAGGATTTTTAATTTGTTCTTTTTCTAGGTTTTTTAGTTGTATGCCCAATTCATTGATCTCCTCTTTTTCTATTTTATTTATGAAAGCATTTAGAGATATAAAACTTCCCCTAAGAACTGCTTTAGCTGCATCCTGTAAGTTTTGGTATGTTGTCTCATTATTGTCATTCTCTTGAATGAAATGATTGATTGTTTCTATGATTTGTTGTTTGACCCAATCATTTTTTAGGATTAGATTATTTAGTTTCCAATTATTTTTTAGTCTATCTTTTCATGGCCCTTTATTACATATAATTTTTATTGCATCATGATCTGAAAAGGATGCATTTAACATTTCTGCCTTTTTGCACTGGATTACAAAACAATTTGCTAAAAATATTTTTGTATGTACGGGTCCCTTTTCCTCTTTCATCAATCTCTCTGGGGTATAAGCCTAGTAGTGGTATTTCTAGGTCTAAATCTAGCGAATTTGGGCGCACGGCTCCAAATTGTTTTCCAGGATGGCTGGACAAATTCACAGCTCCACCAATAGTCAACATGCCTGTTTTCCCAAGTACATTACAACATTTATCATTTTTTGCCTATCTGAAGGGTGTGAGATAGAACCTCAAAATTGCTTTATTTTGCATTTTTCAAATGATTAATGATTTGAAGCATTTTTATCATACAGTTGTTGATAGCTTCCTTTGAGAACTATTTGTTCATATCCCTTCACCATTTATCAATTGGGAATGGTTCTTAATATTATAAATTTTAATCCATTCTTTACATACCTTAGAAATGAGACTTGATATAAATGTTTTCCAGTTATTTTCCTTTTAATTTTAGCTACATTGGTTTTATTTGTGCAAAACCCTTTCAATTTTATGTAAACAAAATTTTCCATTTTATCATCTTTGATTCTCTCTCCCTTGTTTGTTGATGAATTATTCCTCTATCTATAGATCTGAAAGGATATTCTTCTTTATTCTTCTATTTTGCTTATGAAGTGACCCTTTATGTGCCCATTTGAAGCTCATCTTGATATATGGTGTGAGTATTAGGCTACATTAAACCTAACTCTGCCAAATTGCTTTCCAATTTTCACAGCAATCCTTCTCAAATTATAAGTCCTTACTCTGACAGCTAGGGCCTTTGAGTTTATCAAATAGTTCTAGGTTTCTTGCTTCGCATATTGTGTACCTAATCTCTCCTACTAATCAATTTATTTTTTAACAGAATTGTTTTTTCAACAGAGAACAGATGGGGAATTCCTTCATTGCAAAGGTAGAGACTATAAATACAGAATATTGTACATATTGCATATACTGTCAAATACAATTATCTTTAGTTTCATTAAAATTATTTCTCCCTTTTGAAACTTTTGTTGCAAAGGATTGTTCAATGGGTATGAAAAGAGTAAGGTATATATTTAGAAATAATCTAATGTAAAAACAGAAGATAATAATAACTATAGGTAAATTTTTTTAAAAAAGAAAGTGGTGCAGTTAGGTGGCACAGTGGATAGAGCTCCAGCCTCGGAGTCAGTAGGACCTGAGTTCAAATCCTGCCTCAGACACATAACACTCGCTAGCTGTGTAATTCTGGGCAAGTCATTTAACCCCAACTGCCTCACCAAAAAAAACAAAAACAAAAACAAACAAACCCCCCCCCCCAAAGAAAATAGAAGGAGAAAATATACATACACTGAATATGAAAAATGTCAATATATGGCACAACAAAGCAGAATAGGTATTACTGAAATGGTAGGCAGGAGATTATGATTTTGATTGAGTGCTCTTTCAATATGTGATAGCACTTAAATAATTCCTCTGTATGGGTTGGTAGAACATGACATTTTTGGAGGCACTGTGTTCTAAATTAAAGGGAATACTAATTACTTGGCATCTATCAAGCAAAAGATTTTAGTTCTTTTACCTGGACCAGTTTGGCTAAGTCTATTCTGGTTTCAACCTATTTCACATTATGTCCCTTTATACATTCCATGTTCACATTCTTTCTCCCATCCCTGTGAATATGCATGAGCCTGGAACAGGTACTTTGGATCCTTACTTTCCTGCAAAGTATCTTCATACTGCCTGCAGCAATATTCCTGAAGCTTCTAGATAACAAGGATGGTTTTCTGTTCCTGTAATCCAGAGCCTAGTAAATTGTAGGCACTTAATAAATGTTCACTGAATTGAATTAAAAATAGGCTTCTTTATATAATAACGCACACATTCCATGTAAACATGGTGGTCGATGAAATGATTTTTAAAAGTTAGTTTGTTTTAACTGGGCACCTACTATGTTAGATACACTGAGGAATCCTCTGATATAGTCCCTGACCTCAAAGAACTCAACAATCTAGTTGGTCTAAATGGGTAACATATTTTGACTTGTACTGTCAGGTAAGTGTTAAATAACCGGCATAGCTAGAGAGTTAAGTGGTCAGCAAAAGTAGCACTTCACAGTAACATGAATGAATAAATAAAAACAATAGACCTAGAATCAAAAGACCTGGCCTTGCTCAGCTCTGCCATTTCACAGGATCATAAATCTGTCAAAATCTCAGAGATCATCTGGTCCAACATCCTCATTTTATAGATGAAGAAACTGAACCAAGTCACTGGATCCCTTAGTCCTTGGCTTCCTCATCTGATAAACAAAGGCTTTTGGACTAGATGATCATTAAGATAATTTACGGCTCTAAACCTTTATTATTCTGAAGTAAAGCTTGAGTTGGGCCCTAAAAAATGGATAGATTTCAAGTAAGCATAAGCAACAGCCAAATGCTCGGAAATTACAATGTCACTTAAGTAGATCCTACTTTGATACTTTTCCTCCCAGTCTCAGCCCCATTACTGTATTTCTCCCTTTCACCTCACCCCAAAAGGGAGAGAATACAGAAGAAAACATGACAGGTGTAGAATCAGGCTTTTACAATGAAGTTCTTTTACTAAATGCTTTAACCATTAATATGGTAAAGAATACCTAACACCCAAGGTCTATCTTTTCACCCTGTATTTATATACAATAAAAAAGTTCTTCTTAATGAGGAACATAACTACATTTCCAAATTAAAATTGTGCCTTTAAGAGCTTAATGTTTTCAATACCAAGGAAAAGAAGTAGATCAAGAAACCTGAACATCCATTTACCAAAACTGTAGTTTTCACCACTGCATAAACTAAAATTTCCCTAATGATTAGGGTGAGCATAGGCTTGGTTTGAAAGCAGCTAGCTGGTCTGGCCAAAAAACAGTCTGTGTCCCCATTGTATTATTCCACCAAAGCAGGTTGGAATCAGTCCAAATTAACTTTCCTCCCAAACAGGAAGAGGAGACTTCTGATTTCTCTTTCAAAAATCAAGTCAAAAGGGGTAGCTGTTGCCAGACTTTGTCTTAAAGAAGTTAATTAATATGTGCAGAAGAACCTTTTTCAACTTTAAGTAAGAAAGAAAAGAACCCTACATCCTCCCCAACCGCCCTGAATTATTTTAGTAAGCCACTCCTCTCTGCTAACTCTGTCCTCAACTTTGAGGCTTGAGATTCAGGGAAGGTATCCACTGTGGGGCATACACTTGAAATCCAAGTAGTTTTGTTTGGGGATACTGAGTGCAAGCTAAAAGCTCTTCAGAAGAGATGTTTGTTTGGCACTATTGTATTTATCATTCAGTTACTCAATCGTGTACATTTGCTAAGCTAATGTTAGTATATTAGCTTATATAGTAAGCTAATTATTACATTAGTGATAAAAGGTAAAGTCTTAAAAGTTTTTATTTGAAGGTATAAGGAAGCTTGGAAACACAGGCCTGAGAAATAACTTTTACTTCTTCCTAATAATTTAAAAATTCCAATTTTCTAAAAACAAAAACCAAACTCCTAAAAACTACACATTTGAATCAAACCAAACATGAAAAATGGTCAAGATGAAGAACAATTTACTTCACTCTTAAATGACCTTATCATAATGAAGGAGTCTTTTTATTTAAGCATTTTGAAGCATTATAATTTCTTAAAGCAACCAGATATTTCATGCAGTTACTCAAATGTAAACAGTTAAAACAGTCTCAAGAGTCCAATGACCTCATCTTAATACAATGTAATACTCTAAACTATTTAAATAGCTCATTTTCAACTTAAAAGCTTACAATTTAAACTTCTAGTCAAAGAATACAGTTGGGACTTTTTTTCATTTTGTCAGATGGTCAGTGACTAAGAGTAAATCCAATTCTCTCATTTCAAAATATATTTTTCTAGTTTAGCCCTTAATTTTAAAAATTCAGTCCTTTCTTATTAAAACTTTCCAACAATAAACATTATTAAATGAAAATAAAATGCAATTTGCATTCTACAGACTAAAAAGAACCACATTAACAAAATTTTTAAGGTTTAAGTTTTCATTAAATTAGATAGAAACATGTGTATTTGGAATGCTAAATTCTTTAAAATGGAGTAGGGCTGATTTACTCCGGCCAATATTTAGATTTAAGAGATGTCAACAAAAATGTAAACAGGATACAATTCTTTAAATTAATGAAATAAAACAAGCAAAGAGAGCTCTCAATTTTTCCCCAAAAAACTAAAGTTAAAATGCTATTTTCAGAGGTAGGGATAAATCAAAGAAGCAGAGACAAATCAATATTCAAAACTCTTAGTAGCTTTTAAGTAAAAAGGTGGATAGTTTTCCCCCTGCCCAGTTGTTAAAATCCATGATTCAAATAGAAAAGGGCAGCTTAACATAAAAACCACACTGCAGGAAAGCCAACTATACCACACAAGAAACCCATCAATGTTTACTAATCATTTACTATGTGCAGGGAATTTTGTGCGGTGACCGAGAAGAGGAAGAAATAAAGTATGTTATACAAAGAGGAAAGGTGTAGTTGAGGCAACTGGATATATGTACACAAAACATAGTGTGTTGCAGTGGAAAAAGCACTAGATTAAAGCATCACAAAACCTAGGTTCTATGTCTCCATTTACTAACTAGTAATCTCTACTACTAACTAGCTGTGTGATCTTAGCTAAAGTCTATCCACTGGGAGCTATACCCCAAAAGTCACTAAGTGATGCACATACTTAACCCAGCAATACCGCTACTAGACCTATACCCTAAATAAATCTAACAACCAGGGTAAAGACCCATATGAAGCAAAAAAAGAAATATTTATAACAGCTCTCATTTTAGTGGCAAAGAACTGGAAACTAAAGGAGTGCCTATCAAATGAGGAATGGCTAAACAAATTATAGCATAGAAATATAAAATATTTACATATTAATATGGCATTTACATATGGCATATAAATGTAAAAAAATAAAAATACAAGAAATGACGAATAAAGTTTCAGAGAAATCTGAAAAGATTTATATGATGAACTGATTGAGTGTGAAGTGAGCAGAACCAAGAGAACAATTTATACAATAATGACATTGGAAATATAGACCCTACACTAAAAACACCTGATCTCTAAAAAAAAGTATAAAAATATACATAACCTGATAAAAATTCTATTCAAAAAAACATTTATAGCATATAGGTAGGATGAGAGCTAAGTAAGGACAAACACAGTGCGGTCAGCTAATGACCAAATTTTAAAGTTCTAATGTAAGTCTGGTCCAACCCACAATGGAAAAAAGAATTGTCCATAAAATACTCAACAAATCATCATCCAGTCTTTACTTGAAGACATCCACAGGAATAGCCATTCTTCTTTGGGACAACTTTAATTGTTAGGAACCAATTTTTCTTTCCACCAAGTTCAAATTGGCTCCTTTACAACTTCTACCTATTGTTCCTGGCTCTCCTTTAATTCACATGGTAGACTTCTAAATATTTGAAAGCTAGCTATCATATTTTCCTCTGCCCCAACTTCTTTTCTCTAGATTAAATATCCTCATTCCTTTGACTAATCCTCACATGGTCTGGACTCAAGGCCCTCCAGCCATCCTAAGTGTCCTCCCCTGATGTTTATCTCAATACAATGTAAATTCCGTGAGGACCGGGGCTTTATTATTCTTATCCCTGCATCCGTCCCCAGCCCGTAGGGCAGTGGCTGGCACATAGTAGGCAATTAATAAATGCTTCTTGATTAACAGTGTCTTTCATAAACTCTGGTGGGAAGAACTGAATAGAACACAACGTGGTCTGACCTGGGCAGAGTTCAGAAAGATCATCACCTCTTTATTCACAGTTGCCATACCCCTCTTTAGGAAGCCCAAGACTGCATTAGCTTTTTTGGCTCTCATCTCACACTGCTGACTCTGTTTGAACAAACTGTCTTCTAACCATGACTGCCCCCATGTTGAACTTGTGAAATTGATTTTTTGAAACCAAGTGCAAGGTTTTATATTATCTTTATTACAATTCATTATTTAAATTCAAGCTCACTATTCTAACTTGTCAAGACTTTTTTTGGATCCTGACTCCCACACAGTACGTTAGTAATCCTTCCCAAGTCGGTGCCATCTGAAAATGTTAGAAGCATTGCCATCTATATCTTTATCTATCAATTAATTAACAAAGATTTATTAAGTGTCTAGTGCACGCCAGGCACTGCGCTAAATGCTGGAGACACCAAGGGAAATAAAAAAGAATCTTTTCTTTTACAAAGTTTACATTCTACAGGGAGAAACAACACATACATATATACACATATACAAGGTAATCCTTGGGATGAGAAATGGAGAAAGCATGAGGCCCCAGGGGGATCAGAAAGGCTTCAAAATGAAGATGGTGAGAGAGCCAAACCTGGGATTCTAAGAGGTAGAGAGGTGAGAAGAAAATATATTCCAGGAATGGGGGACGGGGGCGGGGCGGAGAATAGTCAATGCAAAGTAAAAATGTCAAACTGGCTGTATTACAGTGTGTGAAAGAGACTGATGTCTAATAAGGTTGAAAAGGTAGGTGGGGCCAGGTTGTAAAGGGTTTTGAATGCCAAACCGAGCTTATTTTTTATTTGACCTTAGAGTTTAGTGAGTAGGGGAGTGACAATCACAGCTGCGCTTTCGAAAAATCACCTGGCAGCTGTGTGGAGGATGGGTTGGAGAGGACAGAGACTGGTTAGAAAAAGTCACTGCAACAGTCTAGGCAAGAGTTGATGAGGGCCTGAACTGGGGTGGTAGTGGTTAAGTGCGCGGAGAGAAGGGACAAATGAGAGGTTACAGAAGTAGAACTGGAAAGTCTTGACAATTTACTGGATATAGGAGTAAAGAGTAAGTGAGGATCCAAGGATTATATCAAGGTTTGTACACAGGGGTGAGTGAAGCACGATGAGGCCCTCGACAAAAATAGGAAGTTTAGAAGAAGGGTAAGTTTGTAGGGATAGAAAAGTAGTTTTGTTTTGGACTTAGTGAGTTTGAAATGCATATTGGACATAGTCTGAAATGTACAATAACTAATTGGTGATACAGGACTACAACTCAGTGGACACTCAAGATAGATACAAAGATCTGAGAGTTACCTGCACAGATCATAATATTAAGCCTAAGGGAGCTGATCCAAATGAAAGCGTAGAGAGAGGAGGAAGAGAAGAAAGCCCAGAATAGAAAGTTACATAGAAGAGATGGAAGCTGGACTGCACTCTGTGTGTGTGTGTGTGTGTGTGTGTGTGTGTGTGTGTGTGTGTGTTGGAAATATGATTTATTTATAGCTAAAATCTGCCACAGATATTTTCTTTTTTTTAAAAATTCAATTTTACTTTTAGTTCCAAATTCTCTCCCTCCCTGTTTTCCTTACTCCACCTACTGAGAAGGCAAGGAAAATAGAACCCATTACAAATATGTATAATCATGCAAAACACATTTCTGCATTAGCCATGTTAAAAAAGGGGGGGGGAGAGACAAGAAAAAGAAAAAAATAGACTATGCTTTTATCAGCACTCTGAATGGCTTGTTTCATCATGAATCCTCTGGAGTTGTGGGTCATTGTGCTGATCAGAGATACTAACTTTTTCAAAGTTGATTATCTTTACAATATTCCTGTTAGTATGTAAATGATTCTCCTGGTTCTGCTTACTTCACTTTGCATTAATTCATACAAAGTCTTCCCAGATCCTTTGGACACCATCCCCTTCATCATTTCTTACAGCATAATACACATTCCTATACCATAGCTTATTCATCCATTCCCCAATTAATAGGCAACCCCTCCATTTCCATTTCTATACCAACACAAAGAGTTGTTGAGTTGGGCTTTTAAAGAAATATCCTTTATTTAGAGTTGGAAGGGTATTTAAAGATCATCTTCTAGGCCAATGCTATAATTTTACAAATGAGGAACTGGAGGCACTCAAAGATGAAGTGACTTGTCTCTGGCAGGTAAGTGACAGAGCAAGATTTGGCAGATAGGAAAGACAAAGGTAACTCCAGGTAGAGGAACAAAGCCTTGGAGAAAATGTGCATATGGCTCAGGTGAAATAAATGTCTTAAACACAGAGTTCTCACAGGGAATTCGGCAAACCAATCATGGCCAGACTGTGGAGGAGCTTGGGATTCACAGACTGTAGAGATATTTTATCTCTAAATAATTCTAGAATCGTGACTGAACCACCAAAGGTTTTGGAGCAGAAAAGTAACACAATCAAACCCAGAATTTTATAAAGATACACCTCTGTGAAAAATTAGAAGATGGAAACACTGGAGAGCAGAGAGACAAGTTAAAAAACAAATATAATAGCCCAGGCATGAGGCAACCTAGCAAAGAAAGGATGGTTATAAGATAAGGAATAATTTTCAAGGATGCACAACTGACAAAGGAAATGAAGAGGGCAAGCAAGACTGAAAATGAAAATATAGGGTGATAATGATAATAGGGGATAAGAGATGACGAGCTGAGTTTTAGGTACATTAATTGACAGCAGGACAAGTAGAAATGTCCAGCTAACAATTATAAATTTGGAACTGGAACTTAGAACTGATAAAAGAGACAATATCAATTTCCTTCATCACAGAGAAAAAAGTATTCAAGAAAACTTGAGAAAAAAAGAATAGTTAAAATTCCTCTTACACATCCCTAACTTAGGATGTAAATACTGCCTGCATGTGATATTCTGGCCTTCACAAAAATGGCTCTAAACTTTTTACTGCCATAAATTTCAGGATTCCGAAATAAGCACCTAAAGACCTTACCACTAAACTAATTCTATTGTTTTCCCCATTTTCTAGGCTATAAATCTTGAGTTGTGTATCACTAAATGTTTTTTAAGGTCAATGGCACCAATGGTAGAAGAGAAAATAAAAACCTCCTCAAAGTACTATCATAGAGAAAGTGTTAAGGAAAACTGAGAATACAAGAGAGCATCGATGTCATTCTAAGCAACAATGCCTGCAAAAAAATTACAGATAAGCCATCAAACAGCTTGCTAAACCTTTTCTTCCACCCCCGTTATTCCAAAACAAATAGAACCGAGGGTGTGACAAAATGAAACAGAGCTGAGGAAGATTTCTGCATAATTTTGTGTAGAAGTTATAGCCACAGTAGAAAGAAGCTGAGTGAGGGGGTGTGAGAGAACTGTGAAATCTATGTCCTTTGGGTGTAAAATTACTGGCTTGGGTTGTAATAGAACACATCCTTTGGCTGCCAATTCTACTGTGAATCTTACTTAAGGTCATCTTGGTTCACAAGCTGAGGCACAAGCTGAAAACTACAGTTATCACCTAAAATGGTATTTTCTACCATCAAAAGGCACTCACTAGGATAAGAGGTTTATATTCACTGAGGAAAGCTGACTTTGTAACCTATCAAAGGATCTTTTTTTCCCCTAACATACTCTTTAGAACCAGGATACTACCCTATTCCTGAATTATTGTCAAATTCTGCTTCCAAATAGATTAAAATTGTAGTGTAGGTAAACAATTTCAGGAACATAACTGCCACTTTTCCTACAGAGTTTAAGTATTTTGGCAGATATGTCATTTTTGTAATATTGCTGCTTTCAACACCCTGGGGCAAAGATACAGTAGTGATGAGGCAGGCAATCAATAGAAAAGATGGGGGCACTTGAGATGGAAGCTTTTACTTGAGTAGAAATTTATTTGTCACCTCTCCCTTATCAAAAATCAACCTGGTACTCCGTAGGAAACAAGGAAACAAGAAATTCAGATGCTTTTCTTAGCACTCTGTGGTGATAAAAGCAGCTGCCTTAGTGTTCAGCTACTATGTACAAAGTAGGACAGGAATGAGGTGGCTCTATTCCCAGAAAGCCAGACCTCATTTTGAGGAAGTGAGTGAGGTACTGCATATCATTTTCTAAATCCCAATCCCCAGCCCCCATCACTACTACAAATAAGGCCATCTGGGACTGCAGGAAGATGAAATCACTTTGGAAGAGTTCATTTATCAACTATGATGGAAGGAGTAACCTATAATACCATGAGTAAAACCTAAGGGTTGAGAGAAACATTTATAATGCTTTTTCTATACTAAAGTCCACAAAGGTGACAGCTATTTCGGCGCCTGGTTGGCATTAGATAAGGGCCATCCAGGGTCAGTCTTATGAATATGAAGCTATCTACATAGTGTGTGATTTAGAGGAATAGGCAAGTCCCCTGTCCAATAACATCTATAATTTATATCTGTAATTTCAAATTAGAGATTAATTCATTCAGATCTTGAAAGTTTTCCTACCCTCAAAAAGAGTTCAGTTTCTCAAAAGATGTATAATGTCACTAATAAGGGTAATTCTCTCCTCCATAGATAAAGACTGCAATCTAGCCCAGCCTTCTTCCGGTGTTAACTCTTGTCCATGTTCTTACACAAAATTTCTATAGATGATTCATTTAATATGCTGCAAGAGGCTCTCTTCTGGGTCTTTTTATATTTGGGAGTTAATAGTGCAGCACAAGGGCTATCCATTTGTCATCCTTTACTTCTGACATATTTCTAGCCCATCTCCTTTTGTGATAATGCCTTTCTTTGATGGTAGTCCAATACTTCTGGCACATAGGTCATTGTTAGAAATAGGCAGTTACTAGAAAATGGCAAAAATGAAAAAAGATGGAAATGGTCACTATTATAAGAGCTCTGGAAAGACAGGCACACTAATTCACTACAAATTGTTGTGTTGCTGCAAACTGGTCTGACCATTCTAGAAAGCAATCTGGAATCATGCTTTAAAAAGTGACTAAAATGTTCATGTCCTACAAACCAGGGATCTCACTGCAGAGATCCCAGGCACATAATTCAAGGATGTCAAAAACAAAAGGAAATTACCCATACAGCTAAACATATTTGTAGTAGTACTGAATTCTTTCAAAGCAGGCACTGTTATTAGCCTTTCTTTGTATCTCCAACACTAGGCACATAGTAAGCACTTAACTAACTAAGAACTTGAATCAAGGAAGAAATCCATCGCTTGGGAAAGGGCTAAATAAATATGTGAATGTCAACGTAACGGAATATTACTATGCCGTATTATAACAAAATAAACACATTCAGAGGAAACTGTTAATATTTGTATGAACTTATGCAATGAAGGAAGTAGAGTACTACAAAAGAAAAAAACTGAAAAACTACAGAACTTCAGTCAATACAATGGCCAATAACAACTCCAAAGACTAATGATGAAGCAATCCTCACATCTCTTGGTGCAGAGGAATGAACTGTAGATGCAGATTAAGATGTATATTTCCAGTCATGACCACTACAACATAAATTTGTTTTGTTTGAGTATACTTTTGTAAAAAGGGAGAGATTTATATTGAGGGAGTGAGGGTGACTGGAGGGATCTGAAAGTAATACCAAAAAAAGGAAGAAAGCACAGAAAAGAGTATAAATAAAACATGTAAAAACATGGAGGTAAACAGAGGGAGATTCAGGAGGGAACACAGATAAGCAGGAGGTTGTTGGTATCATCATGATAAATTTAATGTATATTTAAAAGGAACAAGCTGAATAAAGTGGATTCACAGTTTCATGTAAAATCCTCATTTTCTGAGTATAGAAATACTCATCTTTGTAGTTCATAAAAAGGATAACCTATTATAATGTATATACTCCCTAGAAAAATGAAATTCTTTTTATTAGCTAACAACTGACATGTAGCAGAAATAGACTACGGGATAAATGTGGGGGATGAGATGTGAGCGAAGGAACAGAGAGACTCCTGAAAGTAGAGGTGGAACTAGGCAAAAGACACCAAAGTCCAGACACGAAAACAGACCGTCCGTGACACCAGAAAAATTAGCTCAACAGAAGCATCCTTCACAGTTATTACCTAGTTATAACCACTATAAAGGAGATACTTGTTTATTTTCAATCAATGAAAATCCAACTTCTTTCTTGCCTGCCCCCGCCTTCATCTTCATTTGTGAATACAAATTTCCTCATCCTCTACCCAAGGAGATATTCCTTCTGACAAAGAATGAAGAAAGAAAAAACCAATTCTGAAAAACTACCAACACATCCAAAGAGCCTAATAGTCCTTAGCCTTCCACATCCTGAAAGGGAAGAGAGTAGCACATTTTCATAATTCTTCTTTAGGGTAAAGCCTGGTCAATATAATTACATAGTATTCAATTTCATTAAAAATGTTTCCAGTTTATAATGTTGTAGTCATTTCACATAGTTTTCCTACTTCTACGTACTTCATTCTGTATCTGCTCATGGCTTTTCTGAATTCTTCTTATTTATTGCCTCTGACAGCATAGTAAGTAGTATTCTATTATGTTCACATACCACAACTTATTTAGCTGTGTCCTTATCAAGAAGTATCTTTTTTCCCCTCCTGTTCGTTGATAGCACAAAAAGTGATTATATATGGAACCTTTCTTTCTAACTCTGACATCTTTGGGGTGTGTACTTAGGAGCAGGCTGTCTTCAGTTATGGGATAGGGCCATTTTAGTTGCTTTTTAAAAAACAATCTAGTTTTATTTTTCTATTTAAGTGGCAGGTATCACCTGAATTTTATGTTTTTGATGCTATCTTTTTTCTTTCTTTTCTTTTTTAATTTTGGAGGCAATGGGGATTAAATGACTTGCCCAGGGTCACACAGCTAGCTAGTAAGTGTCTGAAGTCAAATTTGAACTCAGGTCCTTCTGACTCCAGAGCCAATGCTCTATCCACTGTGCCACCTAGCTGCCCCCCCATACTATCTTTCTAAAGCTGATTATGTTTACAACTATTTCCTAGTAGCCACATTGATTTTCACTACCCATTTCCAACTACTTAATATCAAATCAAACTTTTATTTTGAAAATATTTGTCATTTAATGCATACTTTAAATTTTTCCTGCTTCCTATTTGAATTAAATTTTGAGGAAAGATTTATTTTTCTCTCTAGGCTTAGCTATATTTAACAGATATAACTCAACCTTTAAAACATGTCGAGTTTCTTTTAATGTTATTAACGGCATTCTAACAACCAGAGTGAAGATTTGTACTGAATTATAACTAGTTCTAAACAATAACCAGCTACTTCTCACTTCTACCCCCTCTAGCCATTATGCCCATACAGCCTTGAGGATATCTGACAAAGGAGAAAAAAAAAATCAAAGAAAATCATGCCCCTCATGCAATGACCCAGATAGTTAAAAGCATAAGTTCAAGGGAAGCCATACCCCTCACAAAAGATGAACAGTGAAGCAGGCTGACAAAACACTGGGCTGATGGAGAGAAAATATGCAGGCAATGTTCAGGAAAATGAAAGCTGTCACAGCCATGAGGCTGGGTCCAAAGACTCAACAGTTGACATTTATCCTTCCTTGTTATGGTGAGAAAGAAAACCAATTAGCAGGTAAGCCTAAGATGCTGGTGATCGATCTACTCAACTATCATAGATCCCACAGCTAGTTACTTTTGAGATAACTTTGAGCTGTTCATTAGGAATACTTGCAAGACTCCAGTGCCCAAAGTGTTAGCACTCTTCATTCTCCTGTCTCCTTGTTTGAATCAGTGTTGTTCCCATGGAAACTACTCATTTGGGTCTAGGCCAGCAGTAAAGCATTGTTTTGTTGTTTCCTGGAAGAACAAGGGTTGGGACCTTACTAGTTCGTGTTTCTTTCTGGCTAACTGGAGGGAAATGAAGAACTGACTAGTGACAGTGAGATGGATTAAGAAGAAACTTCAATGCTGATAAGTGGGTAAAGTAAGCTGGTTTTCCTTGTATTGGAGAGTCAAGCTCTGAGACATCCTATACCACGACCTTGTCTGTACAGTTTCCAGGGAAGTAAGAAATCTTGTATCTTCAGCTTTCTGCTTGTAAAGTGGGAAGTTAACAGAATCTTCACTGTGTATGTCATTTACATTTAAAAACAAACAATAAACCAAAAACCCCACTGCATCAAAAGCATATTAGCAGAATGTGGTATCAGAAAAGAAAAATCACTCAAATGGGAACAGAAATCCCATGTTCTAATGCTGGTCATGGCACTAACTAGTTTTGTGACCTTAACTGTTCAGAAGTTAAGCATTTCTTAAACTGTGGATCTGGACCTGATATGACGGTTACAAAAAATCTGGCAACAGTAAAAGGTTTCTGAATGCACAAGTACCAAAAATTAATTAAAAATCAAATATGTAATGAATTGGAGGGGTTCCTGGCAGTGCTTGCCTGTGCTGCATCGTGCAACTTCACACTGTAGCCTGGGTTCTGAACACAAAGCATGTGCACTTTGCACTAAGCATGCCCTCACCCCACACAAAGCCAAACACAGAAAAGGGGTCATGAATGGAAAAAGTTTAAGAAGCCCTACAGAACTCAATTTCCTCATCTGAAAAACAAGGAGGTTAAATTAAGTGACCTCTAAGCTCCTTTCCAGCTCTAATGATTTATTATTCAATTTGTGATTCACTATGACTTCCAGATCTTTTGCTAGTATACTTATGACTAATTTATCTTCTTTCATTTTGTATCCTATGGATCTTTTTGTATCCAAAATATTCTGCTTTACACATGTACAATTCTTTTTTTAAATTTTTTTTATTAATTTGTTTATTTTTAATTTTCAACATTTACTTCCACAAGATTTTGAGTTCCCAATTTTCACCCCATCTTGCCTCTCCCCCCACCCCAAGATGACATACATGCATTCTGAATATCCCTTCCCCTAGTCTGTCCTCCCTTCTATTTCTCCCCCCCCACCCCTTCTCTTATCCCCTTCCCTTTCTACTTTCCTGTAGGGCAGGATAGATTTCTGTACCCCATTTCCTGTATTTCTTATTTCCCAGCTGCATGTGAAAACATGTGTTTTCAAATACATGTACAATTCTTAAAAGCTTAATATAAAAATTTACAAATCAAGAATGGAATTTTCAAATGAGAATACCTAATCTTGGAAAAACTGACACACATTCCAAGTACCATCATTTTACAATATAGTCATAGAATGTTTGTTCTAAAAGGAACCCTATTGATCATCCAACTCTCCCTCCTTCTGCATTTTCCAAATGAGAAAATTAGGGTAGAATGACCAAGTGATTTGACTAAGGTCACATAGTGGGTGGCTTGGTCAGAACTGGAGTAACTCTCTTGATTCAGAATCTAATGACAAGATCCATCATACTATGCAGCCTCTCCACTCAGCTATAAAAGTTTTGCATCTGTGAAATCTGGCCTTCTAGTACAAACTGAAACTTAAGATAAACAATTTGCATACACAGCCCAGCAGTGATTCCACAAAAATTTACAGAGAATCTACAAAGTTTAGAACAATGTACAGAAAAGTACTTTGGGAAAAGGAGAGGATCTTGCCCTTGAGAGGCTCATAACTGACTTGTGTGGTAAAACACATGATGATATGAAATAATTAAAGAAGATCCCAAAGTGTCAGAGGAATTCCAATCACAAGAAAGATCAATGGCAGACAGAGGAAGGGTACTTAAGGAAGGCTTCTAGAGGTAAACTGGTCTTGAAGAAAGAATAAAATCTGGAACAGTGGAAATAAAGATCAAGGGGCATAAGAGTACAAGCAAGGGCACAAAAATATAACAAAGATAAGTTTCTTGAAAGTAAGGATTGTTTCGTTTTTTTTCTTTGTACAGCATGTAGCACAACTTAGCACACTGAATTGAAGTGAGAATGAATAATCCCTTCCTGGAATAAGTAAAGGCATCATGTTGAGAAGTAATGGAAAATAAGGTTGGGTAGGTAAGGTGAGATGAAGGAGAGCTGAGAACTTTGTGATTGTAGCTTCAGAGCTGGATGGGACTTTCTTTGTCAAGGTCATATGGTAAGATCCTTTCATTTTTTAGATGTGGAAACTGAGGCCCAATTTAAGTGATTTCCCTAAGGTCACCCAAAACAGATTCAAATTCAGGTACTATGATACCAAATTCTGCATTCTTCCCAACTAACATACAAGAGAACCCTGTAGATTCTTAAAATCATAAGGTATAAGTCATTAGACTGGAAGGAACTTTAAAAACCATTTAAACATTTTTACAAATGAATAAACTAAGGTTCAGAAATGTTGATATCAAACTTTTGAAGAGGAGACAAATCTTTAAACATTTAAAAACCTCTCCACAGCCATATGACCCATCATATAATTTTCAGAGTTCCAAGAAAAGAACAGAATTCAACTGAAAGAATTAAAATATAATCATTTTTCTAATTTACTTTCATTTCCAAAAGTGATCTTACTAATGAAAGCCAACCTCAAATTGCATTTAAAGTAGTATTTTAATGATGATGATGATGATGATGATGATGGCTAACTTTTACAGAGGACTTACTATGTGCCAAGCAGTGTCAATTATTATCTCATTTGATCATTACAATAACCCTAGGAGGTGCTAGTATTATCTCTACTTTGCAACTGAGGAAACTGAGTCAGACACCATGAGTCACATAACTAGTAAATGTCTCAGGCTGAATTTGAACTCAGGCCTTGACTCCAGGCCCAACACTCAATCCACTTCACCACCCAATTGAAAATAGTCTTTGAAAATAGCTTTAGTCACCCATGCTTTCTTATTTGACTGCCAAAGAACTGGAAACAATTGATGCTTGCAGTCTCTCAGACTAAGATGATTTTAAGACCAATAAAAAAGCACTGGTTTTAATTTAAAATCCTCTTCTGCATTACATTAAAATTAGGTTGAGTTTTTTCTTTCTAAGAAATGTAAATTCTATAAGGTAGCCTTTTCTAGAAAAAGCCTGTTTCATCCACGATAAAACCGTGTTAATCAGTTTATCTACTGTCTTCAATTATTTTCTTTAAAACATCAGGATACTTGGTTGCTTGCTACTACAATGGCTTCTTTCCTTGGTAATTTTAACATTGTGCAAGTGAAATCCATTTTTAAAAGAATAGAACCAAATAACCCTCATTTTAATTTTTTTTCACTGACAAATAAATTTGCAGCTTTGTTTGAACGGCTACTCTAAAAACATTCCATTTTTATTACAAACTTCAATACATACATCTAAAAGTTCATTTCTATCACCATTAATGCTTCTATTCCTTGTAGTTGTTCGCAAACTACAAAAAGCTGATGTTACTTCGCCTTTTTCTTTAATTTCACCTACATGTTTTATAATATCCTGCCTCAGATTCAGGCATTCTGACATTTCTCCCTGCTTTTGACTTACTATGACCACTTTCAAATTGTTCAATTACACAAAATTTTTGTCCTAATGTAATAACAAACTTTTTTTTTGCACAAGCAGCTCTTCCATGTATCCTTTCCTTTGTCCATTAAAAAAAAAACCAAACTATTAGTAATATGGCACTTAGCACAGCAAGTTAGAATTATTAACTAGCTTACACATCATAGTTAAATTCTGGCTAGCATTAAATAAAACCTGGTATCATTTTATATTAATTATTCAAACTCCCATTAATCTTGACCAAGCAGTAAGTATCTTTGCATATAAAGAACCTTTTCCTCTTTCTTTGATCTCTTTGGAGGGATGAGAAAAGTAGTGGGTTTTGCTGGGTCAAAAGCACAGGTGAGTAACTATTTGTGCATAGTTCCAAATTGTTTTCTAGAATGGCTAGATCAATTCATAGTTCCACTAACAGTGAATCAATGTGCATCTCTTCCCACAATCCCTCTAACATTCGTCATTTTCCATTTTTGACAACTTTGCCAACCTAACAGGTGTAAAGTAGAACCCCTCAGAGTTGCTTTAACTTGCACTTAAGAATTACTAGTGATTTTTAACATTTATCTGGCTATACATATAGCCAGGATTTCTTCCCTTGAGAACTGACTGTTCATATCGTTTGATCATTTATAAATTAGGAACTGATCTATGCAAAAAATTTTATGTAATATAAATAGACCATTTTATCTTTTGTCATCCTCTTTATCCTCTGTTTGGTCATGAATTCTTTCCTACTGATACAGCCAAATAATTTCTTTCCCTTTTCTCTAATTCGTTTATGATAGATCTTTTATAGCCAGGTCATCTATACACTGGGAGCTTACCTCAGTATACCATGCGAGATATTGGTCAAACCTAATTTCAGCCAGATTACCATCCTGTTTTCCTAGCAATTTTTGCGGAAGTAGTAAGTCTTTGGGTTCGCTGTTATGTTGTATACCTCATCTATTCCTGTCTTGTGGGTGTACATCAAAGTTTTTACCTAGACCATATTCTCTCTACATATAGTCTTTTGATGAACTCATTAGCTTTCACGGGTTTAATTATGACATTTATGTAGATGGCTTTCCCGTACTTATGTACCCAATTCTAGAATCTCTCCTCCACTGGAGCCCTCACTTCAGACCAGATGTCCTGACTTCCAGGCAACGTGGCTGCCTGATCAGAGAATACCCAGATCCCACATACCTGCACTAAACAAAATTCTATGAAAAAGCACCAGACAAAATAATGATCAAGAAATCCAATGAGAAATTACAGTAACTGACTTCTTCCACTCCTGAACTATACAAAAGAAGTCAGCCAGAAATAATAGGAAATGAGGTCACTTGCAAAAGCAGTGGCACCAGAGGCAAACAAGCCAGCATACTCAGTTTGGGCCAGAGACAGACCAGAGATAATGTGCAGCCTGCAGGGCTCCGTATCTAGAAGCAACCAGAGCCGAGGCCTGTATCCAGGTCCCCAGGAAGGTTCAAGGAGATCAGAAAGCTACAGGGTGGGGAACCCTGGAAGCACCAGCTACCAACTGACCCAGGTGATACAGCAGCTCAAATCTGTATTTGATAGGGGTACAAACCTCACCTTGACCACAACGGGTAGGAGCTCCCTTCCACTGGGGTACAGGTGTTGAGCCCAAGGGCCCTGGCGTTCCTAACCCTGCTCTTCTCCTGGCAGATAACCTTTCCCCTACTTTATTGAGGAGATTGAGACTACCCAACCTGAGCCTCCTAATCCACTCTTCTCCGTATTTCAAAATTTCTCACCTTCTCTCTCCCCTTCACTCCAGTCTCAAAGGTTAAGGTGGCCCTCATCTTTGACAAAGTTAAACCTTCCACATGTGTTTTAATAGCATTGCTTCCTATTATTTCTTCTGTCATTAATAAATCTCTCCTTCCCTACTGACACCTTTCCATTCTCTCACAAATATACCTCAGTCCCTAATACTCTTAAAAAGGAAAAACCTCTTTCTTTGACCCTATTATCTTCTTAAGTTATCTACCCTCTTTCGCTAAAAACCTAAGGAGCTGTATAAACTTGCTAGTTCCTCTTTATTCATAACCCTATGGAATTTGGCTTTCTATCTCTATTATTCTATTGAAAATCCCTTTTCCAAGGATCCAACAACTAAATATTTTTCAATATTCCTCTTTCTTGATAGATGACTACTAAATCTATCTTCACTCCTAACCTATTCCCTGGTAAATTATAGCCCCTATTTCTATCTCTCTTCAGAACAGCTTTAGCAGGATATCTAGCAAACACCTCAAACTCAACAAATCCCAAACTAAACATTCTCTCACAGAATCACAGTCCGAGAGTTGGAAGGAACCCTGAGAGATCTTCTAATCCAACAAGGAATTCATTCTACAACTCGCAGACAAGTACTCATGCAGCCTCTAGATATTTCCACTTTTGGATGTTGCAAATTGTTACAAAGTTTTTCCTTGTATCAAGCCAAAGGCTGCCCTGCCCCTCTTCAATTTCTGCTCATTGTTCCCAGTCCTATGCTTGGGAAGGAGGATAAAATGATTAATACCTCTTCTACATAACATTATTTCAAATACTTGTGAATATCAGTTCAATCAAAACATTTATTAGCTGCTGACAACATATAAGACATTAGGCTAGTTTCTAGGGAGCTAAAGATAAAAATGGAACAGTCTTCACCCTCAAGGACTTTACACTTTATTAGAAGGATACATGTACACAAATAAGTAAGGACAAGGTTAATTTGGTATGGGCAACTTGTGAATAACTGGGTGACATCCAAGCCAAGTTTTGGAGGAAGATAAAGATACTTTAAAAAAAAGATGTTAACTTTTGCTGATATCTTTTGTTTTTATATCACTTTTGCAATGCTTTCATTTCAGAATATGTCCCTCTGCGTCCATGCCTAGTGAACTACCCTTACAACAAAGGATAATTTCTTTAAAAAAAAAATAAACAAGTTCAACAAAACTAATCAACAGATTAATGAGCTTAACAGTTTATGCAATTTTCCAAATCCACAGTTTTCCACTTCTGCAAAGAAGAGAGGAAGGTACAATTTCTCATCTCTCTTTTGGAGACAAGCTCGGTCACAGTAATTATACAGCATTCAGTTTTGCTTTGTTTTGCTTTCTATTTACATTATTGTAGCCATTTCATATAATGTTGCTATAATTTGGTTTACAACAAGCTGTATCAGTTCATATAAATCTTTTCACTGAATTCAAGGAATTCTAAGAGGCAAAGAAGAAGGTGTAAACAGCAGGCATGAATGATCAGTGGTAACAGATAAAAGAGTTTGGGGAATGGCTAACAGTCCAGTTTGACTGGAATATAAAGAAAAGGGGAGCTAATGTGAGATAAGGCTAGGTCTCCTCTTTTTCAGGCCAAAAATGTCCAGTTCCTTAAATGTATTCTCACATAGTAGAGTTTTAATAATCTAATTATTGTGGCTACTCTCTATGGATGTGCATTCATTTGTCAATATCCTTCTTGGTTGAGAGAAAACTCAGGGGGAACATGATAATAACATATAAGTATTTGAGGGACTACCATGGGGAAGAGAAAGCAGACTTGTTCTGTTTGGTTTCAGAGGGCAAAAATAGGAAACTCTGAATGGAGGTTGCAAGGAGGCAAATTTAGGCTTGATTGACAATAAACACTGGCAAACAACTGAAACTACAAAAGTGTGATGAAAAAGAATTAAATGTCTACTATATACCAGGGACCTGGGATAGTCCCTGTCTTCAAAGGGCTTACATTCTAGGAAGGTAAGACAACACAAAGCAGAATTGTGACAGAAAGAGGGTTTTTGTACAGGAAATCATAAAAAATGGTGAGTTGGAGCCACAGGTCAGTCAACTGTTATCTCATTTCCAGACATAATGATAATATTAGGTAGAGGGGGCATATATTTCTAAGTACAGGATCGGGAGTGGACAAAAGTGAAGCACAGATTTTGAGATCTCCCTCTGGCCCAGAGGGAAGTACTGCTCTAAGCTGGTAGGGAGGGGCAGAAGGAGCAGCAAGACTGATGGCATAGCAATAACAAAACCCAGCAAAATCCAATTACAAAATACATAAAATATCTGATTCAATCTACCAAATTACAGCCAGCACTTGTTAAAACATAATTACATAATGCTCTTTAAGAAGTAAAGAACGACCTAAACAACAACAACGACAACTATACAAAGTGCTTGTGGCTGGCCTGTGCCAATATAATAAAAATAATATTACCTAAATTCACTTAGGGGATAATTTGCAGAGCAAGACAAAACAACAAAATTCACTGAGAGGAACAAAAAATTTAAGATCTTAGGGAAAATACTGGAAAAAAGAAAGCAATCATCAAAACTTGGAGGTAGCTTTTTTTTTTTTAATATAAAGAAGCATCAGAAATCACTGAACTCAGTAACTTGGTGTCGGATAAATCCCCAAATAAAACACCTAGTAAAGAATTTCCTTTATGACAAGAATATTGGTAAAGCTGGAAAGAAGTCTGACAGAAATTTGGTTCAGGGCAAAATCTCATGCTATATATACCACAATAAGCTAAAAATGGACATATGACTTTATTATTAAAGATAATGCCATACAAATTATGGGAGAACTACAAACTGGAAGATTATGAGATGGAGTATCTCAGACATCAATGGCTAAAGAGCTGAGAAAAAAATTACAAAAGATAAAATTGGTCATCTTTATTATATGAAAAGTTTTGGCATAAACAAAATTAATGTAACTTGCATAAGAAGGGAAGTAGTCAAGAAAAATAATAAGAACCTATTGTATAATATATCTCCAATCACCGTGTGATATCCAAGATGTACAGGCAAATAACAGACTATACGGAACCAAACCCAAAAGATAAGTGGTCAAAAGACAGGAACAGTTGTTATTTAAAGCATCACAAATTATTAATTTTTATTTTATTTTGGAGGCAATAGGGATTAAGTGACTTGGCCAGGGTCACACAGCTAGTGTCTGAGGCCGCATTTGAACTCAGGTCCTCCTGACTCCAGGGGCCAGGGCTCTATTCACTGTGCCATCTAGCTGCCCCTTTCTCAAATTTTTTTATTTTATTTTAGGATCACAAATTATTAATAACCTTGCAAAAGAATGCTCCAACTCATTAATAAGAGAAATGGAAATCAAAACAACTCTGAGGTTTGAACATTCAACAGACTGACAAAGATGGCCAAAGAAAGGAACAGTTAATGTTGGAGGTACTGTGGAAAGATGGGCACTGTTGGTGAAGCTGTAAATTGGTCATCTATAAAGCAATTTGGATTTATGCTAAGAAGTGACTAAAATGCTCATATCCAAAGAACACACTATTGTCACATATCCCAAAGAGGTCAATGACAAAAAGAGAGGCCTCAAAACACCGTATGTTTATAGTAGCACTTTTTGGAAGTGGGCAGGAACTGTAGACAAAGCAGATACTAAACCAGCTGTGACACACGAATATAATGGACTATCATTGCTCTGTAAGGAATAATGAAGGGAAGATTTATATAAACTGATATAAAGTCAAATAAATAAAAGTAGGAAAAGAACATACCCACAGATTACAAAACAGCACAGTGTCTGACACATTGCAGGTGCTTAATTAATGGCAGTTGACTGATATAACAATGTAAATGAAAAGAATGACATACCACAATGATATGCTATGAAATTATATTGACCAATCTTAGCCCCAAAGAAGATATGAGAAAGTAAACCCCTCCCTTTCTACAGAAGTGGAGGGACTATGGAACACTTCAAAAAAGGTCAAGACTTTTTTTTTGACATGTTGGTTATTTTTGCTGAATGGATAATTTTTTTCCTTCTTTACTCTTTTTATAACAGTTGGCTCTTTGGAAGGGGGTGGTAAGAGAGATGCACTGGGAAATAAATGTATGTAATATGAAAATGAAAGATGTCAATAAATATATATTTATAAAAAAAAAGGAAAGCATTTATTATCTATTATATGCCAGGTAGTGGGATACACAAAAGCAAGATTCTGTACCTGTCCTCAGGAGCTTACATTCTGATAGGGGAACACAAAATATTTATCAGAGTGGTATACAGGGAAGGGAATTTTTGTCTGAGGGGTCATAGGAATGCTGAATGTCATGTTGTTTCTAGAAATGATAATAATACTGATTTTATTATTTTTGCCAAAGCAAGAAGTGTATATATGTCACGAAATATATAGCAATACTATGTTCCAGTATATTCAGGGTAGATGGTGAGATGTCTCAGGATGTGGTAGGTCCCCCTCATAAGAAGTCTTCAAGTAGAGACCAGATGACAACTTATCATGTAAATCACAGCGGGAATTTGGTTTTGAGTACAGGTTTTACTAGAGGGCCACTAGATCCCTCCTAACTCTATGTGATTATGTGACTCCTAAAATGTGGTGTCAAGAACAATGTTCCAGATATGCTACAACAAGGGCAGACTATAGAAGGATCGCCATTTTCTTGTTCTGGAGTCTATGCCTTAATAAATGCAGCCTAAGATCAAGTTAATTGCTCTGTACATCTACTATTGACATACATTAATGTGGGAGCAAGTAAAGCCTCCTTTTTTTCATACAAATTGCTGTTTAGTCCCACCTACCTCATTTTATACTCAAAAAGCTGGTTTTTCAAGCCAAAGTGTAGGAATTTATATTTATCCTGATTAAATTCCATCCTATTAGATTTGGCTCAACATCTTGGCCTGTTCAATTTTTTTTTCTGGAGCCTAAATCTGTTGTTTAATACATTAGCATAGCCTTTTCCCAGTTTTGTGTCATCTGCAAATTCAATAAATATTCATTTATACCCCAATCCAAGTCACTAATAAAAAATATTGGAGGGGGGGGAAGGGGAGAAACAGGGCCAATGCTGGAATACTGGGACATCTGCTTTCTAGATGGAAAAAAAATCTTCAAGATTTATTCCAGTCCCTTTTATTTTAGAGTTTTAAAAAACTGCACAGAAGAGAAGCTAAATGACTTCCCTAAGGGTTACACTAATATCAATTAATCAAAAAGTATTTATTGTCTTCTATTTGCCAGGCACTCTGGTAGATGCTGATGATGGAGAAACAGAACAAAAACGAAACAGCCTCTACCTTCAAGGACCTTCTGATCTATGGTGGTGAACTGCGATCTCAAATTCAAACTGGAATCTTCTTACTGAATCCAACGTTAGTTTCACTATACCATGTCACCATCACCCAGTTCGGAATTTAGCTAATGATATTATCATTTTGTCCACATCTCCCTACCTTATCTACGAAAATATCACAGGAGACTTGTTAAATGCTGAAACATTGAAATCCAAGTAGAATATATTCTATTGATCTACTAATCTAATAACCCCCTGCAAAAAAGAAAACAACTTTAGTCTTGTATGTCCTGTCCTTGATTAACTCATTCTATCTCTAAGGTTTAGTTTCCATTGCTAATTTTTTTAAATCCCTTTAATTATTCTAGTAAATTTCCAATAATCAAAGCTGAACTTGCCAGCCTGTACTTTGAATATTCCACTTTTGGGAAAGCTGGGATATCTTCGGTCCTGTGGTATATTGTTAACGATTGCTGTATACCACCAGTTCTGTCACTGTCTTGGGATGTGGTTTATCTGGACTTGGTGACTTGAATTCACAGAAGTCTTTCTTACCCACCTCCTCACTTATCTTGAGTTCCAAGTCCTGTTTATCACCTTTCTAATTCGGAAGCCAAACACATTCTCCTTTGTAAGGAGAACAAAAGAAAAATAAGAACTGAGTAATTCTGCCTTAGGTTATACATAATCACAGTCCCTCTTCCCTTAAGCAGCAATATTACAACTTCTTTGATCTTCCTCTTACCTCTAACATAACCTTTAAAAAGGTGCTTTTTAAGTCAACAAGCATTTATTATGTGTTTACTAGGTGCCAGGCACAGTGCTAAGCACTAAGGATACAAAGAAAAAAACAAAATGGTTCCTGCCCTCAAGGAGCTCACATTCTAACGGGGGAGACAACATGCAAACAACTCTGTACATACAAGATATATACAATCTAAATGGAAGGTAATTTTGGAGTGAAGGCACTAGCCTTGATGGGGATGGTAAAACAGTCTTTTGCAGAAAGTGGAATTTAAAGTGAAACTTGAAGAGAGCCTGGGAATCGAGAAGGAATCCTGGAAGGAGAGCACCTTCTGGCATAGTGGACAGCTACTGAAAAGGCACAAAGTCAGGAGATGAAGTGTCTTATTTGAGTAAAGTATAAGAAGACCAGAAAGGAAGGAAGAGGCCAGATTGGGAAAGATTTTTGATTCTGGAGATAACAGGGAGCCACTGACACTGATTAAGTAGGGGGCTACGGTCAGACCTGAATAGAAGACAGATTAGAGTGGGGAGAGACTTGAGCCAGGGCGATAGCTGTTCCAACAGTCCAGGAATGAGGTGATGAGAGGCTGAACCAAAGTGGCAGCTGTGTCAGAGGAGAGAAGGGGGCATACAGAAGAGATATTGCAAAAGCAGAGTGAACAGGACTTGGAAACAAAATGGATATGGGGAAAGGAGTAAGATGAAAGTGAAGAATTGAATCTGACACCAACCTGTGAGATTAGATGAGGAGTAGGATGGTGGTGCCCTTGACAGTAGTTTTGTCATTGTTTTTCAATGTTTCAATCATGTTAGACTCTTCGTGACCCCATCTCGTGTTTTCTTGGCAAGGATACTGGACTGGTTTGTGCCATTTCCTTCTCTAGCTCATTTTACAGATGAAGAACTAAGACAAACAAGGTTAAGTCACTTGCCCAGGGTCACACAGATAAGTAAGTGTCTGAGGCCAGATTTGAACTTAGGAAGGTGAATGAGTCTTCCTGACTTCTGGCCCAGCACTCTATCCATTGCGCCACCTAGCTGCCCCTGACACTAATAAGGAAGGGCATTTTCTTTCTAGGCTCAGCTCATTCTTAGTTCTACCTTTCCTGATGGTACTCTTCTAGCACCATGTTATTAATGTTCCTTTTCAGTAACTTACCCTTATTCTAGCTGTAACAAATGTCTTTTAAGAACTTAAAAAGATACTAATGCACTGCTGATTGAACTGTGAATTGGTTCGACCATTTTTAAAATAATTTGAAATGTGAGAAAAGTCACAAAATTGTCTATACCCAATCTCATAGGTGGTTGAATGCCCCCAAGGAAGTCAAAGACAGAAAGAAGGGGAGGAAAAAATCGTAACACTGAGAGTGTGCCAATCTCCTGGAGAATGAGTAAACAAATTATGACACTCCCTAATGTGAATATGCCCTACAATAATGCAAATCACAAGACACTCACATCTCCCTGTGTATACCCTTCCACAAATCTGCAGAAGGAAACTCACACTTTCTTGATTTCCCTTGACATTATGAGCGTATCAGGGGTTATCCTTCACTCTCCTCATGTTACCAAGCCCATCTTCTTTTATGATCATATATTTATTTGATGATATATTTTATGCCACTTTTCTTTTGTAACTATTTGTTAATGTTTGTTAACCTGCTCATGCCCACCATGAACCTCTCTACTGTTCTTTGGCTGACCTCATTTTGAATTCCTTGGAGACTAAAGTTTCAAGACTCACAGTCATATAGCACTACCAGAAGGATATTGTTATTAAAAGTATAAGCCTCTGTTTTAGGAAGAAGTTAGGGTGGCGTTAAAAGAACTTCATAATTTCCCAAAGCTGATCCAGTCTACTTTTTTCTTCCTGGTTCAATAACAGGCTCAATTCATTTTCTGCTTACATTGTCTATCCCAGACACATGTTCTGATTAACAAAGCTTATAGGATATTTATTCAATTGCTATTTAGTTTCTCCTGTGTGAGTAATTTAGCTAAATCCTTCAAAGTGCTATGAATCTCATTTTAAAGGATCCGAAACATTCAGGGACTTTATGCAATCAGCACAATGTCACCCCCAAACAGAAGCATCTAGAAGTCTTCATAATCTATAGAAAGCTTCTTTTTGACTTGGACTTCGTGCTATATCTCCTTCATGACAGTGATAGATATATTTGTTGAATTAACAGCTTGATGTTTTTGCCTTGTTGAGTAATAATTTCTTGATAATATGAATGTAACGAAACATCACTGTACTGTATAAGGAGTGACAAATGAGGAATCCAGAGGGACACGGGAAAACTTTTATGAGCTAATGCAGAATTAAGTAAACAGAACAACATGAACAATGAGTACAACAATGTAAATTTAAACAACACTAAAAGGCAGCTGAATCAAGTTCATTGAGATGACAACTTGATCCTGGAAAACAGATGATGAAGTTCACTTCTTTGTACAGTGTTGGGGAACTACAGATAGCAACTGTATCAAACACTCTCAGATGTGGCTTTTTTTGTCTAGCCTTCCCCCCCCCATGCAGTTTGCTAGTGCGTGCGTGTGCGCGCACACGTGTGTGTGTGTGTGTGTGTGTGTGTAAAAGAAGGTAGGAGGTCCAGTGTGTAGGGGGAGATCGGCAGGAAATCAACAGAAAAACCAATGGATTAAGAGTCAGAGGACCAGGGTTCAAATTTCACTTCTGCTATGTGCTTCCATGTTACCTAATTCAACCCCCACATTTTCATTTCATTTATTTATTTATTTTGTGAGGCAATTGGGATTAAGTGATTTGCCCAGGGTCAAGAGGTCGCATTTGAACTCAGGTCTTCCTGACTCCAAGGCCAGAGCTCTACCCACTGGACCACCTAGCTGCCCCTCAACCCCATTTTTAAAATGAGAAAACTGAGCACTAGGGGTACTACAATCCCTACAACAAGGGGTTCTTAACTTGGAACACGTGAACTTAAAAATTTTTTTAATCCTTTGTAATCCTAAGTATTTTATTTTACGCCTTTAAAAGCATTATTCTTAGAAGGGGTTCACAGAAAAGAAAGGGGTTCATTGGCTTCACCAGACTGCCAAAGAGGTCCATGATGCAAAAGTGACTGAGAACCCCTGTAGTTTGTACTGTTTTCTCTTTTCTTGTCAGAATAGATTTTTTATGTCATCATAATTTCATTCTTAAAAGCATCTCATATTTCTCAGGACTATTTCCTTTATAAATTTTTAAGCCAAAGGAGCCTACTTATTACAATCTTTGAAATCTGCTCCCTCAGTAAGTAGGGTATATGTCACACTATGAGTCTGACTACAAACCTATAAATTATAAACTTACAAACTAAAAACCTAGTCTGGAGGCAAAAGGATTTGGATTATCTTTGCCTACTAGTTTCATTGGCTTCCTTGACTTCCTATCCTCTAAGTCCCTGCTAAAATCCTATATTTTACAGAACTCTTTCCTGAAATCCCTTAATTTCTTCTCCTCTATCACAAATTCAAAAATGTAATGGTCACCTCCTCCCAAGGTTCCAGTCATTTTTACTTTGGCAACTATTGCCTTCTTATTGTTCAGAATTAGGTCCAGAAAAGTAGCTCCCCTCCATGCTTCCACTACTTTTTGTAGAATGAAACCACCATTAAGGAAAGACAATGATTTATCAGCTATTCTGCTATTAGTAGAGAACTCCAGAACATGTTTAAATAAGTCAGTCAATAAACACTTTTAAGCACCTACTATGTGCCAGGCACTGTACTAACCACTGGCAATACAAAGAAAGGCAAGACAGTCCCTGCTGTAAAGGAGTTCACAGTTTAACAGAGGAGATGGCATGCAAACAACAATGTATAAGTAACATATAAACATGATAAATGAAAATAATCAACAGAGGGAAGGCACTAGAACTAAGGAGGCTCAAGAAAGGCTTTCTATAGAAAGTAGGATTTTAGCTGGCGCTTGGGAGGAAGTCAGAGGGAAGGCAGTCAAGCCAGTGAGTGCAGATAATTCAAGTTCCTCTTTTTCCAATCTAAGTTTATGAACTATTTCCCAAACTTAATCATCTACCTCCTTCTCTCCTACTACAATTTTTCTTCTGATTCTTCTTCCACCGGTTGCCAAATGTTTTCCACCAAGTTCTACCTCCCACCCTCCTCCCTTTTGTGGATTTTCTCATAAACATGTGTTCTTAAAGTATAATGTACAATTCTACTGCCCTGTAAATCTTTTTTTCTTCTGAATAATGTATACCTTTCCATAACAAAATTCCAGCTTGTGATAATTATGACTTTTGAAACACGTTATTTGATGTTGTAGTTATAAATGAGAAGACTCCAATATAGTCACTTAACCTAATGACCATAAACATATATAAGCAATAACATACAACTTGTGCTTTTCTACTGTCCTGCCTCATTCTGACCCTGTGTCAAACATGTAAATGATCACAGCTCCTGACTGGACAATCCTCTCAGCTGAGTGTAACAGCTTTGTGCCAACACCCATTTCTAGGGTCCCTAATTACCAAATCAAACATGTGACCAACTACTGGTCCTGATTAGGAAAGTACTCCACTCAAATATGGTACCTCTAAGTGACCTGGAAAAATTTCCTTCCACAGCTGAATCTGATTAGGAATGTCCTCTCTCATATACGGCATTGATTGCCTGTTCTCAACCAAGTCCATCTTTAAGATATAAAACTTTCCTGCTCAGATCTTACTGTAGCATGTATTCCCATCAAGACTTTTGCCAGGGTACACACCTCCCTTATGTGAGTGACCCTGTGTGTGGCCAAATCTCTGCCTGCACTGCCATATAGTATGCATGTGTGTGTATGCTTTTGTTTTTGCCTGCTTATTGTGCTGTATAGGAATAAAGTTCATGCTCGCACTAGCGTCCTGGGTACCAATTTCCTGTAAATCCTTGAACTCAGGTCTTCACTCTAACCCAAGCTATGTGGTCAAATAAAGTACATTCATATCACATCTTGCCATATTTTCATTAAACCTAGGAATTCAAATTGATCTTCTTGAATTAAGATGTCTGGAACATTTTGTTTATTTACCTATACTCTGTATTTGTGTTCACATGATTTAGAGCTGTAAAAGTCCTTAAGAGACCATCTAGTCCTCATTCCAGAGAAGAAGCACCCAAGACTCAGGGTGAAGTAGCTTTCCCAAGATGTGTTAGTATTAGAAAAACCTTCATGTATGTTTGGTTTTTGTCTAGTCTTTTTGCAATGCACAGTCCCTGCTTTAGACATACCCCTTCTTCCTTTCTGTCACCATTACTCTCATCTCCTTTCCAGAACCCACCATAACAGGAATCTCCACATACTATACTCTTTTTCTACTCCGGCAAAGAAGATTCTTTCAACCCAGCTTCTTAGCTGATCCCTTGTATCCACCTGCCTGTGACATCAAAGATCAGAAAACAATCAAATGTGTCTGAACAAGGCTCTATAAAGCTCTCAAAGTACAAAGGATCTAGGCAACTCCATATCAAATTAGGAGTGAAAAGAGCTTTCCCAATATAACCTAGATGTCAGGTCAGAAGGCACTCTCAAAAGACCCCCCCCCACCTTCTGCTATGGGCTTAAAATCATCACAACAGAGGAAAGACAATACTTACCTGCTGATTAATGACTAAGATGCAGCTGTACCCTTATCTCTCTGGTGACTTAGATTTGGATGTATGTCTCACCACTGTGACTCAGTTCTATTAGTTTTCTTCAGGCCTGTGCATCCTTTGCCTTGAACCACTCTTCACTGTTCCCTCTTCCCCACTCCATGTCCCCAGGTATCTCAAGTTAAACTTTAAGCTTTCCTTTAGGGGAGTTAAAATGCTCCCAGTTCATAAAAAAAATCCGATGCTTTTGGCACCACTGGCCAGTCTGTCTCTTCTGTGAAAGCCTCAAAGTCCCCAAAGCAATTGCAACTGAACACACAGGACACAGAACACACAGGAACTAAGCCACAGAGCTGAAATATGAGTGCAAATCTTCTGTCTTCAAATCCTATCCTCCCTTCTGAGGCCAAAGGTCCTTCTTCTTAGATACTGTCTCTTGAAAGTAACTGATATTCTCCATTGATAACCTTCTTCCAATGTCCTAGCAGCTACTCTTTATGGTATATCTCACAGGGGATGAATATAGGATTTTCCCTCCTCCAACGTCTATATTTTCAGTTTAAAGCCCATTTCATCCGATATTTAAGTCTCCATGCAAATATCATTGGCTTTCAGTAGATGTACTTCATCCAAGACCAAAAGTCCACCATTCTTACATCTTAAAGCCATAGTCCAGAAATCCAAATTCCAAATCATATTCCCTCCAAAACCTGCTATGTATTCTAACCTCTCTGTCTCTATTGATGGCACTCCTATTCTCTCACCTAAACTCAAAACCTTTAAGTAATCCTTTTCTCTTTCTTCTCCTTCATCTGAGATACCCAATAAATTGCCAAGTTCTGTCATTTTACCTCTGTAGTATCACTTTTATTTGCCTACAACTATAGCCACTAACCCTAGTTTAGGCCCACATTATCTCTTGACTATATTATAAAAGCCTTCCAAATGGCGTCCCTTATCTCTAGTCTCTTTCCTTTTCCAACTCATACTTCATCACTGCCAAATTAATTTTCCTTATGTGCAGGCCTAATCACTTGGTCCTTTTGCTCAAACACATTCAGTGGTTCACATTAGCTTGGTGTTCACAGGCACACACCCAAACTCTTTGAATGCTACCTTCTTCCTCAGAAGAGTGTAAGCTCCTCAAGGATAGGACCTTTTTTGTTTTGTCTGTGCATTCCCAGGACTTAGCATAATACTTCAGAAATTTAAAAAAATCTAATAAATGTTTGCTGGATTGGATTAGTTGCCTGTTTTCCAGAGCCTCCTCTTACAATCCACTGCGACCACTTGGTCTATATTGATATAACCTGTTTTTTCTATAATAGCTGTAAGATAAAATTGCAAACACAATTTAATCAACATTAACAACATTTAAGCAATATGAACTCCCCTATTTCCTTCTTCTCTTTTCATCCCCCAGAGCCAATGAATTGCAAATATTTGTAATTCTACCCCTACAGTCTCTTCCCTTATCCATCTAATCCCAAGGCCATTACACAAATTCATGGCCTTATCATCTCTCATTTGAACTTCTGCAATAGCGTTAAAATTGGTCTCCTTCCCACTACAATACATCCTCCACAAAGTTTTCAAAATAAAGCTCAAAAACTTGTAGTGGCTCCCAATGCCTACAAGATAACATATAAACTCTTTATTTTGTCATCTTAGGCTTTCTACAGTATGACTTCCCACAAACTTTCCAGTCTTATTTCATACTCCTTTCACAAATTCTTAAAATCCTACCAAAGAATTATATAAACAAAACTATTCCTTCGTTTGTCTCCTACATTCACACAATGATTCCTCACAGATGAAAACCACTCCATTCTCCTCTCTGCCTCTCAGCATCCTTATTTTCCTTTAGAGGACCAACTTAAATGCCATTGCTTCTGTGAAGCCTTTCCTGATTTCCCAGCTGTTAGTGCTTTTTTCCTCTTCAATGTTCTTTATTCTATTTATATTCTATTTATTTGTGTACATGTTTCCCTGGTAGAATATAAGACCTCTAAGGAGGACTGGGGTCTGGTTTTTTTTTTTGTAGTCCCAACACTATCCAAATTCAGACAAAGTTGTACAGTGGACAGAGTTGTCCCTGAAGCAAAAAAGACCAAGGTTCAAATCCCCCTCTCTGAAACACGCTGTCTGTGACACGGGGCAAATCACATAATCTTTCAGTACTCTAGGGCTGAGGGGAATAAACCATAGGCTGGACGATCAAATCTAGTCTGCAGCCATGAGCTAAGAATAGTATCTACATTTAAAAGTATTTTACTGTATTTAAAAATATAAAATCCACTTAGTTGGTGGGCAGTACAAAGGGCCCCCCTCAGATTCAGCCCTCCAGCAATAGTATGCTTACTAGGGCAACTCTCTTAAGTTTCAAAGAAAATGCAGACTGACTAGCTGTGTGAGCCTGGGCAAGTCATTTAACCCCAACTGCCTCACCAAAAACAAACCAAAAAACAAACAAACAAACAAACCCCCCCATCAAAAAAAAGAAAAGAAAAGAAAAAAAGAAAATGCTGACCTGCACTGGTACAGGGAATTCCAAACACCAAATGAAACCATAGATCTATTCCCATTCCCCAATACCCATCAAAGTAACTTGAATTCAGTTGAAAGCTCTGTACGAATCAGTCACATGTTACAAAATATATGTAAGTGATTCAATTACGCCAGATTGGTCGACAGTACTTGATTAATGTTTGGTTGTTCCAGACTATGCAGACAGCAACCACAGCTTTCTTTCAGAATTGGTACTCCATCATTCTCTAAGTCATGAGAACAGTACTGCTGCAGATGACTGAGTTCCCAGGCCTGTCTCAACGCTGAGCTGTGAAGGAAGATCTGTGCGAAGGGAAACAACCAATACCTTGCTTTCGGTGTTAAATGTATAGAGATGAGGCGAGAAAATGGAAGTTACAAAGTCTTCATTGGAAGGCGGAGAAATTATACCTAAGTGTCTGGAGTGCACAAGAATATTAAGTTGCTTTTATCAACTTGTGAAATTCCCAAATTGTATAAGTGGATTATAAATTCCCCAATAACTCACTAGGTGGCTCCAAGCAAGACAATTCACCACTGTGACCTTTTCCATTTAATAATGGAAGTAACCTCCATTTAGTCTAATACTACTGTCCTATCTACTGGAGCCATGTGCTTATTCCGTTACACTGTGAGGAGAGTAAAAACAGTGACTTGTTTGAGCTCTCCCCCAAATTCCTCCAAATATCTGTAAAAAACGGCTCTACACAAATAGGTGAGGAAAAAGGGAAAAGGAAATTGATCTAACAATGTGTCAGAACTATTATTCTTCAAGCAAACATTGAATATTTGATTAGCTGAACTGGGAGTCAATAAGATCTGAGTACAAATCTAGCCTCAGCCATTTTACTAACTGTGTGACTCTGGGCAAGTCCCTTAACCTATCTGCCTCAGCTTCCTCATCTGTAAAATAAGGATAATAAAAGCACCTATCTCATAGAATTATGAGGAAAGTAACAATATTTGTAAAATGCTTTGCAAACCTTAAAGTACTACATAATGCTAGCTATTATTATTTTTATTACTGACCACTGAGAAAATAAAATTATAGTATACCTCAGTCTAGTAGTATAAGCAAAATATATTAATGGGATTCCAATAGCCATTAGTAGAATTCATAATCCTCTGAAATAGTTTGGTTTCCACACTTCTTAAATATAAAGAAAAATATTACTGATTGAACATAATAAGAAAGCAAAATACTTATATGCTTCTTGATTCAGACTTAAGTTGTCAATTGCTATTTTTAAAGTTTAAATATTCCTGCTTACAACTGTGTAAAAATGTATATATAAACAAAGACTAGAAGGGAATTTGAAGTGATATAAATAATCTAGAGATTAATGATTATTATTTTTCACTAATGCTGCCTTAAGGTTCTACTTTCAAAATACGGGTTCATTCATCTATCCTCTTCATGTCTATGTAGATTCACGTCTACTTCACTAACATACCCAAACTCCCCTTTCTAGCTGATAATAGCTAATTCTCTAAACCAGAAGAAGATATTGTAAAGGTGTCATCTGAATAATGCTATTCTCTTCAACTATAAACTTATAAATAGTTGAAGGGAAAAGCAAGAATTATCTTTGTCTCAGGTTTCAAACGGGAAAAATTTTACCCTGCCACAAAATTAAGTGACTTCCACAGTAGTTCCTGCATGTCTTTTTCTCCCTGAGGAGGTAAGTTAGAAGACCACCAAGAAGACTGCAAGGCTACTCTGATCAGTACCTTCACGGCAGTTTGGAGTTTAAGCAAGAAGAGAACAGTATGACATTGGAGAACACATTACCTGTACATCCTGTCACAAAAGTAATGAAGTACAAGTCTCAAGAGAAAACATCTGTGGAACCTCCAGTCCCACCCCAATCTTCTCTGTAGTATTTCTTCAAGCAAACATAATCAATATGTTTGTTGAGTAGCTGAACTGGGAGTCAACCTGTTGTTTTGGTAGCATGGCAACAGTATAAAAAAGTAGAATTGTGTTTAATGATACAAATGTATAGGTAGAAGGCACAGTGTAACGGAATAAGCACATAGCTCCAATTAAAGGACCTGGCTTTGTCATCCCAGCTCTGCTGCAGTATTACTACTTAGTTGTGTGATTTTTGACAAGTCACTTCCTCTTTCCGGGCCTCAATTTCCTTATCGTAAAATAAAATGACTTGACTAGATAACCACTAAGGCCCCTTTTCTGGTTCTATATTTAAAATCCTATCTAGGAGGGTCCTATCCTATTCAATTAAATTCAGTAGACAATTATTAAGCACCTACTATGTGCAAAATCTGCAAAGATGATTCAAATCCAACCTTTATCCTCAAACAGCTTAGAAACAAGTAGGCGAATTAAGATTGATATACAGATAGCTATGATGTTTGAGAATCAACATATGGCCACTATAGGTCAGAAGGTGAGCTAAGTACAAAATTCTGTGAAAGTTTAAAGAATAAAAAGATAATTTTCCAGGGCATGGGGGAGAGGGAGGAGGGTGATCAGAAAAGTCTAGAGGTAGTAATATTTGAGCTAATGTCAATATCCTGGGCAAAATGAGATGTCCCAGGGCAAAGAGGTGGAAGAGGATTGGCGCTGTACATCAGACACAACAGACGGGAAACAGAAGGCAGTGACTTTCATTTTGGCTTTTTATCCTCAACTCCTATTACCATTCTGAATACTCAGCAGGAGCTTAATAAATACTGTTTGTTGGCTGACTTGTTGACTCCCCTGAAGTGGAACTGGGATATACAGTGGCTGTAACGAAAAATGGGATCAAGATAAAAGCTGATTTCACTGGCATTTACAGAATCATAAAATTTAGAGCCAGAAGGAACTTTAGTAATTATCTAGCCTTACCTTCTCCATTTTTCAGATGAGGAAACTGAGGCCAAGAGAGGTTGTGTGATTTCCCCAAAGTCAGAGAAGTAATAAAAGCCCAGTTTTGAACTCAGCTTTTCTGACACAGGTCATGCATTGCTATTACTGTACCTTGTTGATGAGACCTCTCCTAAGGCTGAAGACTGTGGCCAAGGATAAAGGCTGGCTGAGGAAGCCAAAATTTACTGAACCTTTTCACTGGCTGCCCCATGCCTGGAATACCCCAGCTTCTCACCTCTGCCTCTTTCTTCAGGACATAACTGAAGTATCACCTTCAAAATGAAGCCTTTCCCGATCTCCCCAGCTGCTTGTGCCCTCCCTCCAAAGTATTTAACTACTTTGGATTTATTCTCCTTATATTTCTTCTGTATATACTTGTATACATCCCTGTTGTATCCTCCATTAGAATGTAAGTATTTTGCAAATGGGGACTCTTTATATTTTTATTCCCAGTACCTGGGAGAGGTGCCTAATAAATGCTTGTTAATTGATCAATACTCCCTCTAGTGCAAATGGGTAAGAAGGGCAGCCAGGGAAACCAGGAGACAGAGATGAGAAGGAAGAGAATTCTAGACATGGAGAACAGTTAGTTAAAATGCTTGGAGTCTGGACATGGAATATTTTGTGCAAGGAACAGAAAGGAGGTTAGTGTCACTGGATTGCACAGTATGCTTGTATGTGGGGGTGGGGTTTAGAGGAAGGAGAGGATAGGGTATAAAAAGCCTGAAAATTAGGAAGGGACAAAGTCGTGAAGGGGTTTGAATGCTAAACAAAGGATTTTACATTTGATCCTGGAGTAAACAGGGAGCCACTACATTTGATTGAAGACGGAGGTGGCACGGTTAAGACTTGTGTTTTAGGAAGACCACTTTCACAGCTGAGTAGAGGATGATGGCCTGGAGCAGGGAGAGACTTGTGGTAGGGAGGCCAACCAGGAGGCTACTGCAAAAGTCCTAGCATGAGGTAACAAGGCCCTGCTGAGAATGGTAGCAGTATCAGAAGAGAGAAGGAGGCATGTTCCCGAAATGTTGCAAAGGTAAAATTGAGAGGACTTGGCAATAGATTGTCTATGGGGGGACTGAGAGTAAAGATTTGAAAGTGACACCGAGGCTGAGAGCCTGGGTGACTAGGAGGACAGTGGTGCCTTTGATACTAAGAGGGGAGTTAGGAAGAGGATTTGGGGGAAAAGATAACAAGGTTCAGTTTTAGACACACTGAATTTAAAATGTCTATGGGACAACCAGTTCGAGATGTTCAATAAGCAGGTCAGGAGAGAGGTTAGACCTGGACAAGCAGAATATAATCAACAGCACAGATATGATAACTGAATCCATGAGAGCCAGTGAGATCACCAAGTGAAATACTACAGAGGGAGAAGATAAGAGGGCTTAGGACAGGGTCCTGGGGGACATCCATCTTTAATGGGATTAATCAGTATGAAGATCTAGAAAAGGAGACAGAGAAGGAACAGTCAGACAAGTAGGCAGAGCACCAGGATAGAACACTGTCAGATAAACTTAGAGAAGAGAGTCAAGAAGAGGGAAACATTGACAGTATCAGAGGATGCAGAGGTTAAGAAGGATGAGAATTGGAAAAAAAAAAGGCCATTTAATTTGAAAATTAATGTCACTCCCCTAGTCACTAACTTCCACTGGCTACCCATTACCTCAAAAGGCAATATGAACTCTTTTGTTTGGCATTTAAAGCTCTTCACAAGTTAGTTTCAACCTACCTTTCCAGTTTGATTGCAGTCAAGCCATACTGGCCTTTTTACTGTTCCTCTTCCATGATACTCTTATCTCCCAGCTCCATGCCTGTGCACAGACTCTTCTCCATGCCTAGAATGCACTCCACCCTAACCGAACTATTGTCTGCGATCCATCAGTAAATAAATCTAAGACAGACACTGAAAATGGGTGATAAGCTAAGCCCAGAATTGAACAGGAAGAGGATAGTGTGTGGGATTGCCTTTGGGAAATTGCATAATTCTTCTAATGACCTCAAAGGTCTCTGTGAAACAAAGGTCCATTTTTTAATACCAATATTCTTCTAGTGATGTTCCATGTCATCAAGGAATGTACGTCAAGAAATACCATAATCTTCTAAGAACTGAAGTTGAGGCTCAACTGAAAGGGTGATGGAGAAATGCTAATAGTTATGGGCAATCTGCAAAATGTTACAAACAAGGAAACATGCAAGAAACATAGTATAAATGTTATCAGAGAAACAGATGGCCAGAAAAAAATTGGTTATATAGCCAGAGTAAAAGATAATCAATGAATGGTCTTCATCCTCCATTAAGTATTCACATGAGATGAAGAAAATGCAAAGAAGACACTCCCCCCCAGCTCATTAGCCACCTGCACTGTTGGAGAATATTACTCAACATCAATACGGTCACAAAACAAAACAAAACACTAGGTTTTGGATTCAATGGTCCTGGATTCCCATCCCAGTTCTAGCACTTGTTAGACATGTGACCATACGTCACCTGTAAAATGAAGATTCTTTTAATGGAACTATCTATTTTATATAACTAAAGGAGTGCTTTGAAAACCTTAATATTCTACATAAATGGAAGCTATCATTATATTTATAGGATTTCTTATCTTCCTCCTACACAACACTCAGTGATATTTAGTATTCATTATACGGTGTCAGACTTCAATAAAGAATAAGTTACTCATGTAGGAGCTGACACTGACAAACAATACTCCCATTTTTTAAAAGAAAAATGAGAATAAACCACTGGGGAATCCTTCCACCATCAAAAGCACTTATTTTCTTGTGTCACCACTGAGATGGTGCAACTGGGCAAACACTAAAAGGACTCTAGCCTCATAAAGATTTAGGAGTCTATCCCAAAGTTTCTTTATTAATTGGGCACAAGATATAAACAACCTCTGCTTAAAAGATAACTTTGGCCAGGTGAGGTGGAGCATGCTTGTAATCATAGCTAAGGACTGGGAAGGCTGAGGCTGGTGGGTATCCGTAACAAATATGATGAGGCTTGAACAAATATATGTGCCACTGGGTGGGGAGGTCCACCGGAACGGTTAAGGAAGTCCAACTAGTCCAGGTCAGAAACAGTTGGTCAAAGCTTCCATGGTCCACCTACAGCTATTGGACTGGGCCTGTGAGTAGCTGTGATAGGGTGAGAAAAATAAGGGAGAGGGAGAAGGAAAGGAAAAGGAAAGGGACAGGAGGGAGAAAGAGATGAAGAAATACAGAGAAAGATGACTTTGAAAGCACTGTAAAAGACAGAACTGGGAGGCAGAGAGAAACCGAAGACAGGGACAACAATTACGACAATTTTTAAAAATAGAGTAAAGTAATTTACATAGGATCCTGGTCAATAGCAGAACAAGGATTAACACTGAATTCTGGAGTTAAGTTTCTGCTAAAGCCAATGGGCTAACTGCTCTCCTAATGTGTATACTGTGCTGACAAAAAAAACTACATGAATTTACAGTTTCAGAATTCCTTATGAACATTCCTTGACCTCCCATTTATTGGAATGGTACCAGTCTCACAATAAGTCTTTCAGGAACACTATAGTTACTAACCACTACTAAGAGCCTGAAAAAGTAATTTTGATTTTCTATAGCTATTCATGCATTATTTTAGATGAATGAAATGACTGGCTCCTAGTTCAGCATCTATGGTAGGCTTTGTTAATAGAGTTTTTTACTATAATTACTAATGAACGCAGAACATTATACAGTCCAACGGAAGAGTAAAAGCACTGATGAGTGCTAATACAACTCAAGTAAACCAGAAGACCTATTTTTCTATAAATATTCAGAGAAGAGAGGGAACTACTTATGTAAATATATCACTCCTTCACTAAAAGACTGACAGCAATGAGGGCAAAAGGCTGGATATAATATCAGCTTATAATATCAACCCCAGATGTTTTTGGGTGGAATGAAGCAGGAAAAGTTGAGAGAATAACAGTAACAGAGAATATGAAAGCAATGCAGGGAAGAAGTGAGGAATTAAGAAGAACTGGACTTAATATCTTTAGTTTCTCATCTGAAGTAGAAATTATCTGTTACATTCTGACAAAAATGAACTTTAAGAACTGTCATTGCCTTAGAAGAGACTAATCAAGCAAAAAAGAAAAAAGAATAATGCAGTCTCTTCATTCAAGCATTCACTGAGCACTTACTAAGCATTTTGAAAGATACAAAAGAATTTTAAAATATAATCCTTACTCTCAAGGAAATTATCTTGTCTAGCCAACTGTATTATAAAAACAAGGAATTAGAAAATAGAAACAAGTGTCTGATAGTAATGTCAAGGAAAACAAAATAAGGAAATAAGTGATCACTGTATAGAGACTGTTAAAGAGAAGTTAAATCAGGTAATCTCTTTTAAAGAAGAAAAATCTTTTTTTTTTTTGCTTTTTAGGCAATTGGGGTTAAGTGACTTGCCCAGAGTCACACAGCTAGTAAGTGTTAATTGTTTGGTCTGAGGCGGGATTTGAACTCAGATCCTCCTGACTTCAGGGCCGGTGCTCTATCCACTATGCCACCTAGCTGCCCCTAAAGAAGAAAAATCTTGAAGTAGGTTTGAAAGGAAGTGAAGGCTATGGATAGGCAGCTAGGTGATACACTGAATACAGCACGAGGCCTAGAGTCAGGGAGAGTCAAATCTGGCCTCTGACCCTTATTTGCTATGTGACTCTGGGCAAGTCACTTAATCCTGTTTGTCTCAGTTTCCTCATTTGTAAAATGATCTGGAAAAGGAAATGGCAAACCACTGTAGTATCTTTGCCAAGAAAATTCCAAATGGAGTCACAAAGAGTCATATATGACTGAAAACGACTAAACAACCACAATAGATATGGATAAGGACAAAGAGTCAGATTAGATGGGGTATGAGTAAGAAATAGCTTGATGGGAGACTACAGAGTCAGAGGCACAAATAATCCTAAACGACAGATAAAACATTTTGATCTGATCTAACAGAAGACAAGTAAACCCTATGGAAGGTATCTAACTGAAAAAAGACCTCATGGAATATGGATTCCGACACACTTTCCTCCCCTTGGTAGTAAAATGATTATATGGGTACAAAATGCTGAATATATTGTTAGAAGTCATGGTGTCAAATACTACGTACTGTTTTTTATAAGGGATGATTCTATGGGAATGGCTTAATATTAAGAAATAATTGTGGTGTAAAAAAACAACTAACATTTTAACCCCCCCAATCACATTTAAAACATTTTTTTAAAAAGAAAATGGTTTCTGAAACAAGATACTTGCTCCTTTAAGGACCACAAGGCCAGCCTATTATATAAATTGCTGACATAATCTGATGTTTTCTTGATTTTTCAAGAGGAAGAGTTGAATGTGGGAGGGAGGAAATGACTGTGATATAAAGACAAAAGATATCAGCAAAGTTTTTTTTTTTAAAGAAAATGATTTGAGAGAAATGATCTGAACAGTACTGTGTAGATTAGACTGGAGAGCAGGAATGGGACAGAGACATCAGCAGCCACCAGCAAGAAGGCTGTGGCAATCAGCAATTGAAGAAATATGAGAAGCACAAGTTAAATAAAACAGGCTTTGAAAGTCTCATTCTAATTTTATTTATATTCCCATCCTTCTCCCTTTAAAATATTAATGTTAACAAATAATATTTCATGTTTTGCACTACAGCTATAACAAATCATTGTCAATATTCAAAAAAACAGGAGACTAGCAAATGTAAAAATATGATGCCTCCTCTGTGTTCGTTAAATAGTGAGAAGGGATAGATAATAGCTAATATTTATAGTGTTTTAAAATTAACAAAGCATTTAATATAAATTATCTCACTTGATCCTCTTAACAACCCTGTGAAAAAGGAGCTACTACTATGCCCATTTTACACTTGAGGAGACAGAATGCAAGAGAAGTTAATACCTTGACCAGGGCCACACAATTAGTGTCTGAGAAAGGATTTGAACTCAAGTAATCAAAACTAATAAATCTGATCAAAAGTACAGTTAGAAAACAAAGAGCTAAAGCAATCTTCAATAGCTATGTAGTTTTTAATAGAAAGTACCTAAGTATATGGTACCTAACAAGTTGATCACAAGTTGTTTTTAAAATTGGTGATAAAATACATTTTTACTCCTTTATTCCAACAGGGAACAATAATAACATCACATTTTCAAAAGGATTTCATGAAGTCACCCTTAAAACAACACATGACTTTAAAATTTATGAAATTATTTCCCTACAATAAATCTCCTATGAATATATTGTAAACATAGACACACACATGGACATTAGAAATACTTTAGTTCTACCTTTTTATTGTACAAATAAGGAATGTGATGGACCTTTCTATGCTTTTAGAGTAGTATTCCACTGCAGTTTTGAGGCCATGAAAAAACTTTAAATAATCTTTGTATTTAAAAAATCCCCTCTTCGATTTGGGTAGAGAGAAAGAAGGTATTTCATTAGCCAATGACTACATAGGTGGAAATTCAAATGCTGGGTAACAGAAAGTCCCAATGTCTAAGGGAGAATTATAGAAGGGGTAAATATGCTTGATCTTGCATCCCCAGGTAGATGAATCTCAAAAGCTAGAAATGGGGATCAAGTAAAATAAACTAGACCAAGGAAGAACTTTAAGGGCAAAGGCTGGAAAGATTAGGTACCATCGAACATTAAATAGGAGCAGCTAAATTCACAGTGGATAGAGTGCCAGGCGCGGAGTCAGGGAGACATCTTCCTGACTTCAAATCTGGCCTCAGACACTTATTGTGTGAACCCGGGCAAATCACTTCACCCTGTTTGCTTCTTTCCTCATCTGTAAAATAAGCTAGAGAAGGAAATGGCAAACCATTTCAATCTCTTTGCCAAGAAAACCCCCAAATGGGGTCTTGAAGAGTCAGACATGATTGAAATGACTGAACAACAAGAAGAACATTAAATAATCCTTCTGATGTGTGTGCATATCTATATCTTCTTAGATACACTCACATACTTTCTGCCTTGTGAATAAACCCTAGAAAATGTACTCTTGTGGTTTTACCGTATGTGACACTAACCACAGGGCTGAGAAGGGAAAAAAAAAAAGAGAGAGAGAATACTAGAACCAAGCATATCATTCTAGTGGCAGTTCCAGAAGAAAGACAATTAAGAGATTAGGCTTAGAGAATCTTTGAACTCAAGCCAAGAAACCACAAGGACCTTCAAGATTAGAAAAACTGGGTGCTTAGAATTTGGATTTACAGATCTGGGAAATTTAGAAGTTAAAGTAAAAGAAGAAAGCCCTAGGGAAGAATTGACCTAAGCAAGATCTAAGACCTAAGGCTCTGAGTCCAGGATCTTTTTTTTTTTTCCTACAGGTCAAATGAGAGACAGAAGATAAACAACTTGACCAAGACTATACAGAAAATTTAATCTAGGTACCTAACTCCTTGTGCAGTGATCTTTCTACTATGCCAAGGGGACACTATATTTAGTCTATCATCACTTCTACCAGGGGTCCTTCATTGTACCTGCTTAGATAGCTAATTGACTCTACATATAAAACTACATAGGAAAAAAAATATTTCATTCAACTAACATTTATGTGAAGCTTCTACCATGGACAAGACAGGCTGGCTGTATGCTAAAGCCCCATGCCTAGGCCCATTGTTTATCATTTGATGACCTCATCAACTGTCAAGGGGTTATTATAATTTCTATGAAGATGAATCCCAGGATACAATACAACCCTAGTCTCTCTCCTGAGCTCCAATTCTCCATCAATGTCTATTGGGCATTGCAAACTGGATATCTCATAAGACATATTTTTTATTTTATTTTTAATTTATGGAATAAAACAAGCATTTCCATAACACAGTAAAATAAAAACAAGATTTCACATGAAACTGCAAACCTACTTTGCACAACTTGCTATTCCTTTCAAATATACAACAAAATTATCATGTAAAGTTATTTTTTTTCCCTTCCGTCCACTCTAGAGATGGCTACCATTATACCCAAATGCCAAAAATTATTCTATACATACTTCTATTTATCAGTTCTTTCTCTGGATACAGATAGTATCTTTTCCATGTGTCCTTTATAGTTAATTTGGGTTTTTATAATATTCAAAATAACTTATTTGCTCAAAGTCGTTGGTAAAATAATATTGTCCTTTATAGTTAATTTGGGTTTTTATAATATTCAAAATAACTTATTTGCTCAAAGTCGTTGGTAAAATAATATTGCTGTTACTATATACAATGTTCTCTTGGTTCTGCTCATTTCACTCTTCATAGCCATCTTAAATTCAGCAAGTTCAAAGCAATTCATGATCTTCCCTAGCCCAGCCCTGTGGTAAATGTCACATACTCCAAAACCACAAGAGAATATTTTCTAGGGTTTATTCACAAGGCAAAAAAGTATGTGAGTGTATCTAAGAAGATACAGATATGCACACACATCAGAAAGATTATTTAATGTTCTCGTTGTTCAACGACATTTCCATCACGTCCAACTCTTCGTGACCCCATTTGGGGTTTTCTTGGCAAAGACACTTACCCAAGTAACAATCTCCCTAAAAACTGGAACAGATCAAAAAGAAATCAATGACTCCAAGAGATGTCAAGAAATAGAATAAAAGGAGAAAGCCTAAGGGAAAAGATGAAAAGTCAAAGAAGGAAAAAAAGAAGAAAATGTACAATATCCAATATCAAAAACAAATCACGTGAAAAATGGGCCCAAGAGAGATAATTTAAGAATAACTGGACTAGAGGCAGCTAGGTGGTGCAGTGGATAGAGCACCGGCCCTAGAGTCAGGAGGACCTGAGTTCAAATCCGACCTCAGATACTTGATGCTTACTAGCTGTGTGACCCTGGGCAAGTCACTTAGCGCCATTGCCTAGCAAAAAAAAGAATAACTGGACTCCCTGAAAATCATAAATTTAAGCTTAAGCACTATATTTTAAGAAATTGAAATTAAAATTAAAACTGTCCAGAGCCAACCAGGTAGAAATAATCCACTAATAACCTCCTGAAGGAAATCCCAAAAGGAAATGTTTCAAGAATTTCATAGCCAAGATCCAGAGTTCCCTTATCAAAGAAAAATTACTGTAAGCATCCAGAAAGAAGCTAAGTACTAAGGAACCACATAATCAGGATCACATGAGACCTCGCAGCTTCTAACAAAAATGAAAGATCTTGGAATACGATATTCCAAAGGCAAAAGAAGCTTACAACCAAGGATAACTTAGTTTACAAAGGTGAGCATAATCCTATTGAAAAAAAATGGATTCTAATACAGTAGGGAGTTTGCAAGTATTTCTGATAAAAAGGTTATGGTAGACTAGGAACTTTGAAACGGAAACAAGAGAAACTTAGGGAAATTTATTTGAGCAATAGGAAGACACTATATGATGACATAGTATTAACATTCTAACAGAGCAAAAAAAAAAGTGCCCTTACAGAACTTTAACGTATTCAAAGGGTATTGAGGGCATTAAATAAGAAAAACAGAGGACACAGGGATAGATTGGTTCTCTTCTGAGAGTTTTAAAAGAGAGAAGACAAGAGAGGGTAAGGAACACACCAGTGTAAAAAGGAGGATGAAGGGGACAGAACTTGGCATTTCTCACAACTGAGGTATGTGAGAAGAGTACCACAGGCATGGAAGAAGGGGTAGGGGAGTGGGTATCAGATGAATGTCACTTATCTTCAACAGACAGAGGAGGGTTAAACACTCACTGTTTGATGTAGAAATACGAAAGAATTTGGGGAGCTGGAGCTTAGGAAGAGAAGATAATACTGGGGAACTAGTTATAAGCAAAACCTTCCTAATCCTAACGAAGAAATTAAAAAGTGATAGAAACCCTAGAACCTATGGGAGTGCCTATCAATTTAGAGAATGGTTGAACAAATTTTGTTATGTGAACACATAATAGAATATTATGGCACTGTAAGAAACTACAAAGAAGGGTTACAGGAAAACAAGCAAACTAATGCACTGTTGATGGAACCGTTCATTGGTCTGCCCATTGTGGAAAGTAATTTGGAGCAATGTCCCCAAAGTCACTAAACTGTATATAACCTTTGACCCAACAATACCACTCCTAGGGTTATACCCCAAAGACATCAAAGAAAGAAGAAAAGAACTCATGTATAAAAATATTAATAACAATCCTTTTCAGAGTTAAAAAAAGGAAACTAAGAGAGTAGCCATCAATTAGGAAATGGCTAGACAAATTGTGGTATGTGAATGTAATGCAGTATCACTGTTTCATGTAAGAAATCACAAAATGGACTGTTTAAGAGGAAACTGAGAAGACCTGTATTAACTAACTAATGAACAGTGAAATGAGCAGAAGTAGGAGAATAATTTATATAATGACAACATTATAAAGAAAAACTGGAAAGACTTTGATCTCTGATCAATGCAATGATAAACCATTGTTCTAGAGAATGGAAGATGATGTCGGCTACCTGCCTCCTGCAAGAAGGCAGAACAGATGGATTCAAAATGCATATTATGACATACATTTCTGGACATATTTGATGCAGGAGTTTGTTTTGGTGGAGTGGAAAGGAGGGAAAATAATTCTTATTAATTGAAAGAACTAAATTTTAGAAATAACTTTTTTAAAAAATCAAAAAAGAAATGATTAAAGAGATAATGAAAGAATCCTAGATAAGAGTGACATAGAAGGAAATGAGCAGAAACTTGAGAACAACTTATACAAGAACACCACCACTGTAAAGAAAAACAACTTAATTGCTCTGATCAATCTACTGACCAAACCTCTCTAGAAGAACTAAGACAAAACACTCCAGGTGCAGAAAGAGATACATATTTTTGGATGTGGCCTCTTGTATGGGTTCATTTTGCTTGACTATGATAATTTGTTACAAGGTTTGCTTTTTTTTTTAATTCGGGGATGGCAATTTAGGAAGTTGAGGGTTTAGCAATATTGATAAAAAAAAGAGGGACATGAAGCATTTTTTCAATGCAGATGAGAGAACAGAAGAAAGCAAAAAGAAGCAGAAGTTTTGAAAGTTATGTGTGGAATCTATTATATACTTTAACAAGTAGGCAATATGAAATGGAGATTCAACAAATCATATCCCGTTTTTGTGTCCTGCTATGTATATGGAAAGACCTTTTTGGTTCAGTGTTTAACTTCAAAGTTGAATTTTTAAAAAAAAAACCTAATGTACAATTCTTCTGAAGATCCTCAATAGTGGCATATCTTCCATCTTTGAGGGCCAGTTATCAAATAAGAATTTGTTAAGTGTTTATTATATGGCAAGTATCATGCTAAATGCTGAGGATACAAAGAAAGACAAAAAAACTTTCTGCTCTTAAGGAGATCACATTCTAATGAAGGAGACAACACACAAAACACACACACACACACACACACACACATATACATACACACACAGTGTAAATGAAAAGCAATCTCAAAGGGAAGACACCAGCAATGGGGGGTACAGGAAAAAGTCTGCAGGAGGTAGAATTTGAGCTGCGTCTTAAAGGAAGACAGAGAAGACAGAAGATGAGATAAGGAGAGAGAATATTCTAGGCACAGAGAAGAATAAGTGAAAAGGCAGAAATGGAATGCCATGTGTGAGGAAAAGCAAAAAAGCCAGTGCAGCTGGCTCACTGAGTACATAAGAGTTCGCTTAAATAAGTTTCATTTACTTCAGTTATCAAAAAGTACTTAAAGTGACCACATGAATATCTATACCTATAAACAAATAGGGAAAAAATCACCAGTACATCAAACTCAAATCAGAAGGTACATCTTGAAATTTATAGCCTTCTCCCCCACCCCCAACTTTGAACATATATATTCGAAAGACTCCTACATTAGGTTCTGAAGTCCTTTCAAATATATAGTCATTCCTCACAAAAACCTGAGTGATTCTTCTTTTAACTGACAAGGAAACCAAAGCTCAGTATTACTAAGCATTTTAGTGGCAATACGCTTAGACTTCAGAGCACTTTTCCATTTTCTTTAAAAATTTCCAGGTCTATTGCTTAGCAGTAGCATCTTAATTTTAGCTTGAAGGATAACATAAATTTAGATCACATTATGGATTCTAAGTCCATTAAGAAATATCACAGTAACTACCAAAATTCAAAGGATTCATAACGCTGATGTTGAGGGGGACAAACTTAGCCACACCACTTTTCTAAACATTTCCAAGTCTTCCTTCATTCAGACCAACTAGCCAGTACACTCTCTGCCAAGGTCAAGTCATACAGTCCTAAACCAGAACAAATTCCAGATTGATTCATTCAGGTGAACCAATGCAGCACTTCTAGAGTCTCAAAGTACATGTGACTCTACAGGTTAAAACAGTGTATTTTGCAGATAACAAAAGCAAACATTGTTTGACACATCCATCCTAAGCATTATCCTAAACATAGACAGACACAAAAGAAAGGTTCTGACTGACTAACCTATCAGAGAATTATAATGTAAGCAATCAGAATGAGTACTACCCTCATACTTTAACTTAATCCAAAAAGGTAAGCTATTGACAGACAAGAAAAGAAAGCATGGCCCAAGGGGGTAGAGTTGCCTTCAGTCCCACAGTTCACTATGCCCTCAGTGCCGGGAAGGCAACTTTAAGAATAAATGAAGAGTAGGTCCCAATCTGCATAGGTGGAGGGAACTTCCTAATCAGGAATTCTCTATGCTAATGAAATCTGTCCCTCCCAAAACAGACAAAATATTGATATCTAATGCACTGTTCATAATTTTATGAATCGTCTATCAAAAATTCCTTATCTCCTACAATAGAAGAGACACATGTAGGTAGTACAATGGAAAGAAGTACAATGGCTCAGAAGTCAACCTAGATTCCACCTCTGATGCTTATTACATGTAATTTAGCTCATTTTTCTCATTTGATGGGTTTGGGTTATATAATCTGTGAGGTCCCTTCTAGCTCTGACCACATGATCCTATGAAAATGCCAAGAATATTCAATTTTCTTTATGTAAGTGCAATGTCCTTGTAACTGCTTCAAAATCTAAATATTACACCCCCCCCAGCCCCTGAGGTCATGAATTGTATAGCCTTTAGGAACTGCATTTTATTACATGAACCTCTTTGCTTAACTCTTGAGATGGAGAAAACAAATGGCGGGACTATGTCTTTCCTAAAAATGTCTGGAGCAACTGGTAAAACCTGGAACCTTGAACTCAAGTACTCTGGAGCTGCCAATCCTGAACTGCCGTAAAACTCCAGAGGAGGTCAGAGCTTTAAGCCACTCTGCTTGAGGAGGGAGAAAGGAGGACAGAGTGGGAGGGAAGAAAAAGAACTGAGAAGTGCTAGAATCCAGAAGACTGGGTCTAAGACAAGCTATAGGGGCAGAGTCATGCAATAGATAATCTTATGTACTATTTTGTTCATTTAATTGATTTTATGTAAGAAGAAAGCAGTATTTTATAGTTTAGTATGTCTTCTGTTTGCATGAGTGGCAAGTTTTATTATTCCAAGGTCAAATGACTGATGTTTGGTAAAACACAAATGATTTGGGGAGAAGTGTGGTTTTCCAGGAAGTAGGGGACCCACAGATATTCTGATAGGCAGCACAGGAGTGAATTTGGAGTCTGAGGATCTTGGTTCAAATCCCAGTTTTGTCATTTACTAACTGCATGAACCTGGGCAAGTCACAACCTCAATTTCCTCATATGTAAATAAAATAAGGGAGTCTAGATGGCCTCTCAAGTTCTTTCCCACTCTAAAAATCTGAGTGGACAAATTTACACTAGTCAACCCTTAGAATACCAGGATGGTCACTCAGAGAGAGTGGAAGCTAGAAGATATGTCTCCAGCTTCTAAAAGCCAGAGAGTTTGGCACTTCCTGGGAATGTCAGAGTGAGATTTCCCAGGTTCCAGTGGTTAACAAGGCCATTTATGATTTTCTACAATGACTGCTGTTGGTGGTGAATTTAGAACACGTTTAAGTTAGCAGCCATCTCTGTTATAGTTTTAGTATGAAATAAAAATGAAGCACTGCCATTCAGGTAATGCAAGTTAAGTACTAAATCTATTACATATCATTAGTTTCTCTGGCTTAAGATCATCCTGCAATTAAACCTACAGATAAATGCTTAAGTTTAAACAGTCAATTCCATTTTTAAAATATCCTATCCATGTCCATACTTTCAAATATGGAGAAATGGAGAAAATAATTACAAGCTGTTAGCAATAAGACCGAAGTACAACTTTATTCCAACTTACATAAATACGAATAAATGTTAGATACTGTTAACCCTAAACAGATTTTGTTAAGCTATCTCTAAATGCAAACCTGAAAGCTGTGGAGAAAGACCAATTTATACATACAACTCCCCAAAAATGACCAGAGGCTTCTTTTCTGGATTTTTCAACTGATGGAAAAGGTTTTTTTTTTTGTATTACAAAAGGACCACCCAAGTGTGTCCAAATGTAAAATTTGGATAGTTTTGTGAAATTTGCTGGGAAGGCAAATTACTGCTGTCTCAAACACAGAAAGAGGACCCAGGGCAGACTTCTGCATCTCTGAGAGTCAATGTGATATAATGAAAAGAGCGCTGGCTTTGGAGTCAAAGGAGCTAGGTTCAAATTCCACTTGTACCATCACTTACCTTTTATGTGACTTTGGGCAAGCCACTTAAACTCTCTAGGTCTCTCAATTTCTTCATCTGTAAAATGAAGGGGGCTAAACCAGATGACCTCTAACTCTATGGTCCTATGATGCTGTGCTTTAAAAAATCTGCATTCAAAAGGGCAGCTAGGTGGAGCAATGGATAGAGCACTGGCCCTAAAGTCAGGAGGACCTGAGTTCAAATCCTGACCTCAGACCAAACACTTGACACTTACTAGCTGTGTGACCCTGGGCAAGTCACTTAACCTCAACTGCCTTAAAAAAAAATCTGCATTCAAGATCCACTACATAGTTAAATGGCAAGTTTGGTGATTGTGTGACCAAAGAAACAAAAATTGCTCAGAGACTAAGAGTTCTAAAGGACTTGGACCCCTTGGCATCAGACGTTCCTTTAATGTCCTTTTCACTTTAACATAAGTAAATTTTATTCTTTTTTAGAACCGTTAAAATTGATGAAAAAGATTTGCATTTTTAAAAAATCATAATTTTAGGTCATAAACAGATACATCAATTCTATCTTTGTTTCTTTAGGTGTTGGAAAATTGGTCAGAAGGCCTTTAGCTTCCACATACTGATTCTTCCTTTATTATCTATGGTTAACAAGAATTTTCTGTCTGAAGGGATCTAAAAGCATTCTGGCACTGGGATGGGGCCTCATATTAGTGGGCTATAATTTATTTTAACTTTTTATATATACTGTAAAGTGAAACTTGTTTCCTCAATTAATGGAAATTCTATTCCAACAGACAAAGCAAACAAAAAAATTCTAAATTAGTAATACATACAATCATAAAGCATTGTTACAAGTAAGTTATATTTAAGTTACCTGTACATATCATTTATTTCCAACAAGTCTGATGAACTGAAAGTTCACTTAATCCTAACACCCAAAGCTCCTTGTGGTATTCTCTAGCTCTAACTCTATTCTATGGCTAGATGTACCTTTCCAATTATTCTCCATATAGTGTAGGTCTAACCATGCTACAACCCTCCTCAAAAATTTTCAGTGGCTCCTTGTTGCCTCTAGGATAAAATACAAATTATTCAGCCTATTACAGCCCTTCACAATCTGGTTTCTATCTAACTTTACAGACTTATTTGGCTTCCCTTCCCACACTCTGGTTCCAGACAAACTAGCCTAGTACCTTGTTCCTTGAATTTAACATCTCCTCTCTTGTGCCTTTACACTTCCCTATTTCCTGAAATTCACTCACTCTTCACCTCATCTATTAGACTCTCTAGCTTCCCGGAAAACAGTTTAGCAGAAACTAGATACAGATCAACATCTCACATCATATACAGAGATAAGGTCAAAATGGCTACATCAAAGGTAATATTACAAGAAAATTATTATGAGCAAAAAAAAAATTGGAAAAATTAGAGGGACATGGAATATTTAACCTGTCAGATTTAAGGATAAGGGAAGAACTTATGACCAAAGAAGAGACAGAGAGCATTACAGGATGTAAAATGGATAATTTTTATTATATCAAATTAAAAACATTTTGCACAAACAAAACCGATAAAGCCAGAATTAGAAGGGAAGCAGTAAACTGGGGGAATTTTTTACAGCAAATTTCTCTGATAGAAGCCTCATTTCTCAACGTAGAGAGAACTGAGTCAAATTTATAAGAATATGAGTCGTTCCCCAATTGATATGAACGGGCTGTTTTTGGACAAAGAAAGCAAAGCTATCTGTAGTCACATAAAAAAAATGCTCTAAATCACTACTGGTTAGACATGCAAATTAAAACAACTCCGATGCATCACCTCACACCTATTAGATTGGCAAATATCACAAAAAAGAAAAATGACAAATGTTGGAGAGGGTGTAGAAAAACTGGGATACTAAATGCACTGCTGGTAGAGTTGTGAACCGATCCAACCATTCTAGAGAGCAATTTGGAACTATATCCAAAGGGCTATAAAACAATGACTGCATACCCTTTGACCCAGAAATACTACGACTAGATCTGCACCCCCAAAGACATCAAAGAAAAAGGAAAAGGAGCTATACGCACAAAAATATTTAAAGCAGCTCTTTTTGTGACGGCAAAGAATTGGAAATTGAGGCGATGCCCATCAATTGGGGAATGGCTGAACATTTTGTGTTATATACATACACATCCCTTTTAACCCAGCGATACCACTAATAGGCAGACTCCTAAAAGGTCAGAAATGATTGATATGTGCAAAAATGCTCAGAACACTTTTTCTTGCAGCAAAAAACTGAAAACAAAGTGAATGTCCATCAATTGAAGAATATTTTAACAATACTGCACTGAAAGAAATGATGAATATGAAGCATTCAGAGAGACTTGAGAAGACTTATATGAACCGATGATGAATAAGCAGAACCAGGAGAGCAATTTACAAGATTACCATAATGTTAAAAAAAAAAAAAAGACAAACAACCCTGCAAGACTTTAAACAGTGACCAGTCATGGATTCTGAAGACTGATGTTGAAGCAAGAGACCTTCTCCCTGCTAGCAGAGAGATGATGGCCTAGGGATAAAAAATGAGACATTTTCAGACTGCACATATTTGTTACAAGGGGGTTAGATAAATTAGTGGATAGGGAGACAGATGCAAAAAAAAAAAAAGACTATCAGTAAGACTTTTTTAAAATTAGAAAAAATCCAGAAGAAAACTTAAAGAGCACAATTTTGTTATTACCTTGTTAAATGTATTATATACTTAAAAAATAAACTACATAATCAGTGTTCACATCATACGCAATCTTTTTAGCTCTTCTCTGTAAAACGAAACGGTGGTAGTGTTTGTTGATGACAGGTTCATAACATAAAGGAAATTCAATTTTTTAAAAAAGTCTTGAAATTTAACATGAAATACACTTGTAAAGTGGTAGTAATTCACTGCCAAGCCAAATTCAAACTATTTTCACACAAATATTGGAGGAGCAAACTATCAAATCTATGTAATGGTATTATTGACTTTGCTTGCTTTGACAAAAGTTTTTCTTTTTTCTTGTTGACAGTAACTTAGTTTTTTTAAGTCTTTAAGAGCTGAGTTATAGTGTACACTACTACAGCAATTTCTGATTTTTAAGGATCCAGTAAGGTACAGAACACTAATTCATAATAAAACATGATTCATAATCACTCTAACTGTATTCTGAAAAGTGTTACACTATATAGACATTTTACATAAAATAAGCAACTTGAAACAGTCCAATTGGTTTCCTTTTTTTATATCCTTAAACTAAAGCAGGTGGGTCTATTTCATATTTTTGACCAAAAATTTTATCTGGGCTATGTCTGGGTAGGGGCCAGTAAGAACTGTTATTTGAAAACTTGTACTGGACAGTTTAACAGTTGTTTTTTATCCCAAAGCTGCTGTAACATGCTGTGACACTGATGCTTTAAGAGAAAATGCAGTTATAAAAACAGCTCAGAATTAAAGAAAACTTAATTTTAAAAAAAGCAAATCAATTGTATAAGATCAATTCATTCACTTTTAGGCATTATGTTAGTTAAAAAGTTCTTTAAAAAGAGAGGATTTTGCTTATGATAGCATAAAAAGAAGACAAGCAGATAGACTCAGGTCAGGTTTCCATGACATTCACATAATCAGCTGATTCAATGTAGTAAGGGGGGAAAAATCAAATTAGTTGTTCCTAAGAAAAAACTAGATAATTCAGTCACAGCAATTCCAACAGTATTTGCAAACACTCATATTATTCCGAATAACTGCAAAACCACTGTTAAAACCTTTAAAAACCATCTCTTTCTCAGCAATGAGACATGTCCCATGCATTGTGTTCTAAATTCAAAGTAGAATTCTACGCCATTATTCTCTTGTTAGAACAGCTGAAGTTTAATTTAAGATGGAACTACGATTACATAAAAGTTGAGAAGGAAAGACCTGTGTGGTTAATGGGGAATTTGTTTCTGCTAAAAGTTAACAAAAGTAAAAGTTAATGTTTTGTATGCATTGGTAAAGGTTAAGACTAGATTATCTAAACTCATTTAAAATTATAATTATGATTTTCAAGAGTCCTTATTTTATTTTTTAACCGTCATATTTATGATATTTATGTTGCCAGTGGCCTCCTGAGTTTGAAGAAACTGGGAGACCGTAAGGTCCTTAACCTAAATCAAATGCCACGATCTTGTTTTTTCAATCCAGGAAGGAGGCATAATTTATATTGAGTATGACTGTTAAGTGGCAAACAACAGTTTTGGCCAGAAAAGAAAATCAAATGCATTTTTCCTAGAAATAATGGTAGTTTTCCAAATACACACTCAATCCCTACTGAATTAGAAACTAGCCTTGATACTTAAATACTTTGTGAAAGTTCTAAATTGAACTTGTTTTCTGAAAAAGGGGGGAAAGAAGAAAAGGGGTATTTGCCAGTTTTTCTTTTTCTTTCCTATCCATTTCTAAACTTCTCTAATAAGTCTATAAAGGAAAATAACATGACCTAGTGAAAAAATCACTGAACTAGTCAGGAGAACTATTCTAGACATGGCTGTGCCACTTAAGATTGACCTTCAGAAGGTCAGTCTTCCTAGACCTCAGTTTCCTTATTTGTGAAATGAGAAGATTAAACTAAATGACCTCTAAAGCCATCTCCAGTTTTAAAATCTTAAACGCAAGATAAAATCCATAGCCTCCAGGACACCAGGCTAGTTCCCTGGAATAACTCATTTCGCAAGGCTTCTGAGTCCTCAGGTCTATGTTCCCATTCCCTTCCCCCTACTTCCACAATGAGCAAAAAGACAATTTGAGGCTTGAAAACTATCCTCTTTTGACCAGGAGAGAAAAAGTAAGCCAATGATTATGACCAAATAGAGAAAGAAGGTCAACTCTGCATCCACTCAATGACTTCCCCAAAGTTCTTGTGACCATTTCTTAACACTGCATAACACTAAAACAGATTTGGGGATTTTTTCTTCTGATTGCACACGCCTGAAAAGAGCAAGGACAACTTCCTCCTCATCAGCTTTGACTGAAGACTCTAAAGGGTGGAGTGGGAAAACCACAGACATCACACAGCAACTTTCTAAAGTAAGCAGCCAATATGCAGCGGTTTGCTACCCCAAGTTCCCAATGTGGTTTTCCTTTAGAAGTCCAGCCATGGTCTCTCCAGCTCCTAATATCAACACACCAAATGCACAAAATGGCCAGATTTACCATCCACACTACAGTATCCCCAAAGGATCAGGACAGTGAAAGAAAAGACTACTTTTTGGCCATGGCAAAAAAGAGAGTCTGAGTTATTAAAAATATAGGACGTCAGGTTTCCTTATAGACCCCCAAACAAAAATAACCACTTGCACTTTCAATTCAATTTCTATTCAATTCACTAAGCATTAAGTGCCTACTATAAGTCGGGCATTATACTAGGAGACACATAAAAAGACAAAAATGGAACATACATGATATTTATTACAGCATTTTAAAGCTTGCAATGCACCTTATTCATTATTTCGTTTGATCCCCACAACAACGCTGAGGTAAGTCTGAGATATCACTGTCCCCATTTTACAAACTGGGAGACTGGGGTCTTAGAAAGGTTAAAAGTGACTTGCCCGTGGTCACACAACTTAAAACTTGCCTCTGGAATTCCCCAGCTGTTGTTTTTAAACAGTGTCAGAGTCCATATTCGAACCCTCGTCTTTCTGACCCTTCGCCAAATCCAGCACTCAGTCTAGTATACCACGGAGGCCTCCGGCTTTGAGAAAAGCCTAGCCCAGACGGCCTGAGTTCAAATCCAGCCACTAGCTGCATGACCCTAGTCGAGTCACTTCAACTCTGTGCCTCAGTTATAAAATGGATCCTTATGTTACTTACCAGGGTTGTTGGGAGGATTTGTAAAGCAAAAAAGTGGGTGCCTCATAAATGCTTGATTTGTTTGCTCAGAGGGAGAATGCTATTTCACTGGAGAATCCTCGATGGAGGGCCCAGCCCAAGTCCCTGCCCCAACATCACTGTCACCCGCACCCGGAGGACGGCCAGCCATTTGGCTCTCCTCACCTGCACCAGGTAGGACCCGCGGAGGCCGGCAGACCCCACTCTCCCCAGCTGGGGGGGGAGGGCGATGCCCGAGCCTGCCCCCCGTGCGCCCCTCCCCGTGCCCCCCGTGGCCTTCCCCCCGCCTCACCTTGAGGATGTTCTCGAAGATCGTGTCCCGGAACTCGAGCAGCGCCTTCTGGTCGAACTCTCGGCCGTGGATGATGCGCATCTGCTTCAGGAAGGTGGACTTGCCGCTCTCGCCGGCCCCGAGCAGCAGGATCTTCACCAGGCGCCGCACCGCCCTGCGCTCCCGGGCCAGCAGCGCGTCGATCTCCCGGCTCCGCCGCCGGGCCTCCCGCTCCGAGTCCCGGCTGCCGCCGCCGCTGCTCCCGCCGCCGCCCCGGCGCTCCCGCCCGCTGGCCTCGGCCGGCAGCAGGCAGCGGCTGAGGGTCCTCACTACCCCGGACATGGCCCCGCCGGCCGCGGAGAGGACGGACTGAGCAAAGGGGGGACGGCGGGAGCGGGGGCGGGAGGCGGCGGCCGCCCCTTCACGGCCCCCCCGCGGCCGTCTGCATCCGCCGCCGCCGCGTTGAGCCCGGATCCCGAAGGCGCCCAGCCCCCTCCTCCCCCGGCTAGGAGCCGGGGGCCATCGGAATAGCCCCAGCCCGCCCTCTGGGGGCGGCGGCCCCGCGGCCGAGGGGGAGGGGAGCGCCGCTCCTCCGGCCCGGGGCGGAGGCGGCCGAGGGGCGCGGCAGCTAGCGGGGAGCTGCCGACGCGACCCCCGGACGGGCAGAGGAGGGGCACAGACGGGGGCGAAGCCGGGCTGCTGGCGGCCTCCAAATCCTAGCGGACGGAGACTCAGACTCGAGTCCCTGAGTCAGTGACCAGAGCCCGGGCAGTCGTCGCCACCGCCCGCTCCCAACTCCACACTGGCTCCCAGCAAGCCGCTCCGACCCCCCGCTGAGGATAGGAGGTTGGGGGGGAGCGATGGAGGGGTACAGGCAGGGGCGTGTGTCGCCCTCGCTTCGGCCCAAGGGATTGGGCGGGCTATTGTCAATCCGATACAGGACGCTCTCCGATTGGTATGTTATTCCTCCAGAAGACTTCAGAGCTCGACTTGGGCGGGGTCAGGGAGGAGGGACGGTGGATGGGAGGCGGGGTTCAAGACGTCGTTCTCGGGCTCTACGCTCCTCATTGGACTTCTCAGCAGAGATCCTTTCTTTCAGAATGAAAGGGAGGCGGGGACTGGGGGGGATGGAACGGCCACCCACTATTGCAGGCTGCTATTGCTCGATAAGCAAGTCAATCCTCTTGGATTGCCTTCGGATTGGATCGTTACCCTTGGATGGGCGTGGCACTAGGAGTGCCAGGTGTACCGAACCCAGTCCCAGTTTTCTGGGTACTCTCCAGGTCTAAAGGGCTACTGAATCACCGAGAAGAACCACTAGACTTTCGTCATCTAGGGGACTGGGCTATATTATAAAATTCCGGAAATGACTTTGAAAGGTCGTGAAGACCATCCCTCTGTCTTTACAAAAAGCTTCAGCTAAAGCCATCTTTATTGAATACCACTAGATGCGGGGAAGAAGGGGTTGGTATATTTTAAACCAGCCACTGACTATACGTCAAGTTTTTTTAAAAAAAAAAGGAATTCGGAGCTTAAAAGATAAACAGCAATGAGCAAATTTGGAAACTAGCCTTTGCACTTCAGGCAAAAAAAAATCCATTTACTCAGCATATTCTCCCTTAATTATAGACTACTAATAAATTAAGCTATTTGCTTTTCACAAGAAAATTTTAATTTAAATAATACCTTGCACTTATATAACTCGAGTGTTAAAGCCTTTCTTCACAAAAATCCAGTGAATTGTTATATGATGGAGATCCATTTTGTGGATTGAGAAACTGAGATGTACTCTTAGTCACATGGCCAGTAAGTGACTGAGGCACAATGGTAATCTAGGTCTTCTGATTTGGTCAGGAACTTTTACACTGCACTTAATTGGATAGTGAAACTTGCTAAACACTTTGGTATGAAAACTTCTCTTTTAAGCCTCGCAAAGGCAAGGACCTTTGTACTTTGGTTAAAACCATACTAAGACTTTTGGGATACTTTGTATGGATCTAGTAAACAATTTTAATGTTTGTTAAATTGAATCAATCATTACTTAAAACAGGGCTTTAGCAGTTATCTCTTGGAATTGCAAATGTGAATAAAAGAGTAATTCATGAATTTAATCATTGATATGAATGACATCACTTCAAAGCATCTGTGATTTCCTTGTTAATCCCTCTAGCTTGCTCCCCATAACCTTGCACACCTTAGTAGGGAATCTTCAAGAGTTGGTGTGGCCAAAAACATTAATCAGTCTGTGGTCTCTCTGGTAATGAAACTATCCAAATTTAGCTAGGCTAGTCCATTACCAAAACTGTACCAAAGATTTTCCTGTATAATATCTGAGATGGATGCAAAGTTTTAGGCAAACAGTGCCTGTCACATAAGTTCTTAGTAAATATTTGTAGACTCTTTGAAGTCCTCTACCTTTTAGAATCTTTTCCTTCAAAGCTCAACTCCTGCTATTAGGGGAAACCTTGATTCCACCAGTTATTAGAACTCCCCCTCCCTCCTCACCCCCACTCTTCTTTCCCTCTCTTCTTCTTCCTCTGATTCATAGAAACCAGCAAAGTTTCTGCTCTGTTGGAATAGCTTTTGAGAACCCAGGGACGCTTCTGTGCCACAGTGAGGCATCAGAGAAGACTTTAGTGAAAACTGCTAATTGCATAGTCACAACATAGAAAAATGGTGATTTTCAAGGACTCATTTCCTATACTTTTCTCTGAAGTCCTCTTCTTCCTTCAAAAAACAAGCTAAATACAAACATTAAAAAACAAGGTTTTCCTTTTCATTTGCATACCTCATTTTTGTCATTATCCTCTTGTCCATTGTAGATAAGAAATTAGCTGATTTGGAATCATAGCACTTAGATCTGCACAAGGTATGTGCCCCACAGTTCCTCTAACTCAACCCCTTCATTATGCACATGAGGAAACTAAAGCTGAGAAAAGGGGAACTATCTCACGAAGTTCTCTTTGAATCCAAGTTCAGGATACTTTCTAGTGCACCATGCTACCTCACATTCAAAATATTCAGCTTAATAGTTTTAACTCCCAGAATACATTTCCTCTATCCTTCCTTGCAGTGGGGACTTGCCCTATCTGTCAGACACAGGAATTTGTTGTATTCTGCCTGTTTTTAAATCACTGGTGGTGGCTGCTGTGGCTTTCTGTAGCATCCATCCAGCACAGTAAGGAAATGGAATTAAGGGACAACTGTGTCCTCGATGTGGGCAGGCCTGAGGATGAGAGGTACCAGGACCTCCTGCAATATAAAACTTGATCCTTGAATCACCCCTGAAGGATCAGACTTAGAACTAGAAGGGACCTTCAAAGTTATCTGGTCCATCCATTTCATTTTATAGGCAAGGAAACTGATTCCCAAAGAGGTTAAATGCCTTGTCCAACATGACACAGTGGGGTAGAGCAAGGATCTGAAACCAGTTCCTGTGACTCCCAGTCCCAGCACTCTTTCTACTATGGTGTGTTGATGCCTCTTGGTCTCCTAGGCCATCTTTCTTTTCCTATTTAGGCCTCAGGGGGTTGGCCTATCTGTTATCCTTTATGCTAACATTACCTGTTGTTAACAAACAAGATTTCTTTCTTTTCCCAGCTTACTGCAAAACAAATCAGATATAATTCTTTGTGAACTTCAGAGGATTTGTTACTACAAGTAAACCAAAGGGCACCTCATGACACAATCTTATCTGTATCATAAACCAATGCTAACTGATAGTTTTGGTGGCAGAGCTGGTCTGTTTGGAGACTGTGTGGAGAGTCAAAGCTAGCCAACTCAAATTTGCCTTTGTTTGTACATACCATATTAAATATTCGCTCAGCTGTATTCTCTGTTAGTTTGCCAGGAATTTGCTGTGTTAGTTTCATTTTTGTTGACTTTGATTTGAACTTTGTTTTCATTGAAAAAAGTGCATATATTCATGTGGGAGTTATACTCTAGCATACCCAATAAATTTTACTATTACTTCACACCACCCCCACCCTCACCCACAAAGGGTCTCAAGCTCCATAGTCTAGGAAGCTCTGATCTAAGGCAAAGAAAAGTTGTGAGGCTTATCCCACCCATTAAAGCACACCAATTAAATTACAGATCTTCTGAAGTATTAAAGTAAACAAAAAAGAAACTCGTAGGGAGTGAAAAGATCCATTCCTGTCTCTATCTTCTCTTCTACCAATAATTATTCTTCCCCACCCCCATTGTTCCCCCCTCCCACAAATCCAATGGACAGACAATTATACATAACTACTAAATGATCAGTCAGTAAGTCAATAAGCATTTATTAAACGTGGTATGCTTACTATGTGCCAGGCACTATGCTAAGTGCTGAGTATGTACAGAAAGACAAAAATGGTCCTTGCTTGCATTCTAATGAGGGAGAAAACATATAGAAAACGAGGTTTATAGAACATACGTTCAGAGAAGAGAGAAGGGAATCTAAAGGGGAAAGGCATTAGCAGTTGGAGGTATTGGAAAAAGCTTCCTATGGAAAACAGGATTTGAGCTGAGTCATGAAGGAAGCCTGGAAAGCTGAGAGATGGATGTGAGGGGGCAAAGCCTTCCAGGTATTTTGGAGGAATAGCAAATGGAAAGGTGTGGAAATGAGACTTAGAGGGTGGTGTTTACACAACTGCAAGTGGCCTAGTATAGCTAGACTGTAGAAAGCCTGGAAAGGAGTAAGGTAAAGTATGAGAAAACTGGACAGGTAGGAAGGGACCAGTGTTATGATTAGCTTAAAATGTCAAATAGAGGAGTTTATGTTTAATCCTCAAGGTAATAGAAAGCTATTGGAACTCATTGGGACTGGAGGTGTGTGATATATAGTCAGATTTGCACTCTAGGAAAATCACTTTAACTGCTTCACAGAGGATGGATTGGAAGAAGGGAAACCAATTAGAAGGCTATTGCAATAATTTGGGCTAGAGGTGACTAAGACCTGAACCAGGGTTTGTGGTTGTAGAAGTGGAGGAAAGGAGGCATAAACTAGAGATGTTGTGAAGATACAAATGGCAAGATTTAGAAACAGGTTGGATGTGTGGAGTGATTGAGAATCCACCTAGTTGAGAAATCCAAGATGACATAAAGGTTGTAAGTCTGGGTGAATGGGAGGATGCTGATGCCCTTCACACCCTCTTCCTTCCCCTATAGCATCCAGCCTAGATCAGCTCTGGAGTAAGGTAATAAGTAGGACATGAGGATTTGAAGGGAGCTCAAGGTGCTTCTAGACAATAGCTTACTCAGCTGCATACCAACCCTATCATTCTCCTTTCTCTCTCATTTTTAGTCTCTTCCCACTCTCACCACAAAGAGGGAGATATTCCCAAGCAGTAGAAGGAACTTCTGGTAACCTCTAGATTGTTGATCATGTATGTGCAGGTAACTTCCTGTCACTGAGATACAAGTTAGTATTTCTGATGAGCTGCTGTCTTCTAGAGTCTCCTCTGGGCTACTCTTTTTTATCCTCTACTACCATCTTACAGAAGTCTGTCTTTAGATATTTTGAACTCCTTTATACCACACTTTGAACCACTGCCATTTGGACTCTCTCAGCCCAAATTCTTATCTGAATTATGGCCTGAACATTCCTTTTAAGTTTATACCTCTGGGTCGCAGAGCTATAACTGGGAAGAATAGTGCTTTTCTCTGCGATACTGACATAGAGAGGGCAGCAAAATTCCCCCCTATGAGAGACTCCCCTCATTAACAGCTTGCTTCACAATCCTCTACCTCAGGTCTGATCATGTTGAAAGAGAGAATGATCCATCTCTCTTTCGGCACAACTAAACCCATGGTTAGACAGCCTTCTGAGTTGCTGCTATTTCCCCATTCTCCCCACCCAATATGTTTTTTGCCCTACATGAAAATATTCTTATTATGGCTCTATTGAATTGGAAGCCTGGGTCCCTTCAAGAAATTGTCCCAGAGACTCCCTTAGCAAAACTACAAAGGAATTGTGGAGAGATTTCTTTCAACCCCCATTAAACCTCTGATTTATGCAAGTCAACTTGAGAACAAGAATGAAAAGGGCCAGGTAGAGCTGATGACCTTTGCTCTATTTTCCATGGGCAACCAAAATTGCTATACTCCTCACACATGAATATTAAAATATTCTACCTATTCATTTCTGTTTCATTGGGAGCTGTCTCTGGATAGCAACAATGCAATCCAAATTTCAAATAATTTGCTTTGTTGTCCTATAAACTATTAAAATGACCTGGAAATTCTACTATTTCATCAAACTCAGTGAATCAGGTTAGTAAGAATTACGATAAAACTATCTGTGAGTCACAAAAGATTGAGGGCAATAAAACATGCAGAATTACAGGCTAAAGAAACTTTGTGATTACTCACAAAAAGCCAAGCCGATTAGACCCATCTTCCATAAATTACTACTATAGCTACATATATATACTATAGCTACACATATACTATAGCTACATATTATACTATAGCTACATATATACATATAGCTACATAATACTACTGTATTATGGCTATGCAGGTGGTACAATGTAGGCTGCAAGGTGGTAATAATTTTAAAGCTTTCAAACACTGAACTGAGTACCCTGACACAAAAACCCAAGCAACTTTGGTAGCAAAGGCAGTTCTCTGATTGATTCTCCCAATTTTTGTTTTGAAAAATATGGTCATTGTATATCTCCCTGACTCATAAGACTTGTGTTTTTAATCAGTTGACTGACTGCATTTGTTGCAGAGCCACTATTAGGCAAAAATGAGACATGTATAAATTTGCTCTTGGCTTCTTCCTATCTACCTTCCAGTACTCCTTTGTATACTCCTATCTCTCCTATGTTTGCATGCTTATACTGTGTCCGGTCCCTGTAGGACCTTCAATCCAATAACTGAATTGAATTTAACAAACATTTATTAAGAGCTCACAAGGTTAGGTGCTGGAGATACAAAAGTAAAAAAATGTCAGGCACTGCCCCCAAGAATTGTAACTGCCCATTACAGTCTAATGGGGTGAGGAAGATAGCCAGATAGGTATACAAATAAGTACAACACACGAAAAAATATGATAAAGGTCAAGGACAAAGCATCATGAGAAATGTAAGAGAGAGAGAGAGAGAGAGACAGAGACAGAGACAGAGACAGATTGCCAGGAATTAGGAGAAGTGCTGAAGGCTAAAGTTCTGCAAATGGACCCTGAAACAATTCTAACAAATAGGAAAAGGGAAGAGGTCAGAAAGACTGAAATAGGTGCAGAGGAAACTCAGTTACCAACTTAGAGTTTCAAAAGATCATGGAGAATAGCAGGACCATTGCAGATTGAAGGGGCACATACTATCCCAATTTAAAAAAAAAGGAAATGGATGAAACATGCAAACTGTAAGCCAATAAGCTTGACTCAACTTTTGTGCCAATAATAAGTGATATTGGCTAATATTTTTATGGTGCTTTAAGGTTTGCAAAGCGCTTTACAAATACTTTAAAAATCCCTTCCACATCAAGAGGGTTAGAGGTGAGGCACCTCCATGATCTGGAAAATCTGTGTAAAAGTTTTTGGCCCTCCCTTCCTACTAGAGAAGAAATTTGAATTTTTTCTTTTTCTTTTATGGGGTATTTACGGTACCTTATTATAAAATTTGGTTTAATATTATATAATATTATACACATATTTTATGCATTTCTGAGTTTCTAAACTTTTTCTGTTGTCTGCTGGCCTTCAAGTCTGTGGCTTCCACGAAACTCTCTAAAAATTCCCATTTAATTTCTTATGCCAACCCATGACATATAGAAGCTGCGATGGAGAAAGTTGAGATGTAAAAGGGATAACTGTATTATCTTATCTGAGGATCCTCACAAAACTCTGGTAAGGGAGATGCTATTATGGTGAGGAAACTGAGGCAGACAGCAGTTAAATGACTTGCCCAGGGTCACACAGATAGTAAGTGTCTAAGGTTAGATTTGAACTCAGGTTCTGAGACCTCCTAACTCCAGGTCCCAGGCTCTATCCCCTATTCTACCAAGAAATGATTAGTGAAAAGGTAGAAAAATAAGCAATGATCTCAAAGGCCGTGCATGGCTTGATCAAGAGCAAGTCATATCAGACTAATCTTATTTTCTTTTTAAGCAGTATTAAATTAGTAGACTAAAAGAATACTATAGCTGTAGTTTAATCTAGAATTTATCAAAACACTTGATAAAGTTTCTCGTGTTTCTCGTGCTGTTGTTATAGAAAAGATGAAAAAAAAAGTGAGCTATATATTTAAATCATTTCAGAACTGGTTTGAATGGCTGAATCCAAAGTCAAGTCCAGTCAGTGAGCAGTTATAAGAACCTGTCACTGGGCAAAGCACTGGGGATACAAAGAAGGCAAACAAAACAAAACAAAATCCCCATTACTGCTCTCAAGAAGCTCACAGTCTAATGGGAGAGACAGAATTCAAAGAACTATGTACAAACAAGATATAAACAGGATAAATTGGAGATAATTAACCGAGGGAAGGCACCAAGGTTAAGAAGGTCTAGGAAAAGCTTCTTGAAGAAAAGAGTAGTCGTGAATGGTCTGATATTAACTTGGAGTCAGGTATCCAATGGTATGAGTTATACGTGGTGGAATGCTGTTTAATATTGTTATCAATGTCTTGTAAAGGTGCAGATAACATGCTAACTAGATTTGCAGGTGACATAAGCTAGGAGAAGTCGCTAACACACCGAATGACAAAGCCGGGAAACAAAAAGATTTGACAGACATTGGCCCAATCTAATGAGATGAAATTTAGTAGGGATGAAATGAGTTTTAAAAAAATCCACTTTATAAGTGCAAGAGAGGGATATAACAACAATTTGTCCAAAAAGACAAGTGAGTTTTGGTGGATTACGAGCTCATACTAATCAAAAGAATGATGTTGTTAAGTATTTTTTTCAGTTGTGTCTGACTCTCTGTGACCGCATTTGGAGTTTCCTTGGCAGAGTGCAAAGTGGTTTGACATTTCCTTCTCCAGCTCATTTTAGAGATGACAAAATCCAAGGCAAACAAGGTTAAGTGACTTGTCCAGGGTCATGGAGCTAGTAAGTATCTGAGGGCAGATTTGAACTCATGAAGATGAGTCTTCCTGATTCCAAGCCCAGTGTTCCATTCACATCGCCAAAAGAACTATATGCTAGTCAAAAAAAAAAAAGGCGACTCTGACTTTGGTCTGAGTTTAGGGAGGAGACAGAAATAAGTGTTAAATAAACACCTACAATGTGCAAGGCACTGTTCTAAGCACTTTACAAATATCACTTCGTTTGATGCTCACAACAAGCCCTGTGAGGTAGGTGCTTTTATTATCCCCCCTTCATAGTTAAGGAAAGCACAGATTAAAAGACTTGATCACATCTAGTAAGCTTCTGTGGCTATATTTGAGCTCAGATCTTCCTGACTCCATGCCCGGTGCTCTATCCACTGTGTCATCTAGCTGCCTGTAAATGAGGTAATCCTGTTTTGGTTTGCACTAGTCCGGGGGTTATTACCTGGGGACTATAGATCCCTATAGTAGGAATAAAATGGGTTTAGAAAAACCAACTTCACAAGTACAAGGAGTTTATATATTGGGATGGAAAAAATGGCATCTTTATTTTCCCTAACCTCTAACTGAAATTTAGCATTTCCTTCAATTATTTAAAAATATTCTGAGAAGGCATCCCTCCATAAGCTTTCCTGCATTGTAAAAGGGGTCGATGACACCCATACCAAGGTTAGGATCACCTGCTACGGTCAGACTATGTCTGGAATACAGGATTCATTCTAGGGCACCATGTTTTTAGGAAGTGCATCCATAATCTGAAGACCTTCAAGAAGAAGAAGAAGACAATCAGGGACAGCTAGGTGGCTTAGAGCACCGCCCTTAGAGTTAGGAGGACCTGGCTTCAAATTTGGCCTCAGACACTAGCTGTGTGACCCTGGGCAAGTCACTTAACCCTCATTGCCTCAAAAGAAGAAGGAGGAGGAGGAGGAGGAGGAGGAGAAGGAGAAGAAGAAGAAGAAGAAGAAGAAGAAGAAGAAAGAAGAAGAAGATGACCAGGATGACAGAGTGTCTAGTACAGGGGTGGGGAACCTGTGGCCTTGAGGCCATATGTGGTCTCCTAGGCCCTTGGATGGGGCCTTTTGACTGAGTCCAAGTTTTACTGAATATACTATTTTATTAAGAGGATTTGTTCTGTGAAGACCTACAGGATCCAGACCTAGAGGTCCAGATGTGGCTTTGATGCTGCAGGTTGCCCACCCCTGCTCTAGTATGTCACACACATGAGCTTCTGTTGAAGGAACTAAGAATGGTTAGTCTAAAGTAGAGAAGACTTGGGGAGGAACAAGAAAACCTTCTTGGAAGATTTGAAGGATTATCCTGTGGAAGAAGTAATGGAAATGCTGTCTGGCCCTGGAGGACAGAAATAAGATTGTCTTATAAAAAAGGTCAATGTAGGGTAGGCACCATGTAAGGAAACACTTCCTAGAAACAAACAAACAATCCAATATATTTTGGGGGAGTCTGGACCTGTGATTTCATTGGTATAGGGAACTTCTGGTGAAGAGATTTCTAGTCTTAGTGGAACCTTGCAGCTTTTTATAGACTAACCCAGAGTCATGAACTCTGTATGATGCTTCCAAGGGAGGCAAGACTCATACCCAGGTCACTCTGGCTGCCTCTCATCTTTCCAATCTGAAATAACCAAAAGTAGAATGAGCTGCTCTAGGAGTTGGTCGGCAGCTGCTGGTACAGAAGATAGAACACTAGGTCTGGAATCCAGAAACCTACATTCAAATTCAGCCTCAGATCTTACTAGCTGGCAGACCGCAGGGAAAGTCACTTAACCTCAGTGTTCTCAACTACAATGGGGATAACATTAGCACCTACCACTCAGGGTTGTGTGCTTAGCATGGGGTCTGACAGAGTAAATGCTTGTCCCCTTTCTACTTGTTGGAGATCTTCTAGCAAAGGTTTGATGACTGTTGGCTTGGGATGTTGTGGAAGGAGATTAATTTTGGGTTATGAGTTGAGTTAGATGGCTTCTTAGGTTCTTCCCAGCTCTGAAATTCTGTGATTGTGTGACTTAAATTTTTTTTAATTTTTTTTTTGATTCTGTGACTTTTAGCTAGTGGATTCACAGAGAGATGGTACCTGAGTTGGAGTTTGAAAGTAAGAGAAAGGCTTTCATGGGTGGAGATATAGAAGGGACATGTTCCAAGCTTGGAGCATTGGTGATTGAGGAGGAGGTAGAGGTGGCCTAAGTGAATTCAAAGAGGTAGGAGAGGGCAGACAAATAAAAGGACATCTATTACTCCAGTTTAGCAGTTAACATACAGGGCATGAACTGTGATATAATGAAATAGGCTAGAAGGAGCCAGATGATGGAAGGCCTCAAGTACCAGGCTAAAAAGTTTCTGTTTCATAATGTAGTTATCCCTTCCACATCAAGGAAGTTAGGAGTGTGGTACAACCCTATTGCAACCTGGAAAATCCATATAAAAACTTTTAGCTCTTCCTTCATACCAGGGAAGAAGTCTGAATTTTTTTCTTTTTCTTTTATGGGGTGTTTAAAGTACCTTGTTGTAAAAATTTGAATTGATATTATACAATACTGTATACATATGTATATATATAAAATGCATTTCTGAGTTTCCAAACTTTTTCTGTGTTGTATGCTGACCTTTGAATGTTGTCTGCGGCTTCTGCAAAACTACTAGATATTTAATTTCTTATGCTGACCTGAGATATATCGAAACCATGAAGGAGAAAGTCCTTGATGTGGAAGGGATAATTGTATAGGCAAGGAAAGTCACTGAAAGTCTTCCCAGCAAACTTGCTATCAGGATCTCACTTAGAGGGTTACTTCTCCCAGAGCCTTTACAATTTAAAAGGAGACTGTTAAACAGAGACCTCATGAAGTCTGATGTTCACCAAAACAATCAGTCAGTCAAGAAGGATTTATGAAAGGTTTACTATGTAGCACACACGGTGCTTAGTTTTGGGGATACCAGGGGGCGAAATCCAATCTGTGCCCTCAAGGAGCTTACATTCTAATGAGGAAGACAACCTTCAGTCAGGCTACAAACATTTATTAAGCACTTACTAGGGGCCAGGCTCTGTGCTTAGCTCTGGGGACACAAAGAAAGGCAAAAACATTCCCTACCCTCAAGAAACTCACATTCTAAGGGATTAGACAACATGTAAATAAATGGGTAAATATAAGATAAAGACAGAATGGATGTAGAAAGTAATGGGAGAGGTTAGAACACTAGACTGAGGGAGAAAGAAAGGGAGGACTGGGAAAGGCCTCCAGCAGGAGGTGAAATTTGAGTGAGTCTTAAAGGAATCCTGGGAAACTCCGAGGTATGGGAGTAGAGCATTCCAGATATGCATGACAGCCCTTGCAAAGATTCTGAGATGGGAGACAGTGTTTCCTGTTTATTGGGCAGGTAGAAAAGATGAGATTTGACCATGAATTGTATATGTAGGGTGAGTAAGAGTGAGGAATCAAGGACGAGAGGAGAGGAGAAAGCTCAGTTTGGCAGAATATTATTAATTTCATGTAGGAAATCCTTTCCCTCTCTTCTATTGTACTAAAGGACTCTTTTTCCACTTCCATACCTAGCTACAGCCTTGCACAGCTTCTACCCCTAGGCTGTCCTTGCTATTCATTCTAACCCATTTTTACCCTAAAAAAAAAATAGTAATATAACCCTTCCCCCACCATATGTTTTATCTCAGCCCTAGGCCCCAGGGATGGCTCTGTTCTTATTCATGTTTGAATATTTGAATCTGTCTTAACCTTTCTGGATGACATCCCAGATCATATGAATTCCAAAACTGAGAACTGTCTCCTCTCCCCCCCCCCCCCCCACGAGAAAGCCTTGAAGACCCTATCGGAATGAATTGCTAATGTTAGTTCAACAGGTGGTTAGGAAGAAAAACTTGGGATGAGGATGCATCTGTAAAATGAAAGGGTTGATCGAAATGGTGTCTTAGATCCATTACCCTATAAGACTGATCCTACTATCTCTGAGCCCCTGAAGCTGTAGGATTCATCTACTTTGCTTTTCACTGCTTACAGATAAGTGAGGGGCCTAGGATTCAGATATTTGGTAGAAATCCCTGGCTGAAGGAGCCTCTATAGTAATGCTCACACCATGGAAGTGGTTTATGATCTGTACTCAATATAATTGTGTCATTCTTCCTTTAAGTGAAGTCCCACTAGACCTTCAGCTTCCTGAATACAATATTATCTAAAATTTGAGTCTTCTCCTTGCTCCTTCCCTTCTCTACCCCCTGCTTAACACTGTACTTTACATACAATAGATGTTTAGTAAATGTTTATTGAATGAATGAATGGAATTGCTGAACTAAGGGCTTGAGTTTTGCTTGGTTGCAAAATACCAGAATTTCTGAGTTGGAAAGGATGAGAGGTGGTGGAGAAGATACCCAACATGAAACCACAGGATCTGAGTTCGAATTCTGACTTTGCCACTTACTACTTATGTGACCTTAGATAAGCTCTGTCACCTCTCTGAGGATCAGTTCCTTCATCTGTAAAGTAAGAGAGTTGGACTAGAATGATCTCAAAAGTCTCTTTGACTTGTGTATCTATGACCTTATGACCTAAAACCTTGTCTAGTCCAACCCATATCTGAAAAGTGGTGCTCTCTACAATGTCCTTGGCAAGTGGTATCCAGCCTTTTCTTCAAGACCTCCAGTGAGTACTTTCTGAGGTGAGGCGGTCAGATGCTTTCTGGCCAGTTAGCCTCTTCCCATGGAGAAGAGAGGACAGGTATTTAGAAATGCATCAGGACTGATAGGTCTTCAAGGGAAGCTCAATCATCCCCATCCTAACCAAAGGAATTGTAACCTCTGTGTCCATCCTTATCTAGCTTAGTCATGATTGGTGCATTGGAAAAGTACCTGGAGTCACATGGTACAGCTGAAAAAGGCTCCATCTTTCTTAGTTCTCTTGAGCACAAAACAGTGCTGCTCCTGGACCATTAGAAATCTAGACTGTATTTCCTGGCCAAGGCCAGGATTTCCTGGATCCATGACTGAATTCCCTGTGATTAAACTCCCTCCATCATTGCAGATCAGCAACTATTTTGCAAGTTAAAGGGTTTAGCCAGAATGTATCAGAAATAAGACTTGAATGCAAGTCCTTTTATCTCTAATTTGCATCCTTTCATTTATACCAATAAATGCTTATTGACTGATTATTGGATGAACCACTGACAGTTTATATGTGATCAATAAACTCTCTAGCTATATGTGTTTGTAATGGAAGTAGAGTGGGAAACTTCTGGAAAGTGCCTCTTAGCCACAGATATTCTTTAAAGATGTACTTCATTATATTTGTACTTTGTACGAGCCTGTTCTCCCTAGGGATCTTATGTGTGCAACAAGAGATTGCACTTAATTTTTTTTGTGTGGGGGGATATTTGGTACCAGTTCTTCTTACTAGAGCTTAGTCAATCCTTTCCCTAAAAGCTAATTGTTATCTACTGATTATTAGTGGAAAGCACATTGGTGGTGGCTTATACGCAACAACATTAGAAATCTCAGCCACCTCCAAAATTATCCCTAGAACCCTCAGAGGAGAATTAGTCAGTTACCTTCTGGGGACCCTAAGCCGTAAGTGTAAATGCCAAGTTGGGGGAGTAATTCTAGAAGGGGTGCTTAATCTCCTTGCCCTGACTCTTTCTCATCCCTATAATACTATCTTTCTATATCTTTGCCTCTTAGAATCTCTGATTTTCTTCAATACTTACCTCAAGATCTATTTACTCTAGGAACTTACTCCTCCTTCCTGGTATTCTTAGTCTTACTCTCCTAGGTTACTATGTATTTAATTTATATATGTCTTGTATATACATACATATGTACACACACACACACACACACACACACACACATGCACACATTGTTTTCCCTATTAGAATGTAAGCTCCTTGAAGTCAGGTACTGCTTTGCTTTTGTCATTGTATCCCCAGTGCTTAGCACAGTGTCTAGCACACCGAAGATACTTAATAAATGCTTTTTGATCAATTCCTCTAGAATTGTAATAATTTACAACCCATTCCACTTGTGGATAGTTCTAATTGTAAAGGAAGTATTTCCTTGAGTAGGATTGAAACTTGACTCGATCCCACAGAACATACCCAATACCTCTTTTATGTGGCAAACATTTAAATACTAAAAGATAAATATCAAGACCCTCCTCAGTCTTCTCTGTGCCATCATAGCCAAATAATTGATGGAGGAATCCCAAAAGACCCCTCACCAGATAACTATATTTGGAATATGTAGGAAAGAACAAGGTATATGCAAAGCTACCCTAAATGGCTTTTGACCATTACGTGGTAGGGCACCATATATATCAGGGCACTTTGGTAGTGATGATGCCCCTCGATGTTTGCAGGCGGCCATCTATGACTTAGTGCTGAAGAGCATGGGTGCTTTGGGGAAGACAAAGCAATCTTGTTGGCCACTGAGCAAAAGAAGCCAGTAACTCAGTGGACCTTTAAAAAGAGAATGACTGCTTCCATTTCTCTTCAAAATTCACATCTCCTGGCTAGCCAGGCCAGGTATTGGACCTCATACCTTTTTTGGTGGGATCCTCGCTAATGCAGCAATTCTTCTTGGCACCAGTCAGCTTTGATGAAGGCACCTAGGATCTCCAATCTTTAAGATTCACAAAGTTGCCTCTGAAACTGAATCTGTCCACCTCAGTATTATTATTCAGTCACCTATACTTAGGAAAGAACAAACACACAGCAGCAGCCCCAGATCTAGCCTTAGGCTAGCTTAGATAGCATATCTACTCTAAATGCCATGTGTTATCTTTGGTGGGAAGGACAGACTCTACCCCTAAGCATTCTCAGGTATTCTACTTGACACATGGAGAGAGTCAAAGGAAGAAGGGAGAAAGAGTGAAATTTGAGCTGGTGTGTTGGCCAGATGCATACTGGGATACAATAACAAATCCATTGAAACAGCAAAAGTCATCTACAGCTCCCAGATTCTATGACTTCTGTATGTAAATACTATTAAGAGATTCAGAAAGAGGATCATTTCTCTTTGTGGATAGAACCACTACCAAGAGAATCCGTTGAAAGGAAAGGTCATGTACATTTGAAGAGGGTCCTTTTTGACTGGTTTGCTTTCAAAGCTTTGTGACTTCAGGCAAGCAGGTTTTGTAGGATTCCCATAATCATTGCCATGCTGAATCTACAGGACAACTTACTGAAGTTCTTTTCTAATTCTGATGCCTTATGGTACTTGGATGATCAAAAACTACCACTTGATGAATTGATTAATAAGCCTACCATGTGCTAGGGAAATATATAGTATAAATAGTTACGTTGTACATGCAAAGTAAATAAAAGATAATTTGGGGGAGGGATGCAGTCATTAGCAACTTTGGGGATCAGGAAGGTCCTCATGGATGAGGTGACATTTGAACTGAGGTCTATAGGAAACTAGGCATTCTAAAAAATGGAGGTGAAGAGGGAATTCATTCCTGGCATGCCGGTGCAAAGGAAGGCAGGCAGTAGATGGAATTCATCTTGTAAGAGGGACAAGTAGGTCAGTTTGACCAGACTGGAGAACCCCGGAAAGGTAGCCTAGAGTTAGATATGTGAAAGGCTTTAAATGTCAAACAAGAACTGGTACTTGATCCTATAAGTAACATGGAACCACTATACTGATGGAGTTTGAACTCTGGCTTGGACTCAGGAGTATGCCAGAACCAACCCAAACCAGTTTGGGAAAGAGAGGGAACTGTTAAATTTTCAATGTAAACAAGTACAGCTTGGAAGCTGCAACAAATTGGGGCTGTATTTGTCATCTTCTTGATTGTCTAGACTTAAGAAAGTAATGAAGAAAATGTCAATAATACACATTCTACTTGAAAATGTGTCATACATACATCCTACCCCACCCCCAAGCTGGTTGTTGAACACTTGCTAGCATACTACCAATTACGAGGCCCGTGATTAACAGGGCCAGCCCAACTTCACCCAGACTCATCACCAGAGGGCTGGCTATCTGTTATGACTCTTTTCCAGCCCCTGACACTTCTGCAGAATGTTTGCTAAGGCAAGGAGGAGTGGCAATCTGCATCAGCGGAGGCCATTTCCACACCAAGGAAATCATCCTCTCTTGAAGTGTCAAAAGCATGAGAGGACAACAATGACTATAATAGTTCTATGTTACCTTTAACAAAAGAATAGAATAAAGGACGGGAGAATGAGTCTATTTAGAGATGCAGCAAGAGGGGGTTTAGCTGCACACCTGAGGTTAAGAGAATCCATAGCTGCCCACACAGCTGCTAATTATGTCCCAGGTGTATTTAAAAGCATCAAGAAGTACACTGTAGTGGAAGTAATGCTGGACCTAGAGGGAGAAGAAAACAAGTTCAAATCTAGCTGTGTGACCCTGAGCAAATCATTTAAACTCTCTATGCCTCAGTTATTACTCTATAAAATAGGGATAATAGTAATTATCTCACAGCATTATTATGAGGATCAAATAAGATGACATGTCAAAAGGCTTTCAGACCTTTAACTATTCTATAAATGCCAGATATTATTATTATAAATATGTGCACATACACATGTGTACACACATGCATATGTACCCTTGAAATTCATATTAAAAAGGATCTATTTGTACAAAAATATTTATAGCAGCCCTTCTTGTGGTGGCTAAGAATTGGAAATCAAATGGATACCCATCAATTAGGGAATGGCTAAACAAGCTGTGGTATATATATATATATATATATATATGGTATTATATATACAATGGAATATTATTGTGCTGTAAGAAATGACAAGCAGAATGATTTCAGAAAAACCTGGAAAGACTTATATGAACTGACATATAGTGAAGTGAACAGAATCAGGAGAATGTTGTACACAGTAACAGTAATATTGTTCAATAAAGAACTGTGAATAACTTAGCTATTCTCAGCAACACAAAGATCCAAGACAATCCCAAAGGATTAATGATGGAATATACTATCTGACTCCAGAGAAATAACTAATATTATTTGGATACAGACAGAAGCATGCTATTTTTCTTTTTTTTTCATTTTTTATTTGAGTCTTCTTATACAATATGACTAATATGGAAATATTTTACATAACTGCACATGTATAACATATATTTGATTGCTTACCCTCTCAGAGAAGGGGAGGGGAGGGAGGGAGGGATAGAATTTGGAACTCAAAACAAAATATTTTTAAAAATTAACTGCTAATAGGCAAAAAGGAGAGTCAGTGGGTTAGCTAGATGTACCAGACATCATATCAAAAATGTATATAAAAGATTAATGTTTAATAAATCTATGGAAAATAAAAAATAAAAAAAGAAATTTATGTTAAAGGATGTAACAGTAGATTTGAGCCCCTGGGTTTGAGAAACTGGTATGTGGAGGCTTCAATACACAAAATGTGTTTGCAACAGAGAAGTATGATTGAGAAGTTGGTGCAAAGTAAGATCAGTGGCATTAGCATGAGGATTGTGCATGAATGCCTCTCTAAAATCAACAACAGCCCTCCCAGGGAAGCAGCCCTCCTGTTCACTTTGGAGGGACATTAAAGGTTTAAGGGAGCTTCCAATGTTCATTTTGAAGCTCTCTAGGAGTTGAGAATGAGGACTGCTTCCCCAATTCTATTGTTCTGTCACAGGCTAGAGATTTTCTCTCCCCCTCCAAAAAAAAAAACAGGATCCAACCTTGGCATGGCCACCTTGCTTTGGAATCCACATGGCCGTGGTCCATTTGTCATAGGTTGGCATCCCAGTATGGGCACTATAGGTCATACAATATTTAGTGCTTCTGGTGGAGTGTGCTAAGGCATTAGGCCCTCCAGTGAGCCTGAAGTGGGATTCCAACTGGCAGAGATGTATGGGAGACTAGCTAGGAGATTTCTGTGGCAACTATGGGGTTAGACAAAGGCCTGAGATCATAGGCCCATGCATTTAGAGCTGGAAGGGACCTTAGAGGCAATCTAGTCCAATGCCTTCATTTTACAGATGAGGAATGATGAGAACATGATGTCAAGACAGATGGTACAGCCTGGTGGACCTTAGGAAGCAATGGCAAGGTAGACATTATGGTGTAGTTGTCCACCATCTTACTGAAAAGATTGTGGTTGTAACTTCCTTCTCATTTAAGTCCTATGAGTGGGCATGTAACTGAACAAAAACTTTCTGGAAGGGGATAGTGATCTCAAGGATTGGATGGGAGCAGGGCTGTAAGTTACCTCCAGAGTATGGTAGATTGACTGAGGATGGCATCCAGAGCCCGGTGGACAATGAGTAATGGAATGGGAGGTGGCAATGGCAAAGGAGAAGAAGGTTCTCTGCAGCCTCTTCATGTTGGACAGTTCACAAGTTGGTATCACAAGTTGGTGGATGTAGCAGAGCTGGGATTCCATGGAGCAGCCTTTTTAGACTAGCTGAGGCCGAGTTTTCAATGTGGGTGCCCAAGGAATCTACCTTGTTGAAGCAGGTCATTCTATTTCCACCTTAGTAGAAGATCTAGGCAATGTTTCTCTCTCAGAGGGGTGGAAAGGAGACATCGCCCCTGTAATTCTCACATAACAAACGTAGCCCAGTTCCAAGGTCAATGAGGAAAGAGGTTACCGATACCAGAAAGAGGAACTGAGGGTAGGAAAAAGTGGATTAACATCCTACTGCCCTTAAGTGAGGAGATCTCAACAGTTCCCTAGTAGCAGAAGGAGAGAACTAAGGAAAGGTTTAAGGCTACTTTTTTTTTTTAAAGCAACACACAGTAAGAGATTGGCCAAGATTTCGAGCAGGAATTCTTAAATTGGGGTCCATGAACTCTGCTGACAACTGTATTTCAATAGAACTGGTTTTCTTTGTAATCCTATGTATTTTACTTCATTCATTTAAAAGTATTTTTCTGAGAAGGGGCCCACAGGCTTGGCCAAACTGCCAAAGGGGTCCATGACAAACAAACCAACAAAAAATTAGGAAGCCCTGGGTCTGAGGATATCTTAATGAGAGGACTGAGAGCAGATAAAGCTTTGAGGAAAGGCTGCTGCACCAGCACAGAGGAAAAAGAGGGAGGGACTGGACAACAATGAGAAAAACAGAGATAAGGACAGAGAAAATAAAGACCAAGAACTAGAACCGAATGAGGTAGAGGAAAGAGGGAAGGGGAAAGAAAAAATTAAACTGAAAGCAAGGTTGGAGGAGAAAGAATAGGCAGAGGTTGTCTTGGGGAAGCTGAGGAGCCCCCTGAATGTGCTGAATGTAGGAAAACTTTCACCCAGACTAAGAGGTTACTTCAGCATTTTAAATTTCCCTGTGAAGGGGGTGAAAGTTCCCTCTCTGGGCCCCTCATAATGCATTCATCCATATCTCTTCACTCTCTGCACCTAAAAAGTAGGGGAAGGGGAAGATAAAATGGAGGATACTGTCAAAATCTAGGGATATAGGCAAAAGGGGTGCGGCTATGTGCCAAGAACCAATGATAATAATAATAATGATAATCACATTTCTATGGCACTTACTATATGCCAGGCACTATGCTAAGTACTTTACAAATATTATCTCTTTTATTTTATTTTTTCTTTTTGGTGAGGCAGTTGGAGTTAAGTGACTTGCCCAGGGTCACACAGCTAGTGATGTTATGTGTCTGAGGTCACATTTGAACTCAGTTCCTCTTGACTCCAGGGCCAGTGCTCTATGCACTGTACCACCTACTTGCCCCTACAAATATTATCTCATTTGATCCTCACAACAACCCTGGGAGATAGCTGCTATTATTGTCCCCACTATACAGAGGAGGCAACTGAGGCAGACAGAGATTAAGGAACTAGCCCAGGGTTACACAGCTGGTAAATGCCTGAGATCAGACATGAAGTCAGCTCTTCTTAACTCCAGGCCCAGCACTCTATCCATTTTGCCACTTGGCATGCCACTGCCCCCAAATGCTAATTATTTCCCAAAGAGGTATCCTTGATGATGGAGGTGGAAGGTCTCTACAGGAAAGAGCCTTAGGTATGTTAAGCCAATGTGGAGAACATATAGCACACTGCCTGGAGTATAGTCAGTGGTATATAAATGCGAGGGAAAGGGAGTAGTTATGGGAATGAGTCAGTTCAGGATCTGACAGAGTGTTTGAAAGCATGGAGCACCTTGGCAGATGACCTGCGTGCCTTCCCCAGACAGCAGTACTAGCTGAGGAGCAATTATCTGCAGAGACCCACCCACTGAGACTCCCACACTTGCCACCCTCTTGCTTTGGTTTTGCAGAGCTGAGGCCCCATTTGGGGCCTCGAAAGTGCTAGGACTCCAAGCTTCCAAATACTCTCTCACAACGTACAATCTAGCAGTGAGAGAGAAGCCATATGCAGACAAAGAGATGCTCTATTAAGGTAGTCTATATTAAAGTGAAAGGTGGTACAGTAGATAGAGCACTGGGCTTGGAATCAGGAAGACTCATCTTCTTGAGTTCAAATCCAGTCTCGGTCACTTACTAGCTGTGTGACCCTGGGTAAGTCACTTAACCCTGTTTGTCTCAGTTTCCTCATCTATAAAATGAGCTGGAGAAGGAAATAGCAAACTACTTTGCCAAGAAAACCCCAAATGGGGTCAGGAAGAGTCTGAAAGGACTGAACAACAACAAATTTAAATGAAAGGCAGTGTGGAACAACAGTTGCTAGAGAGCTGTTCTGGGTATCAGGAAAACCTGGGTTCAAGTCTCACTTTGTTGGGTGACCCTGGGTAAGTTCCTTAATCTATCAATGTTCTAGTCATATCTCTGGGACTATACATTACAGAGAAGGTGTTACTCTGTATTCACAGGGGTGTTACCCTGCATTCACCTCTTTACCAGGAGGTCCTTATACCTATGAAATCTCAGGTCCAGTACTTATCCCTATGCATGTAAATGCTAAGATATAAGCATTAATTGGTGATGAGTAAGAGATCAGTGTGGGTTGGGAAGGAAATGAAGGCTTTAGAGATCATAGACTCATAGATTTAGAGCTAGGAGGGAACTTGAAAGCCATCAGATAAAAGCCCCTCATTTTACAGTTGAAGAAAGGGAGGCACAGAGAGGGTAAGTGACTTTTCCATGGTCACATAGCTTGTAAATGATTGAGACAAGATATGAATTCAAGTATTCCTGACTCCAGATCCAGCACTCAATCCATTCCCTCATCTAACTGCCTCCGAATGAGAATAAGCATGTCAATGTACCCAGGACTTTAAAAGAGATCAGGCAGAGGAAATGAAGCCACTCCTCCCAAATTAGACAATAATATTAGCTGACATTTATACACATATCATTTGAACCTCAACCCTTTGCAGTAGGTACTAAAGATTTTATAGTCCTGGTTTTAAAAGAAAAACTGGAGCTCAAAGAAATTAAGTGATTTATATCAGAGGTAGATTTGAACCCAGGTCTTCCTGACACCAAGTCCAGCTCTCTGGCTACATACTGCCTTTCTAAGCAATGGATATGAAAGCCAGTACACCCTGGCTTTCTCTTCCATTCTGGGTAGGGGTAAAGTGGTTGAGGGAAAGAATGGGGAGGCATCTATTTTTGTGGGGAGATTCTGAGCACAGTAACATAATTTTAAATCCCAGTCCATCCAGGTGCCTCCTCTGCCAGCCTTCCTTATAATGTCAGGAGTCTGAGGGGGGCTGTCAAATTTTTGATAAGAAGGGAGTTTCCTTTGGATTTATGATTGTAAAACAGAAAAGAGCTTTATGCATATATGCTATATTTCTATGCCATGTGGACATAGCATATCAATGCCAAAATGTTTGCAAGGCATCTCTGGTATAATAGAAAGAGTATACTGGTAAAATGTTTAACGACCAGCTCTTGGACTTGGGGGTATACTGGTAAAATGTTTAACAAACCAGCTCTTTGAAAGAAAATGTATGTGTGACACACTTTTAAGTTTCATCTGAATTGTTAACATTTTCTCCACATTCTTAAGTCTTAGACAAAATAACAAATTGTGCCTGGATGATGAGTGCAAATGCTCACTCTGAAAATTGGCTCTTGTGAGCTGGTTTAAGCTGGCTCCAGCACACCATCCTCTCAGAGATCAGGATAGCTGAGAAGTGGACAGCCAAAAAGTTGATTGGCACATGGACCCTTGTATCCTTTCAGTCTATATTGTACATTTGTACATTCTCTACAGAGACAATTGTGTTAAGATAATTGTTAAGCTCCTTTCCACTATTGTTTATTGTGGGATTTTATCTGAGCCAGCTCTTGAGTGTAATGCCAAGAACTCCATCCAGAAACTATTAGCAATCAGTTTGCACATTGATTACCTTTATGCTGTCTCCCCTTGGATTTTTCTGGAAGAGCCAGTCCCCTCAAGCCATAGGGAATCCTAGGGCTACTTCCTATGTTAAAGGTTTGAATGGGTTACTGTGAACCCATTATTTCAGAGTCCCTAGATAGCTTTTTGTCCCCTATCCCTAATACCTCTCTCACTTTGTCACTTAGACATGAAACTTTAAAACAGATAACAAAGCCTTTTGTTCCATAGCCAGAAATGAGGTGCTATAGCTGTAGGAGAAGGGACTAAAATTCACATTAAGGTAGAAATGACAGATATAAAAACTTTTCCTGAGACTGGATTTTGATGGGAGGAATAGAAAGCACCAAGAGCCTCAAGGGCTAGAAAGGGTGCTTAATCTCCTTGCCCTGACTCTTTCTCATCCCTATAATACTATCTTTCTATATCTTTGCCTCTTAGAATCTCTCTGCACCTTTACTTACTACCTGCATGAGACTGGGCAAGTTATTTAATCTCTCTGGGCAATAGTTTCTTCATCTGTTAAATGAGGGGGTTAGGCTTAGAAGAGGGGTTCTTAACCTATTTGGTGTCATGGACCCCTTTGGCAGTCTGGTGAAGACTTTGGAGTCCTCAGAATAATGCTTTTTAAAATAATATTTTACTTTCCCCCAATTACATGTAAAAAACAATTTTAACATTTTTTTCTAAGTTTTGAGTTCCAAATTCTATCTCTCCCTGCCTCCCCTCTCCCTTTCCTGAGACAGTAAGTAATCTGAAACTGTTATACATGTTCAATCATGTAAAACATTTCCATATTAGTTATTTTGTGCAAGAAAGGAAGGAAGAAAGGAAGGAAAGAAGAAAGAAGGAAAGAAAGAAAAAGAAAGAAAGGAAGAATGAAAGAAAGAAAGAAAGAAAGAAAGAAAGAAAGAAAGAAAGAAAGAAAGAAAGAAAGAAAGAAAGGAAGGAAGGAAGGAAGGAAGGAAGGAAGGAAGGAAGGAAGGAAGGAAGAAAAGAAGGAAGGAAAGAAGGAAGGAAGGAAGGAAGGAAGGAAGGAAGGAAGGAAGGAAGAAAGAAAATGAAGAATAATATGCTTCCGTCTGTATTCAGACATTAGTTCTTTTTCTGGAGGCTGATAACATTTTTCATGAGTTCTTTGAGATTGTCTTAGATCATTGTATTGCTGAGAATAGCTAAGTCATTCACCACTGTCCATCATACAGTATCACTGTTACTGTGTACAATGTTCTCCTGGTTCTGCTCACTTCACTTTGTATCAGTTCATGTAAGTCATTTCAGATTTTTCTGAAATCATCCTGCTTGTCACGTCTTATAGCATGATAATATTCCACTGCAATCATATACCACGGCTTGTTCAGCCATTCCCCAATTGATGGGCATCCCATTGATTTCCAATTCTTAGCCACCACCAAAAGAAATATTTTTGAACAAATAGGTTCTCCCTGCCTCCCTTTTTAAAAAATATCTTTGGGATATAGGCTTAGCGGTGGTCAGAATAATGTTTTCAAATGCATAAAATAAAATGCAAAGGATTATAAGGAAAACCAATTACATTGAAATACAGTTATCCAAATATATATATAATATACATTTATGTGTGTATATATATCTATATAGTTATATATATTTATATAGATATATGTGAAAATGAGTTTTCTGGATTCCAAGTTAAGAACCCCTGGAGATAGTTTTTAACCCTATGATTGCTATGGAAGGGGACAGAAGGGACTACAAAAGACAAACACCCATACTTCATTATTTGGTTGTGGGTTGGCGCTACCACTAACTAGTGAGATTAGGAACTGGAGAAGACAGTGAGAGGGGCTGGCCTGGTGAGGGAAACATGACTAATGAGCATCTGGAAGGCTGAAATGAATCCTAATAACCTAATAATTTCTACAAATCTAAAACTAAAATTCTACAAATTCTAAAATTTTCCATCAAGCACCCTCAGCGTGACAGGCTGCAAGTTCAAGAAAGCCTTTAGTGAAACTACAGTTAAATATATTATACACTAATGTCACTCAATGTCCTTTATCCAACGATCCACGTGATAAGCTCCTGCTTGAGTTTTAGTTCCAGGAAAAATCAGGTCTTTGGATGTGACTGCAGTGTATCTCTTCTTATCAGGAAATGAAAATTATGTATCCTTTTCTGCTTAGCTGCTGGCTATCAGAGGATCGGTTTGGTGCTTACATGTGGCATAGTGTGTAGAACATGGGACTGGTTATCTGGATAGACCCAAGTACAAATCTTAAGTTAGATACTTATAGTACAAGTTACTTCACCTCTCTAGACCTCAGTTTCTCATCTGTAAAAGGAGGGGGTGGGACCCAATGGCTTACAAGGCTCTTCCAGCTTTAATATGAATGATCTATGTGCTAATTCACCCAGTGCTGGTGCCTGAAATTATCTATTCTTTTGGTTTCCTCTAGATGGACTCCATTCTTTCTTATCTTAAAATGTCTTGTCTTTTGTGTTTGAAACTGACTGCCAACTCATATCTTATCAGAAGCAGTAAGGGGACAAAGCCTAAACACAGTCATTGGAGATCAGGAAGGTGGCCAAAGACTGGACTCAGCACATCTATGCAGACTAGAGCAACACCAACATAAAGGCTTCACAACTTGTTTCCAGATTCTGCATTGGTCATCCTGCAACTAAAACCTGCCCAGTGTTCCAGGAGGGCATGTGACTGAGCAGGAGATGCAAACTGGATGTTTAAAGATATAGGAAATATCAGTTCTGAGCAGTTTTTCCCCTTTCTCTCCCTGCCTCACCAGCTTTAAATAATGGAATTTCAGAGACCTAGAGAGGACCTTCAACATTTCCTTGACCACTCGTTTTGTACAATTCAATTCAAATTGGAATGTAATATTATGTATTGTGATTATCTGTGTTTAGTCTTACCCCTCTATTAGACTCTAAGCTCCATGAGGCCAGGGACCATTATTTTATCTAAGCTTTGTGTTGGCTTCAAGTGTCTATAGTATATGTTCTGCATGTAATAGGCTTTAATGAATATTTCTTGAAAGAATGGGTAAATCTTACATATGAAGAAAATGAAGTCTAGTGAGTGACTTGCTCAAGGTCACCTGGTGAGTTAGTGGCAAAATCTGGACCAGAACCTAGGATGTCTAGTCTAGGACTCTTTTAAGTTAGGTCTCTATACTCAATCCAACTCTCTCTCTCTGTCTCTCTGTCTCCATCTCTGTCTCTGTCTCTCGGTCTCTCTGTCTCTGTCTCTCGGTCTCTCTCTTTCTCTTCAACTATGCCTTACTTGCTTCTACTATTAGATGCAGTCAGCTAAAATCGAAACCATTCAATTTCCCTTATGGTTATGGAAACAGTCACCAGTAGACAGTCTCATGCACTGTGAAGGTTTTGTCTTTAATCACAGATTAGCATCCTTTTGAAAGCTATGTATTGATGTTCATACTACTTTCCTCCTGAGGTACTAAGAGAGGTACTGACTATACTTACTGATTTTACCCAAGATTAGAGGGATCTGAATTGAATATACACTCAATACTGACAGTTATGCCAAAGAGAAATAGAGGGGATGTGCGCTAATGAAAACTGGCCCAGATGCCATATTTAAAAACACATCATAGTCTACCACCCCTGTCTTAGGTAGTTCTTGTGGAACAAAAGACATTTCTCGTACTCTGAACTTCCAAAGCCTTAACAAAGCAGCTGTCCAGTATCAGGAGTAAGGAGAAATGTAAAACATGCTTTTTGGATGATGACAACTGTCAGTAATAACCTTTGTTGAGACTTACTGGGAACCAGTATGTTATGCCCAGTGGCATAACAGATAGAGTGCTGGGGCCAGAGTCAGGAAGACCTGAGTTCAAATCCTACCTTAGATAGGATTTATTAGCTGTCTGACCCTGGGCAAGTTATTGAACCTCTGTCTGCCTCAGTTTCCTAATCTGTAAAATGAGGATAATAATAGAACCTATCTTCTTACTAGTTGTGTGAGAGAGGACAAGTCACTCAACCCTTATCAGCCTCCATTTCCTCATTTGTAAACTGATAATAATAATAGCACCTACTTTACAAGGTGTTATGAGATAATCAAATGAGATATTATTTGTAGAGAGCTTTGCAAACCTTAAAGCACTATATAGAGTGTTCCAAAAGTCTTAGTGCAGTTTTGCTAGCTATTATTAGTAGCCAAAACATACTTGTAGATATTATATTATCAATTCTCTGCTGCACTTCAAGCCTGTAAGTTGGTAAGCAGCTGGCTCTTCACCAGCGTCCGTCTAAATGGCTGATGAAATTCCTCCCAATTCTGAAATTCTATGATTCTATGTTATCCTGTAATTTCACTGACATGGAATCAGAGGGGGGAGATGGGAGACACGCCTTGAGGCAAGACCCTCTTTGCTCCATCCTTTTCAATGAAGGGCCTTTGTCACGCTTTTAGAAGCCTGATATAGAACAGGGAGGGCTATGGGAGAGAATACAAGAGTCTAAAATAGGGCTTATAAAACCCCAATAATTGGGATTAGATTCTGCTTAGTGATTCATAGTGGGACTTTTCCAGCTTAGAGTAAGAGAATTTACCAGTTTAGAATATAAGTTTCTAATTGGAAGGAGCCTTAGGGATCATCTTTATAGAAGGATCATAGGATTTAGAGCAGGAAGAGACCTTGGAAGTCACAAAGTCCAACCCTCTCATTTTATAGAGGAGACAAACAAGTCTTAGAGAAGTTAAATAACTTACCCAAGGTCACACAGGTAGTAGATGGCTTCTGGGATTAAAATCCATATCCCTGACTCTAAATTTATCATTCTTTTCAATGTGCCACCTTGCCTTGCCTACCCCCATATTTTGATGAGGGCATAGTAGCCCAAGAGATGGAGTGATGTGTCTAGAGTGCCTCACTTAGTGACAGATGCAGGATTACAAACTAGGTGTTCTCACTCTCAGCTCAGCACTGTCTCCATTATATCCTGCTGCTTTTCTTCCTTTCACCAAAGGCACATCCCAGTACCCAAGGGGGCCTAGTAGAGTGTACAGACTTCTTCAGCATGTTGTCACAAACTAGCAAGACTCATGAATGTCAGCACAGTGAGCTGCAAGAAAAAAAAATCACATCCATCAACCTTCTTACTGCAGGCTCAAAACTGCATGAACTATTTTGCTTTAGCTGAAGGTACCGAGCAATTATTAGTTTCCTCATCTGTAAAATGATGGTTTGGTCCAGATCATCTCTAAGGTCCCTTCTACCTCTAAATCTATGAGCCTAGATCATGTGGGATTTGGCATCTAGTAATAGGTCATCTTTATTAAAATGAGCTGAGATTCTCATCCTACATTTCCATTTACAGTAAAATATGAAATTAATCAATCTGCCCCTGCTTGTGGGAAAGTATGAAAGAAACTCGTATCTGTAGCAGCCCCTTCTTAACCCAGGAAAACTTGAGGTAGCTGGCTTCTAAAGCAGCTGCAGTAGGAATAGCTGCTTGACCTTATTCTATGTGCAAAGTCATGTCAGTATTGAGGTGGTGCAGAGAATAGAGCACCAGATCTGGAGTTGCGAAAATCTGAATAATCCAGCCTCAGACACTTACTAGCTGTGTGACCCTGGGCTAGTCACAGCCTTGGTGTCCTCATCTGTAAAATGGAGTTAATAATAATACCTACCTTCCAGGGTTATTGTGAATATCAAATAGCATAATCATTGCCTGGCACATGGCAAGTGCTATATAAATGTTAGCTAGCTATTTATATTGTGTCAAGTCATTTCCATGTTTGAAAAAAATTTACAGTCTCCCTTCCACCCATGAATAATTACCCCTTCTCACCATGTAGAACAAATGGAACCACAGAGCAATGAGATGGAAGCTACTCCAAATCAAAATACATCATCTCCAGTAAAGCATCCTACAGGTTCTGCATGAAGACCTTTAATGATAGGACACACACCATCTCCAGAGGAAGTCTATTCCATTTTTGGACATTTCTAATGACTTAGCAAGTATGCATCTATTGATTGAGTTGGATTCTTCTTCTCCAAACCTTTTTTTTTCTTTTAGGTGATTGGGGTTAAGTGACTTGCCCAGAGTCACACAGATAGTAAGTGTAAAGTGTTTAGTCTGAGGCCGCATTTGAACTCAGGTCCTCCTGACTTCAGGGCTGGTGCTCTATCCACTGTGCCACTTAGCTGCCCCTTCTCCATACCTTCTGCCCATTGTTCCTGCTTTGGCTCTCTGGGAACAAGTCTAGACCCTTTTCTACATGACAACCCTTGAAGAGTACTTGAAAGCAGCCGTCCATGGTCCACCATCCCTAAATCTGCTCTTACTGACCAACTGCTATCCATGGGTTAAGGTAGCTAAACTAGCTGATGCAGCAAGGCGCCCTAAGAGAGAGATGGGAGGAAACATAGGCCAGTCAAATCAAACCACCAATACCACTTTAATCATCACCTTCCCTCAGACCCTGATGGAGACAGTCCAGGATCCCGAGCCCAAGAGCCCCAGAAACAGCAACATCTTCCAGACCACTAGCCCTACTTCCAGCCTAACGCTAGACATCATCAACCTTTGTAGAGATCTTCATCTCTGGTAACTGCTTTTACGATTATAGGCCTTTGCCCCTGCAGCCATAGTTACTGAAAATGCAGAAAAGAAAATTTTCGCCACCAGAGTCCTTGGCACAGTCAAATAGTTCAACATCAGAAATAGAGAATGGTTTTTATTAGTGGAAATAACATTAAAGATGTATTACCATCTGTTTTTCTGCTGTGCCCTGAAGACCACAGATCCTTTCCATCTAAACTGCTTGTGGAAACCTCCTTTTATGTATTGTTTACTCTATTACAGGGGTTCATAACCTAGGATCTATGAATTGATTTAAGCATTTTTTTTTTGGACAATTATATTTAAAAATACTGGTTTCCTTATGTTCTTTATTTTTTATGCATTTAAATACCTTATTCTGAAAAGGGGTCCCTAAGTTTCACCATACTGTCAAAAGGGCCAATTACACAAAAAAAGTTAAGAAAACCTGTTATGTTAGAATCTGAATTCCTTGAGAACAGAGCCTGGGTTTTCTATTTGTATTCTCAGTACATAGTACAGTGCTTTACACACGGTGAAAACTTAATAAATTTTTTTTCATCCATCCATTCCTTGATTCTCTTGTCTAGGTCAAGTGGTCCTTGATCATGTGTCCTAATAGTAAGTTCCTTCAATATGCAATCTTTTTTTTTTTTTTCCCTTGGCAATGGGGTTAAGTGATTTGCCCAGGGTCACACAGCTAGTAAATGTTATGTGTCTGAAGCCAGATTTGAACTCAGGTCCTCCTGACTCCAGGGCTGGTGCTCGGTGCACTGGGCCACCTAGCTGCCCCTAGGGTCTTTATTTCTGATCAATCTTCACTGGACCCCTCCCCATTTCCACCACATAGTAAATGGTCTGTAAGCAGAAAAGTGATGTTAGAAGAGATGATATTTAAAGGAGGACCCTATTAAAAGCTGTGACAGTAGAAAGGATGCTGGATTTGGAGATAGAGGACCCGGATTCAAATCCTTACTCTGTCCTTAATATCAATATGACCTTAAGCAAGTTCCTTGGTTTCTTTGGGCCTTTAGATGCTCATCTATAAAACGAGGGGGTTGGGCTAAATAGAGTTTAAGTTCCCTTGGTATTTTAGATCTATGATATTATGATCCTATGATCTTTCTTGGAGGAAATGGGCAGTAAATCTGGCTTCTTGAATGGCTATTGCTGCTCTTTGGTTGTGTCTGACTCTTTGTGACCCCATTTGGGATTTTCTTGTGAAAGATGCTGCAGTGGTTTGCCATTTCCTTCACCAGCTCATTTACAGGTGAGGAAACTGAGGCAAACAGGGTCAAGTGACTTGCCCAGGGTCACACAGCTAGTATCTGAGGCTAGATTTGAACTCAGATCTTCCTGACTCCAGGCCCAGCGCCCTATCCACTCTTTTAAATAGTGATGATAATATGAACAGCTATAATAAGCACAACATACAACCAGTTATATTAAAATGGGGTCTATGAGCTAGGGAGGTGAGTCCAGGTTGTTTGATATTTCACATCATTTTATTACCCTCTGGACATATTTTGTATATGTGGGAATTACACCAGGACTGCTTTGCTAGGTAGTATCTAAGGACTACCTGAGTCTTTCTGTTATTTTTGTAAAGCAGTTCTTTCTCTTGCCTTTGACAGGTGAGCCGGATCCAAGAGTCGCCATCTTCGTATTATTTATATGTGAATCTTGTATAGTTCACTCCTACCAGTAATAGAATTTGCATGTTATTTGATCTTCCAAGGGATAATGTCAATTTAAATAAGTAGAGAAAGCTAGCTAGGTGATGCATTTGGCCTAGCTGTGGAATGTGGAACTATCCTTTATGGTCTTTTTATGGAATAAAGAGATGTCATATGATAATGCATTGAAGGAACTGGGTATGTTTAGCCTGGAGAAGACTTAGAGGGATCATGATAGTGGTCTTTGAGGATCTGAAGGGCTTTGAGGTAGCAGAAGACTTGTTTAGATTGGCCTTAGGAGGCACGTAAAGGGTAGGATTTAGAAAGAAGCAAATAAAGGTTGGACATAGTTGAACTTCCTAACATTTATAGCTATCCAGAAGTGAAATGGGCTTCAGGAAGTAATGGGAATGGAGGTAGGCCTTGGCAGTCTTCAAAGGAGACTGAATGACCTTCTGTTCTGTATTTCAAGTTATCAGCACACATTTACTAAACACCTATTAAATGCAGAGTCAGGCACTGCCATCACTGCTGGGAATAAAAAGAAAGGCAAAAAACAAAAACAAAAAACCAGCCCCTGCTCTCAGTGAGGTCACATTCTAGTGGAGGAGACAACATGCAAACAACTACGTCCAAATGAGATATATACAGGATAAATTGAGGGTGTCAACAGAAGGAAGGCAGTATATTGCAGAGGGAATATTCATGCAGGTATGGGTTGGGCTAGATGGTCTCTGAGGTTCCTTCCTCAGAGGAGGTAGGGAGTGGTACAGTGGATAGAGTGCTGGACCTGGAGTCAGGAAAGAACTGAGTTCAAATCTGACCCAGACATTTACTAGCTGTGTGATCCTTTACCTCTGCCTGCTTCAGTTTCCCCAAATATAAAATGGGAACAGTAATAGCACCTATGTCTGAGGGTTGTTTTGAGGATCAAATGCAGTATCTGTGCCCCTGTGCTAGCACAGCGCATGACATGCATACTCACCAAATGCTGGTTTCCAACCCTTCTTCCAATTCTTAGATTCGTTGATTCTGATCATCTTCTTCTGAATGTTCTATAGTTTGTCAATATCCTTCAGAAAATGTGATGCCTAGAAGTGACAACATTCCATTAGGAACATAGGACCAGAGACAGAAGGGACCTGATTCAAAGGCAATCTAATCCAACCCCTCATTTTACAGATGAGGAAATCGAGGACAAGGGAAGCTAAATGACTTGCCCAAACTTACAAAGATAATATGTGTCAGATGCAGAATTTGAACTCAGGTCCTTATCATGCTCCTCTAGCTGTGGGATGATCATGTCTGTCTCTCAGTCTGCACAGGATGACTCTCTGAATGTAGCCTAAGATAGCACCAGCTTTTGGGGAAGTTATGCCGCACAATTCATACTGAAACTACAGGCCACAAAATTCTTAGGTCTTTATCACATGAGGTGCTTTCTAGCATAGTTTCATAATCATGTGAGGTTAGCACTACAGGTACTATGCCAATCTGACAGAAGAAGAAACTGAGGCTGAGAGATATTATCCATAGTTATAAAGTTAGAAAATCACTTTAAAAAATGAGTCATTACTAGCTGTGTGACTCTGGGCAAGTCACTTAACCCCATTGCCTAGCCAAAAAAAAAAATGAGTCATTCTCTGTGTAACATTAAGTGTACAGGTGGGTAAGGACAGAACTGGCAGGTTTTTAAGAGATTCCATTATAGCATCAAAGTCACTAAAGACCAGAATAAGAGCTGTGGACAAGTGTCCAAGGAGACAGGAAACTAAGGTGGGTTTCTCTAAAGAGGAGAGTTTCCCAAAGGCTGATTCCAGGTTAGAATCCTGAGTGAGTCAAGAATTCTCTCTCTCCCCCCACCCTTTTCTCTTCTCATCTCTGTTCTCCTCCTCTTCCTTCCTTTCTCTCTTTTCCTCCCACCTCTTTCTCTCTGTTTCTCTGTTTCCCTTTGTCTCCCTTTCTTCTACCTCTTTGTTTCTCTATCTCTTTCTCTATCTCTCTGTCCTGTCTCTCTCAGTCTCTGTCTCCCTCTGTCTCACTCTATCTTTATCTCTCCCCACATCCCTCTCTTTCTTTTTCTCTTTGTCTGCTTCCATTGTCCTGCAGGCTGTAGGGTCCCAGCTGTAAAGCCGGTAACAAGCAGATCCAGAATAAACAAACAACCTTCTCCCCTCCTCCACTCTTGGAGGTCTGACAGTATATACCAGGCCCACTTCCCTCCTAAGCCAGTATCTGTCCAGCCCTTAAGTTAGGCTTGACCTGGCTTAGTGGAACAGGCCAGGGAAGCCTGGTTAGACAGCTATTTCAAGTTACCTTTGTAATTAGGGAAATCTAGCCACCGGGGGTAGGAGAACTGCATTCCTCATCATTGTGCCATGATTCTAGCATTCGATGTTACTTTTAGCGGGAGTATTTAAAAGGGGGAAGAATTCTGACTGGTGGTTTTAGATGGCTATTAAGATTGGCTACAATCCTGTGGTCACTTGTGAAAAATCGTCTTACTATTAACTTGGAATGAGGAAGACCTGAGTTCAAATTCCTTCAATGACACTTTGTAGCTTTGTAATCATGAGCAATCTCATTTAACCTCCCTGAACCTCAGTCTCTTTATCTGTCAAACTGGGATAATAACACATATAATACCTACCTCATGGGATTATTGTGAGACAAAAATGAGATAATACATGTAAAGTGCTTTGCAAGCCTTAAAACATCATATTAATTAATGCAGCAAAATTTTTGGGCTCACTCTCCCTGCCCACACTCTGATTAGCAGGCTGGGGTGCCCAGAGCACCACTTGCTACATCTCTCCTCATGGTTCTAGGGGTAGGTAATGACCTTATTAGCCTCTTCACCCTTTTCAATGAAGAAGCTTAGGGGAAGCTCAAATCCTCTGAGTCACTCTGTCAGAGTAAGACCAGCAGTACTGTCCTGAGGTCCCTTTTCCTTCTGGTAGGGAGTTTGAATATCAATTAGCCACTAGTGCCCTAGAGGTCTTCCTTATGACATCATAGCAATCCTTTTTGCTTTAACAGTATTCAACAAGAGAACTGAGGAACAGAGGGAACTGTGGCAGGATGTCAGTATGTGTGTGCATCCACCACAATACATACATATGCTGAAGCAAAGGGGATGGACATTCATACGGAGCCAGTTCTATCTCCACCAAAGTCACTTAGTGCAGGACTGAGGCCTGTGAAATGTGATTCCCTAATACGGGAGGAGGCTGTGACAGTTTTGAGGCCAATCCCTAGGGAAAATATCATCAAAGGGAAAGGAGTCAGAAAGTGAGCAATAGGGAAATAGAAAGGGGGAAAAAGACTGAAATTATGGAAGACCTCAGGAGGAAGAAACTCAAAGACCTTGAGCATGAGCAGATAAACCAAGAGAGAAGATATTACTAATAGAAGGGAAGATGGCCTCCAGGTCATCTAAATGAATCCAGTCATCTATGAATAAATAATATAAGAAAAAGAAAAATGAAAAAGAATACTGGATGAGGCAAAGAACCTTAGATTCTCAGAGTAGGATATTCCTGCATGGTTTAATAGAGAACTGTGAAAGCAGAATTTATGACCTGTATAGCAAAAATAATGGATAGAATAGAAAAATTTGGATTCAAAGTAGCAAACCTCATCAACGAGACAAAAGGAAAAAACCATGGACTGGTAATGCAAATATACAGAAGTGAAGGACAATCTGGAATAAGAGAAGAAAAAAAGAAAACCATCTCCCGACAAGTAAAGTATTTTGATTTTGGAGACAGGATATGTAGAGATAACCTAAAGAGTATAAGTCTCCTGGGAAAAAACATAAGTTAAAAAACCTGAACAGCATAATGAAAGAAATAATACAAGGGAACTCTCTAGAACTTCTGAACATAGAAAACAAAATGCCCAGATCCTCTCTAGAAAAAGTCCTATGTTTTCAGACCAAACACTTGACACTTACTAGCTGTGTGACCCTGGGCAGGTCACTTAACCCCAATTGCCTAAAAAAAAAAATTTTTTTTAAAAAGTCCTATGTTGCAGGCTCTAAGAATTTACTCAGAACTCTTTGGAGAAATGAAATCTATAATGATAATTATAAACTAGCTGTCATTTCATATACTTCCAGAGCACCGATGGGATCATAGGTGCTTTAAAAAAAATTATGCATATCAAATTTTCTTCTCTGTGAATAGTCTCTGGTAATAATCATCATAATAGGTGACATGTTTACAGTACTTTAAGGTTTGCACATTGTTATTTTTCAGTTGTTTCAGTTGTGAACAACTCTTCATGACCCCATTTGGGGTATTCTTGGCAAAGATACTGGCATGGTCTGCTATTTTCTTCTCCAAAAGGTTTGCATAGTGTTTTACATACAGTATCTCATTTGCCCCTCCCAGCTGACATATAGTATTTTATACATGGTTTCTCATTTGATTCTCACAACACCAGCTTAGAGTAGTGGATAGAATGCTAGAAATCAGGAAGACTTGAGTTCAAATCCTATCTCAAATACTTACTAGCTGTGTGACCCTGGGTAAGTCATTTAACCTCTTCAGGTCTTGGTTTCCTCATCTGTAAAAGGAGGGAGTTGGATTAGATGACCTCTGAAGTCCCATCCAGCTCTAAATCTATATTAGATAGATTATATCTATCTATCTATCTATCTATCTATCTATCTATCTATCTATCTATCTATCTATCTATCTATCTATCTTATAATTCTTCTGATAGCATTCCTGACAGTTATCCAACCTCTTCTTGAACCTTTCCAGTGATGGGGAACTTAACACCTATTTTAGCAACGTATTCCATTGATGAGCAACTCTAATTACTAGAAAGTAGTTCTGTTTATTGAGCTGAAATCTGATTCCCTGCAAATCCAACTAGTTCTAAAGTACTAATTCAGTCCTTTGGATCAATGAATTTCAAATATTTGAAGATGACTACAACATGTCCGATTAGTGTTTTCTTCAAGCAAAAATCCCTCTTCTATCAGTGAATGAGTCAATGAGCATTTATTAAGCATTTACTATGTGTCAGTCACCTGCTAAGCTTAGGAACACAAAGAAAGGCAAAAACAGGTCTAGTTCTCACTCTAATGAGAGAGACAATATGCAATTTATTACATACAATCATTTCTTGTAGATGTCTTCTAGAACCTTTCTGTTCATCTTTCTAGTCCTATTTTATTAGATTGACTTTGGTTGGCCAATGTTGTGTTTAAACTGTGCTCAGAAATTGACAAGAATTATGTAGGATGAAAAGGTAGAAATGAGCTGTAATCACCACTGGTGAAAGAATGTCCTTCTGAATCCATGACATCACTGTTCTCAATAGATGGATTGCTCAATGGATGCAGAATGGAGTGCTCAATAGATATTGATGAACTGATTGGCTATTTTAGGTTTGGTGTTAAGGGTTCTCCTCTAATGAAATGCAATAATATAGTTTATTATCCATTTAATCAATAAATGTGTATTGAGAACTTGTATATTAAGGCAAAAGTGGGATTTCACCGGCCATCAAGAAGCAAACATTCTACATTTAGGATTTCAGTATGTAAATATTAAGGTTTTAATAATTAAAGCTGTCAGTCTTTGTTACAAAGTAAAGTTTGCAAAATCATTTGAAGTCATCAAAAAATTTGTTGTTTTGACAGAACAAACCTTTTACTTGCAGTTCATTTAAAGACCAACTTTTAAAAACTGGGGTTTTTGCATTCCTTTGGTTTGGGGACCAGGTAAGATCCTCAGAAGCATCATGGCACAGGGAAAAGAGTGCTGTACTTGGGACAGCACTAGCCTTGGAGTCAGGAACCTCAACCTCTAACTCACACTGGCTGACCCAACATTATTAGGAAATGTTTTTATTCAATCAACTGTTCTGGCTAAGAAAGAGTTACTACATATACCCTTCCTCATATTATTAAATTTCAAAGAATTTTAATACCAAAAAATACATTTAATACTAGAATGGCACTGCCCGTATTGACTCTTTCTTGGATCATTGAAGATCTCACAGTGCCTCAGGGTGTTCATTTTGAACACTGATTTTCATTGTACCATAAATGTACCAAAGTGCCTCTTAATAGAGAGCTCTAGTTAATGGCTGCTGCCACATAACAGAGGCCCACTGTCTTAGAAACCATTCATGATCTTTAAGGCGGCAGCAGAGAATATTAAAGAACACAAGATATGGAGTCCATGCCCATCCTATGATGGGATCTCCACTCAATCAGTTACTAGCTAGGCAAGTCACTTAATCTCTCTGAGCCTCAGTTTCACAGCTTGGTCAAGTGCAGTATAGTATAGTATTGTTGGGGGGGATTTGGTCCCCTCCCCCCCACGTTCCAATTGACCCACATGTACAGTTGATTAGTCACAAATAACAAATAATGAGGTGTTAATGTGTTAACAGGGTCTTAATAACCAGTGATTAATTTATAAAGTGTGAACACCTTTTTTCTTAGTGAATCAGAAAGGGTAATATGATTAGCTGGGCTAAAAATGAGCCACACCTTTGGGAGATTTAAATAGTTAAGCTGTAGGGAGAGTTTGTTAGTTTGGGGGAATGTAGGCTGCTTATGGAGAAAACTCCTGCAAAACTTTTCTGTGAAATGCTTTGTGGTTGTTGAGTCATTTTTCAGTTGTGTCTGACTCTTTGTGATCCCATTTGGGTTTCTCTTTGCAAAGATACTGGAGTGGTTTGCCATTTCCTTCTCCAGTTCATTTTACAAATGAGGAACTGAGGCAAACAAAGTTAAGTGACCTGCCCAGGGTCACACACTAGTAAGTGTCTGAAGACAGATTTGAACTCAGGAAGTGGTCTTCCTGACTCCAAGTCTGGCATGTTATCTACTGAATTATCTAGCTGCCCTGTGAAATACTTTATACTGTAAGATGAGAACTTCAATATAAGGAGATTTTTATTTTGTCTTCCACCCACCCCCCTCTGGAGGCATGGAGTGATGCCCTCAGAGAAAGACACCTCAACCAACATCTGCAGAGTCAATTCCACAGAGTCCTAAGTACAAGTGAGGGATCTGAGATGTCATACTCCAGACACACAGAAACATGGGGGCAGGCACTAAAGGGAAGAAATACCATTGAGGAATATGACCTACAGCAACAGAAAAGAGAGCCAGCTATGTACTCAAGACAGAGATTGCCCTAGCGATTGAGAATCATTCTGAAGAGGAACAGATGGGAGCCCACATAAGCAACCCACCCAATGAAGGCATTGCACTTAGGAGACAGCTTTAAGAAGACTCCTAGAAGATAAAAGACCTTTGGGCCCTGGAGTGGAGAGTAGTGAGAGATCATCTAATCTAACCCCCTTATTTTATTGAGGTCAGTCCAGGCCTCTTTCCACTGAAAGAAATAAGGTCACAGACAAGTAAGAATGTTAACACAAAATTGAAGCTATGACCCAAGTCTCTAGCACCGTCCTTCAGACAACAGATACTTTCCGCCAGCAGATGCTGCCTCCTTGCAATGGGCAAGTGTGGGAAGAGTTAGGGAACATTTTGTGAGCCAAGAGAACATTTTGTAGGCAGATGATTTTAGGCTGGGCTGGATGTAAAAAAAAAACCCTCTGAAATTTTAGTTGGAAGAAACTTTCAAGTTCACCTAGTCAGAATCCCTCATTTTACAGACTAGGATGCCTAGGTTTAAACAGATTATGTCCAAATCACAGTTAGATGGTGACAGATATGACTAGAACTCAGATCTACCTACTCCCAGGCCAGCAGGGCTCTTTCCCATGAACTCAGATGCCTCCCATGAAGTGAAATTGACCACCATGGCTGGTTATGGCCAGAAAGATGCAGAGTAAACAAATCTTGGGTTGGGCTTGGGATTAGTTCCCAGTCCTCTGATCTCAAGACTCTTTTTTTCCTTAGGCTTTTCAGCTGGACAAGGGCAAAAGGGAATAGATAATGCTCACTCCTGGAAGGATGAGTAGGCCCATTTAAAAATTGCTATTAGGGACCCAGCTTCGATTGAATAAGTTTCTGGGTGCTATTAGTGAGTCAGATGAAGATGCTTGTTTCTTGGCTGTGGGAACATCCTGATTATAACTCTTCCTTTTCCTCCTATAGGGCAGAATAATTCTTTCTATTTTGAATTTAATGGGCCAGAACCTCATTCTACCTCACTCTGTGGGGCATCTATGGAGAAAATTGAACATTGGTGCTCCAGTCCATTGCCCTAAAGAAGAATGATCATAGCCTTGGAAGCCTGTGTTACTCAGGAGAAATCCTCAAATAGCAGACACATTTTAGCTTCTAAACAAAATATGCCTCTCAGAACCATAATTCCTGACTCTGGCTTTGCAACATACTAGGTTGCGTGTTCTTAACCTGGGGTAACTTGTTTTTGAAAAATATTTTGAAAACTATATTTCAATATAATTGGTTTCTTTTATAATTCTATATATTTTATTTTGTATGTTTAAAAGCATTATTTTGAGGAGGCTTCTGTAGGCTTCAGTGGACTGCCCAAGGGGTCTTTTGCCTCTCTTTGTATCCCCAGTGCTCAGCATGAAGCTTGGCATGTAGTATGTGCTTAATAAATGCATACTGATTGACTGACTGAAAGGGGTCCAGAACACAAAAACCGTCTAAGAACCCCTGATCTAGGTCATTGCAGGTTAGTGCAAGGGGTATTACGAATTTTCACGAAAGCTCAAAACATATGTTTAATGGTCATAGATCTTACAGTTAGAAATTAATGCAATTAGTTCAGTTCTAGATAGCAAGGAATAGAAACATAGCTGTGTGTTCTTTACATCTAATGCAATGGTGTTTATTGATCATATGCAAACTTTCAGGATTTTCCCCTCCAAGACTGATACTTTTGTGATGATAAACTAGGCTATCTTTTGTCTCAGTTCTTACTCAGCCCTTAGTCACTGAATGGGCATAGCCTCAGACAAACTGAGATCTTTGAAAGACCTTAATTTAGAAAGGTCAAGGTCACCCACTGCATCCTGGGTCACCGCCAGTTGTCTTGACTTTGTCTTGCCACTGGACTTTGGTGACTCTGGAGGAGAGAGTGAGGCTGATGATTTTGCACAACTTTGCCTTTCTTACATCCAGTTCACGCTCAAATCATGTCATGGGTCCTCTTTGAGAATGAAGGATAAACAACAACCACCACTACCACAAACTGCCAGTGGGTACACACCAAGAAGATACAAAAATACACATGCTAATCAGTGCCATGACCACTCGGTTTCTCAACTGTTTGTTCTGGTTCCCGAAATACAAAGCAACACAATAAAGAGGTAATTTTGGGGAAATCAGCTCTGCCTAGAACTACAGTCTAGGTCTGAGTGACCCCAGGAAATAAGGGAAAGATGTTTTATACTTACAAAGAAGAGAATTAGGATCTTTTTAAACTGTACCAATCCAGAGCAAACAAACCCACTGTACCTTGAATACATGAATTAAGACCAAGGTACATAAGGATATATTAAGGGTGTGATAGGCCAGGGTCCATCCCCTCCCTCATCCCATTATAACTTAGGCCAACTAAGCTGTCCCTGAAATTTGATCAGACCAAGGGGCCAAGGCTAAAACAGCCTAGATGTTAAAATGGCTTGCTGGTGATTTTAGGACATATTGATGTGGCTTTTTGTACACCTAAGGGCATAATACCCACATGGGGTCAGAGCACTTCGGGCTTGCTGGACATCCCAGGATCTCTCAAGTCACCACACCCTGCTCTCTTGACCATTTACCATATGGAGGTCAGAGGGGCTGGATCTACCCCAATTGGAGGGCTTATATGTATCCCTTATGCGTATGATATGGTAAACTTCCTTTTAACCATTGAATGGCTTATAAGTACAGTCAGTCCTGCTACAAACTCGTGTTTCAAAAACATGAATTTGTTCTAACCTAGTTGACATGTTAGGAAACATGATGGAAATTTCGAGCATAATGCAAGTTTCAAGAAATCAAGCCTGATTTCTTCCAGGAAGAATAGTTAGAATGCAGAAAATGGTACCACTTCACAATGACTCATGAGCTGCAGGCAGCTCTTCTGAGTCTCATTTCTACAAGCAAACATTAGGTCTTTGTCAAGATCAAGTGTCATAGTTATTGGGGATCTTCTGGTGCAGTAGGAGCAGTGAGTGGAGAAGGGATGGGCCATACTGTCCCCATTTTTCAAGTGACCTGCTGAATTTACGTCCTGGGGTGCAGGACCTCTGTTTATTATAGCATGGTGCTTTTTGGGAAAGCATACGTTGCATTATAGCAGAAATGACCATATCTCATTTTGGTCCAGTGTTGTATCTCAGCTGCAAGGGGACTAGCCAGTGTCAGGTTCAGCTCACTACATGGGGTAGGCGGAATTTCTTTGGTATCCCATAGCGACTGTGCTTCTGTAGCTGTCATTCTAGTGAGTGGATTCTTAACACAGCCTTCATGAATTAAAAAATATATAGTTTAGTAATAATATTTCAATGTAATTGGTTTCCTTTGCAATCTTATGTATTTTTCTACTTACCTATCATGTATCTTTTTTTCTCTGTCTATCTATTTATCTATTGCTTATTTATTTTAAGTCTGGATCTGGATCCATTTCTGACCCAGGCCAGTTCACTCCTCCTTAAGCAACCCATTGGACAATCTGAGGGGCTCACCATTTTATTGACAAAAAGTTTAAATGCCTAACTGGCATGGCTCAGAACTCCTGTGCTCAAGAGATCCACAGACCTCAGACTCCCCAGTCAGTGAGTCAGTGATTCAGTCAATAAACATTTGCTGAATGTCTACTATGTACCAGATACTGTGCTAAGCGCTGAGGATAAAATGAAAGGAAAAAGGCAGTTCTTACTCTCAAGGAGTAAGAATTCTTACTCACAATCTAATGGAAACAAGCAATTTGCATTATAATACAGGATAAATTTGAAATAATGACCAGAGGGAAGAATTAAGATTGGGAAAAGCTTCTCATATGCACAAGGTGGTATTTTAGCTGGGACTTGAAGGAAGCCAAGGAAGTCTGGAGGCAGAGATGAGGAGGGAGAGGATTCCATACATGGAAGGCAGCCAGTGAAAATACCCAGAGGCAGAAGTTGGAGTGTCTTGTGAAAGGAGCAGGAAGAAGGCTAGTGTCACCAGGTGGTAGAGTAATGGAGGGCTATAAGGTGTAGGAAGAATGGAAAGGAGAGGCCAGGTTATAAAGAGCTTTGAATGCCAAAGAAAGGATTTTATATTTGATCCTGGAGGCAATAGGGAGCCATTGGAATTTATTGACTAGTGGAGATGACATGGTGAACCTTACTCTTTAAAATCACTTTGACGGCTGAATAGGGGAGAGGTTCGCAGTTGGCAGACCCACTAGCAGGCTATTGCAATAGTTCAGGCATGAGAGGATAAGGACCTGCACTGAGTGGCTGCAATGTCAGAGGAGAATACCCTTCTCTCCTTGCAAGAAATGTTATGAAGGTAAAATTGATAGGTTTTGGCAAAAGGTTGGATATGGGTCATAAGAGAGATTCTGGGGATTGATTACAGGTGAGCCACCATGTCTGACTGTGTTTTATTTTATGCATTTAAAAGCATTATTCAGAAGCTTCTCTAGACTGCCAAAGGGGTTCATCACACAAAAATGGTTAAGAACTCCTGTTCTAGTGGTTTCTGCCTACCTGTTGGGGGAAGAGGCATTCTCTGTCCAGACTGTAGTAAGACTTTAGAGATCATTTCACTCAACTCCATTTTTTTTTTTCGGATGAGGTCCAGAGAGGGGAAACCATTTGTCCAAAGTCACAAAAGTCATAAGAAGGAGAGTCAGAATTTGAACTCGAGTGTTTTGGCTCCAGATTCACTACTTTTTATACTACATGGCATTGCCTAGGTTTATGGATTCCTAGGCCTGTGGGTGCTCTTTCCACATCACCTTAAAAAGTAAATACAGGAACCTATATCTAATTTCTTACCGTCTTAGGGAGGGGGGAGAATTTGGAACTCAAAACTTTCAATAAAAATGTTAAATTGAAAAAAATAAATACAAGCCTATTGGATGTTTGGGGTTAGGAGAGGCAGAATAGTACACTGAAAATAGTAATTAATTTAGAATCACAGGCTCTGAATTCAGATCCTATCTCAGATACTTTCTACCTACGTGACTTTAGGAAAGTCATTTATCCCTCTGGGCCTCAGTTCCTCACATGTAAAATGAAAAAGTTGCACTACATGGTCTCCAAATCTAGATCTGTGTGCTTGTAATTCCATGAAGGTCGTGATGCTGATCTGCTCCATTCTTCTGGCCCTGGCTCTCCCCCTTCTCTGCCCCGAAAGAGTGTGGATCATTGTTTGTCCTTGTTTTGATAGAGCAATGTTTAATAAGTTTGATTCTCATTAGACACCCTGAACACATTACCTATAGAAAATTTTCCAGATCTTCCTTCCAGCAGTTTTCCTGCCTGGCTTCTAAGGGGTGCTCTGAGGACCTTGGATGGAATGTTAGCAAAGGCACCGTCAGCTTCTAATATAAATAAAATAGCAACATGTATGAACACATGAGGGTTGAATCTTAACCGAATCAAAAACAACGCCCAGCTATGCCATCCTGCTGACACAGCTGCTCAGAACAGGCCCTCCTAGTTCCCAGAAGATGTGTTAATGACTGGGAGGAAGGTGGCTTCCCCCATCCCCCAGAATTCAAGGCCTTCCTGCATCACACAACTGCTTCTTCCTTAAAATTATGCTGACTTTAGAGAAGCTGGGTAGTCTCAGGAGCAGGCATTGCTGTCAGCATTACATAAGCATCCCTCTGCTCTACTTTGGTCCAGGAGGGGGAGGTGGTGGGATGCTCCAGCAGAGGCCCCTCTGACAAGAGTCCCAGTCCCTTCCCACAGTAAGGAGTTCCCAGAAGACTTTCCTCAGTAGTCTTAGGCAGAGGTTAGTAACGTTTCAGACATACTTTGGGTTTATTTTAAATTTTTTTTATAAAGAATTTGACAGACATCAACAAACCTGATTTCCATATACAAAGAAAAACAAAAAAAGAGAATTGTTTATGAAGTTATAAATCTCAATTATATACAGCTTGCTTTTAAAAGAAGTATATAATAAATTTAATATGGTAATTCCAATGCTGACCTGCTTGCCTGAGCTTCCTTCTCTCTTCTGTGTATTTTATAAATGTTTCCCTCACTCCCTTTTCTTCTTCTATTTTTGTTTTGGTGTCATTAAGCCTATTTTCCTCCCCTTCCATCACCAATCTTTCTCTCCTAAAGAAAACAAATGCCCTTATTTGAACACATAAATGTAGTCAAGCAAAATGGCTCCACATATTGTCTGAATCAGAAAATTCATGTATTATTCTGCCTCTATTGGCCATTGTCTCTCCACTAAGAGGTAACAAGCATTCTTCTTCATCCTAGGTCTTCTTTCTTTGCCTGTATCAGACACACCTTGTATTGCACTCAGGTAAATACTAATCACACAGTAACTGCCTTCGACTAAGTCATTTCTTCCACTATCCATCACAGCATAGAGATGGCCCTGGGTTCTCCTAGACTACGTCTATATTGGACAAGCTCTGGATGGTCCCATCATGCTGGGATGGCTCCATTTACAGTATCAGTGACTTGAAAAACAGTCTGTTTTTCAAGGACCAGTTAGATTCAGAGAGGCTGATCACTGGAAGGTTGGCTACTAGGGCATTGCATTTTTGTCTCATGTATTCACAGATTAGGAATATGAGGCATGTGTCTGTCTTCAAGTCAAATCATACAATCATAAGGGACCTTAGTGGCTCTTTAATTCAACCTCCTCTTCATTTTATTAGAAATTGAGGGAGGTAAGTGACTTGCCCTAATTTACACAAGAAGTAAGAATCAGAGATGGGATTTGAACTGAGGTCCCCTGACTTTTTCTTAACCATATCTATGGTTTTATTGACATAGGAAATGCTACTAATATAGATCTGTACCTACTTGTCAACCTGCAGATAGTTGCCTGAAGTATAAGGGTCAAAGAGCCATTATGTGTCAGAAATGGGATCTGAATTAATGTCTTTTGGACTCTGAGACTGGCTCTCTATCCACTAGGTCACACTGCCTTTAAGATTTACCAAGTATGTTCTTGACAGTACTCCTGCTGAGTATGTAGTTCAAGTGTTATTGTACCCATTTTGCAGATGAGTAAATTTAGTCTCAGAGAGATTAAATGATTTACCCAAAGTCATAAAATGAGTATTTGTTAGAGACAAGGTCTGAACCAAATCTCCCCTAAGTCCAGTGCAGTTTCCATGTCTGTGCCAGTAGAATATCTGCCCCCCCCCCATGAAATCAAGAACCTTAATGTATTAAAGCAAATGTATTTATCTGTCTGTGTTTTCTCTACCTTATAGACCGGAAGCACCATGAAGGTGGAGACCATGTCTGGTCTAAATTGTCTACCTTCCTCAGTACCTAGGACAGTGCTATTCAGGGAACAGGGAATACACACATTTATATAGTGCCTACTCTGAGGCAGCTAGTGGTTAGAATGTTGGGGCTAGAGTTTTGAAGATCTAAATTCAAATCCAGCCTCAGACACAATCTATATGACCTTGGACAAGTCACTTTAACCTCTGCCTAGTAAGTGACTCAGTGAATACAGTGCTGGGCCTAGAGTCAGAAAAACCTTAGTTCAAATCTGGCTTCAGACACTTTTTAGTTGTGTGATCCTGGGCAAGTGACTTAACCTCTGTTTGCCTTAATACACTGGAAAAGGAAATAGCAAACCATTTCAGGGTCTTTGCCAAAAAAACCCAATGGTTTTTGAGGTCACAAAGAGTTAGACATGACTGAACAACAACAGTAGTGCCTGCTATGTGCCAGGTAACTATATTAAGCACATACGAAAAACAAAACAAAACAAATGATTTCATTCAATTTTCCGCAACAACCCTGTGAGATAGGTGCTGTTATTATTTCCATTTTACAGTTGAGGAAACTGAGGCAGACAGAGGTTAAGTAACTTGCTTGGGGCCACACAGCTATTAAGTGTCTAAGGCTAGATTTGAATTCCTGAGTCCAGGCCCAATGCTCTAACCACTGTGCTGCCAGCTGCCTCTTTACATAAAATACTTCAGTATACAATAGATCTCAATCATGTGGGTACTCCTTCCAAAGATGCAGGTTGAGATTAATCCATGCCTGTCCATCCTAGGAAGATCTTGTCCTCCCAAAAGTTCATCACAGCAGGTCCACCCAACCTGCAAGCTCCTCATGTTCTCTGGACATCTCTAGGATACCGTTAGAGGAAATGGGTCCATCCAGCCTGTGTTTTTTTAATCCTACTTTGTTTTGTTCACATCCTTTACATACTCCCTGTTTGTAATGTGTAGAAGCCTGCTCCCACCCACCATGTGGTGCGTCTTCACTGGCCTTTAAATTCTTAACTTCAATTCTTTGGAGAGCATAGTATTCCTTGACACGTAGTTATACATCCCTGGATAAAGAACAATATTAGAAAATATGGACCTTTGCATCAGGGAGAGTCTCAGGGCTGGTAAAGAGAACTATTCACTTTCCCCAAAGCAATATGGCCCATTGCCCTTCTGTTCAATTCTGGACCCAGATCACCAGTGCATGTCCAAAGGGCAGTATATGTCCTAAGTCCTGATGAATGAACTCTATAGGTTGTCCATTCAGCTGGGGTTTAGTCATACTTGAACTGAATTGAACCAAGATTCTAGCTCTTTTTCTTCTGGTTCTGGGGTCTGGGGAGGGAAGGATAAAAACTATTGCTGAGTCTACAGAGGTTCATGCTTGTGACAGTGATTGATGATAATGCGTGGACAATCATGAGTAAGATGAGTGATTAGGTGCCAGTCTTTAGCTCTCATGAAGGAGAGATGTTACCATGCCAACTCTGATGGCAAGTGGCAGGACTCTTGGAAGTAACTGGCAAGGGTTTGGGGGATAGCAGCTGATTTGCATGTTCCTGAAAACTGGTTGGCATGCCCTTTCCCCAATTTATGCCATAGGGAATCAGAAAGAAAGGAAGGTAACAAAGTATTTATTAAGTGTCTACTCTGTTCTAGGAACTATATGAATATTATTTCATTTTATCTTCACAACAATCCTGGGAGCGAAGTGCTATTATTATTCCTATTTTATAGTTGAGGAAACTGAGGCAAACAGAGATCAAGTGACCTGGCTGGGGTCACTCAGCTGCTAAGTGTCTGAGGCTGGACTTGGAATCAGGTCTTATTGACATCAGGTCAATTCTCTGTGCACTGCATACTACCTGGATGCCTCAGGAGTGCCATCATTCAAAAGTATACCATCCCCAGCCCTCTCCTCCATCCAGCTGCCCAAAGCTCACATTCCCCTTGACACAGAGGGGAAATTTTACAAGACGCCTTTGCCAGTTTTGGCTATATATGTTTCCTGTGTGTATGACCATTCCCATGAATGTTCCCAGGCTATGTTTACTCTCTATGTGTGGTTTCACATATGCCTTCTCCAACCAGTGATCAGGGGATCTGTGGAAAAAAGTATCCCCCTCTGCATATGAGGGTAAGGCGGATGTTTCCTTGTTATTTCTTTCTTTCTTTCTTTCTTTCTTTCTTTCTTTCTTTCTTTCTTTCTTTCTTTCTTTCTTTCTTTCTTTCTTTCTTTCTTCTTTCTTTCTTTCTTTTTTGTGAGGCAATTGGGATTAAGCGACTTGCCCAGAGTCACACAGCTAGGAATTATTATGTGTCTGAGGCTGTATTTGAACTCAGGTCTTCCTGACTCCAGGGCCAGTGCTCTATCTACTGCACCACCTAGCTGCCCCTTGTTATTTCTTTTGAAGTGTCATTTAATCAAATGCCTTTTACTTTGAAGTAATCGTCATCTAATGTCCAGCGAAGGCACCTATAAGCAGTGTCCTGATATCATTCTGTGCTAAATATGTATAAAAATGTCAAGGCCCTTCTCAACAAATAGGACACAACTGGACAATGAGAAATACATAGAAGACCGGCCCATGGGAGGCCTAGAGACAAATTGGCAAGGATGGCCTTACACAAAAATGAAAAAGGAATTTGCTTAAGTTATATCAAAAGCCTCCTTCCCTTCTTCCCACCTCCGCCCTGCCCTGAGCATTTCTGCTATTGACCTGCCACAATTTCTGACATTCATACCATCTGAATCAATCCTTTGGATCAAGGCATTGGGGACCCAGAAGCTACATGTTGCCTTAGAGGAAGAGAACATGTTAGTAGCTACTAACACAACAGCATGGGTTACTTTAACAAATTATGATCTCTCAGGGACTTGGTCTCCTAATCTGTAAAATGGGAGCATAATATCCTAAACTCAACTCAGAGAGTAGAATGAGGTAAGAAAGTAGCAGTTGAAGTAAAAGAAAAGGAGCTCATAAGATAGTTTTAATGTCTAAGGGTATCTTTGACTGGATACAGTGCAGTCTGAATCACAACAACTGAGATCAGTACAGGCATACTTTGGAGATATTACAGGTTTGGTTCTAGGCTGCTACAATAAAGTGAATTTCTCAATAAAACAAATCATGAATTTTTTGATTTCCCAGTGCATATAAAGCTTATATTTACATTATACTGCAATCTATTAAGTGAACAATAGTATTATTATCTAAAAATGTACATACCTTAATTAAGAAATACTTTATTGTTAAAAAATGTTAACCATCATCTGAGTCTTCAGTGAGTTATAATCTTTGCTGGTGGAGGGCCTGGACTTAATGTTGATGGCTGCTGACTGACCAGGGTGGTGGTTGCTAAAGGTTGGGGTGGCTGTGGCAATTTCTTAAAATAAGGCAATAATGATGTTTGCCTATTGATTGACTATTCCTTTCACTTGAACACTTAGAGGCCATTGTATGGTTCTGAATTGGCCTAATTTCAACATTGTTGTGTCTCAGGGAATAGGGAAGCCCAAGGACAAGCAGAGAGACAAAGAACAGTGCAACATTTTTTAATTACTGTCTTATATGGGTGTGGTTTGTGGTACCCCTAAACAATTATAATAGTAACATCAAAGATCACTGATCATAGATCACCATAACAGAAATAATAATAATGAAAATATTCAAAAATATCATGAGAATTATCAAAATGTGACACAGAGACACGATGTGAGCACATGCTGTTGGGGAAAATGATACCGATAGTCTTGTTCAATGCAGAGCTGCTATAAACCTTTAATTTGTAAAAAACAGGAATATCTGCAAAGTGCAATAAAGCGAGGTATGCCTGTAATAAAGAGAGCACTTCCCTCAAGAGGAAAGACATTGCACAGCAGATGAAGACAGCAGGTGGTGGCAGAGAGCAAAAAATGGCCCAGGAATGTAGCAGAGAAGCCTTGCCTAGCGTGCCCACAGCTGAATGACATCATCTGATCACTATTCGACATCACTGCCACCCAGTAAGGGACATGGCTGATTGAGGGGAGCATATACTGGGACTCAGTGATAGGAGGTTGAGTTGTCTTGGTTACATGTGTTACCTGCGTGTGTTCCCTTCCCCATCCATGTTCCTTGATAACACTTATTCCCTATGCAACAACATATTCCTTCTCTAACCAGGGACATACAAATCTTTATGTAAATATACCTCTCGGTGTATGAGGGGAGGCATGGATTTTTGTTGTCATTTATTTTGCAATGCTGTTTTCATTATCATTACTAGTTTTGAAATAGTTGCCCTCTGGTTGGTTTAGTGGATGAGACATCAGTTCTGTAGTTGTGGCTGTGGTATTGAATAGAGGTTGAACCAAAGTGTGCCTTGAACTTAGGGTAGCTTTCAAAGGGTTCATATATTAGGGGGCAGGGTCCCAGGCTAAGTATCCTTCAGGCAACAATGATTCACTGAAGGATTTTTGAGGTACCTTTCCAACTTGAGTGTTACTGCAAAGAACTGTGGCCCAAGGAGAAGGATGCCCTCTCACACTAAAGGGACCTTAGCCCTGGGCTTGTACCAACTGGAGTCAGTCCTGGGGGACCTGACCCTCAAAGAGAGGCATCAGGTTTTTTCTGCATTCTCTAACTCTTAAGTCTTCACTTCAGAGTCATGGAAAATCTCTTAAAGCTTAGATTTGACTCACGACTAGAGTCTCCTCAAAATAGGTTAATGTCATCTCTTCTAGAAAGGTATTTTGTGTAAAGTCAAATAGGTATAGGATAGCAATTTATTTCTTATACCACAAAAGAAATGCTTAAGATAAAAGTCTCAATAATAGGCATTGGCAATATTAAAGCATGGTACAGTGGCTCATAATCCCTATTATACTCTCCCAATAGACTGGTCATTAAAACATTACATTAAGCATTTTGTGGGACTGCTGTACAAGCATTTCACTCTCCTCTCAGACCTAGACTGTCCAAGCAACTCTACCAAAATCCATATCTTCTGTGAAGCCAAGTAGGCAAGGTCATTCTCCTGTTGAAGGTCAATTTCTCTTCTGAGAAGTGTTGTGGTAGCGGGAAATACCTCCTGATGCCACTCAGCCCTCAAACCCAGGAGCTTTCAACCTGTTAAACTCATGAGGCTGCCACCATGGCTAGAACATCTATCTCAAAATCTCTGATTAATCATCTGTGTTCACTCACCAAAAGAAATACAAAATAGTCCCAGTCCCAAAAGAGCTTACATTCTATTAAGGATACACAGAGAAATAAATAAAGATAATTTGAGGAGGGCAAAAATACTAGCAATGGGAGTAGGGTCTGGAAAGACTTTGCTTAGAATATGGTATCTGAGCTAAGCCTTGAAGGAAACTAAATATTATAAGAGGTGGTGGTGAAGAAGTACATTCCAGGTATTGGGGATAGCCTGTGAGAAGATACTGAAAAGAGAAATATAATGCCAGGTTCAGGAAATGGCTAAAAGTCTACTATGGATGGAATGTAGAATGGGAAGAATATGAAATAAGTTTGGAAAAGTATGTTGTGTAGGATCTCGTATGCCAGGATAAGGACTTTGTATTTAATCCTAGAGGAGTGGGGAGCTTCCAAAGATTTCTAATTAGGGGAATGAAAGAAGAGGCAAAGGGATGAGTCTGGATGACTCCAAGTTTTGGAAACTGGAGTAACTGAAAGGGTAGTGGTGTCCTCAACAAAAATTTGCAAGTATGGAGGAGGAGTGACCTTGGGGGAAGGGGAATAGTAAGCTCAATTTTGGACATGTTGAGCTTGAGATGTGTACTGGACATCCAGGTGGGGATGTCCATTAGGCAAGTTGATGATTCAGGACTGGAGGTCAGCAAAGGGAATAAGGCAGAGTATATAGACTGGAAGACATCTGATTAGAAACTTGAACCTATGGAAGCTGAAGAGATAAGAGTCCACAACAGAGGGACACCAGCAGTGATCTAGACCTCATCTGTATAGGGGTAATAATTAAAACCATAGGATCTCATGGGATCACCCTAACTGTAGATAGAAGAGACAAGGATTGAAGTCAGAGCTTTAAAGTATACTCTTTCTTAAAGCAAAGTAGGGGGATAATGAATCCACAAAGGAGACCAAGAAGGAGCCATCTAGTAGGTAGGAGGAGAACCAGTAAAGAGTAATGTCATGGAAGCCAAGGAAAGAAAGAGTATGTGGGGGGAGTTGCAGAGTTAATAGTGTCAATAATGTAAAAAAGGTCAAGGAGAATAGGGATTAAGGGTTTGTGTGGATATTGACCCAAAGTATACCTTGCACTTAGAGTAGCTTTCAAGGGGTCCACATGTGAGAGGGATCCCAGGACTTGAATTTAGCAATCAAGAGGCCATTTGTAACTTTGAAGAAAAGCAGTTTAAGGATAACATTGGGGTCAGAAGTCAGATTATCAAAAGTTGAAGAGCAGGCTGTGAGGAAGTTGAGGCAGCAAGTGTGGGCTACTCTTTCTAGAAATTCAGAAATGAAGGGGAGGAGAGATGTCAAATGACAGATTAAAAGGGTGGCTGGGTCTAGGAGAAGTGTTTGTTTGTTTAGGATAAGCAAAACCTGGGATTATAAACAGTGGAGATGGAACCAGTAAATAGGGGTGTGAGAGGAAGAGAGAGAGAGACAGAGATAAAGACTGACAGAAACAGAGATGGAGAAAGAGAGAGACAGAGAGAATATGAATGAAGAATGGGACAAGTACCCATAGAATTAAGAAAGGAATGAGATCAAGGATCCAGTTGGAGAGGTTAGCTTTAAGAGGACTGGTGAAGATAAAAATTTTGAGGAGTAGAGAATGAGAGATGAGGGAACTCAAAGATTTTTTTTTTTTTGCATAGGGAACTCCCAGTGAAAAAACTCCTTCTACCAAAGCAGATCTGCCCTTGCTCTGCAGTTTTATAATCTTACCTGGAAGGTCATGAAAGGTTAAATGATTTGCCTAGGGTCTTATGGCCAGTATATGTTGAGGAAAGACCTGAAGCCAGGTATTTCTGACCAGTTCCCATCATGCTATGCTGTCTCTCAATTCTAAGCCTTGGAAAGCAGAGCCCTAAGAAGAGCTTTGAGGGAGTGGAGCACAAGACATATAAGACTAGAGGGTGGAAGATGGAGAAAGGGGCTAAAAATTCACATTTGTTTGTTTAAATCTTATCAAGTATTTACTTTTCAATAGCTTACCTGCAAATAAGTTGGGCAACTATTATCATCTGTATTTTAGGATAGGGACAGGATCTATGGTTTCACTGATATGAGGAATTCCCAGATAGGGAAATTTCTACCAATGCAGATTGGAGCCTTCTCTTAATTTATAGTCTTAGAGTTGTCAAAAAGTGAGGAAACAGAACTTCATGGAGTTCAAGTGATTTGCCCAAAGTCACATGCAGTTGGCAAGTGGCAGAGCCAGGAATAAAACCCACATACCCTGACTTCAAATCCATTGTTCTCTCTCCACCACCATAGCCCTGGGGCACTGCCTGGGGAGGGCAGGTCTATGTGTGTCACCCCCACAGGTGGGACAGGATGAAGTCAGTGGGTGGAGGTGATCAGAGGTGATGTGGAAAAGGGAGAGAAAATCCTAAAGACAAATTCTACCTACTAATAACTTTGTCCAGAGCCGATCCTGAAAATCATTTAAAGAAAAAATAACCTGTTTTGCTTGGTCCCAGAGGGCAGACCTATAAGAAAGTTACAGGAGGAAGATTTTTGCCTGATAGGAAAAATCCTGATGAATAGAGTTGTTAAAAAAATAGAATGAGCTGCCATGGGAGGTTATGTCCCTCACCACTGGATGCCCTCAAGTAGAGATTGAATGACTGCTTGCCTTCAATTTTGCAGAAGGGATTCTTAGGTCAGGTGTGGATTGGACTAGATGGCTTGGGAAGAGGGGGTAATCCAGGTCTAGGATTTGGTAGATGCAGAGGCAAAGAGATACAGAGGCAGATGTAGTAACTCAAATACATGCACAAACACAAGAAGAGATTTAGACAGAATTCTGGTGCAATATTAAATGCTAGGTGGACAATTAGACCACTTTTCCTGACTTGCCTAAGGGGTTGCCAGGGAGTTGGTAACAGGTTAAATGAGTTGCCCTGAGTCCTGCATCCAGTATTTGTCAGAGGAAGGCTTTTGAACCCAGGTCTTCCTACCACTAAGACTACTTCTCAATTCTATGATTAAAAACTTGGAAAGCAGACAGCTAGTATGCTACTTTTCTTAATTGTCACATCCAATGACCTTTTCTCCATTTTCATTCTCCTTGTCTTCCTTTCAACATTTAACAATGAAGACTATTCATTTTTTCATAGAAACTCTCTTCTCCCTTGGCTTATATGGCAGTACTCTTCCCCTGTTCTAGTCAAGTGCTCCTTCTGTCTCCTTTTTCTCTTTCCCACCCTACCCTCTAATTGTGGACAGCCCTTAAGGCTCAGTCTTTAGCCCTCTGCTCTGGTGTCTGCAATCAACTAGTTCATATGCTCTCTTGGCTTCAACAAACGTCTTTATGTCTATCAGCCATAGAATCTTAAAGTTTGAAACTTCCCCAAATCACCTAATTCAACCTGTACCCTGAAGCAAGAATCCTTTCTCCAGTATTGCAGACAGATGGTCAGGTGGTCACCCAACCTCCCTTTAATAGCCTGATGAATATGGAACTCACTTTTTCCAGGGACAGCTAGCTACTTTTGATTGCACCACGTGTTTCAGTGCCTGTGACACATACTGGTTGTGTGACCCATAATCTCTCAGTATTCAAGGTAATGCTCTAAAACAAAGTTTCAGAGAAGGTGCCAACTTGGATGGGTAGAGGGAGTTTATTTCCCTGGGAGTTTCCTGTATCAATGAAATCACAGGTCCATTTTCTATCCCTGTTCATTGTTCTTTTGGTTTGAAGCAACTAGGTGGTACGGTGGATAGAGCATTGATTCAGGAATCTAGTTTTAGACACTTGCTAGCTGTATGACCTTGAGCAAGTCACATAACCTCTATTTGTCTCAATTTTTTCATCTGTAAAATGGGGATAATGGAATTAAACTCCCAGTGTATTATGAGGATCAAATGAAAATGTGCCTGAAACAAGCTCTACATAAATGTTAGCTATTACCATTTTTGTTGGTTAAGGATTCACCTTTGCATAGGCAAAGGACTCTGAAATCTTTATCTCCCACCCTCACCATTCTTTTGAACTCTAGTCCTTTTCTAACTACCTGTCCAACATGTCCATCTAGATCATTCCTTTTTTAAAAAAATTTTGGCCCAAGTTAGTATTTTTTATTTTTTAAAATAATATCTTATTTTTTCCAATTACATGCAAAGACAATTTTTAACATTCATTTAAAATTTGTTTGAGTTCCAAATTTCCTCTTTCCTTCCTCCCTTACCTAAGATGGTAAGCAATTTGATGTAAGGTATATATGTGCAATCATGTAAAACATATTTACATATTAGTCATGTTGTGAAAGAAGAAATAGACAAAAAAAAACCTACACAAAAAATAAAGTGAAAATAGTAGGCTTCCATCTGCATTCAGAATCCATCAGTGAATAGCCTTTTTCATCATGAGTCCTTTGGAATTGTCTTGGTAGATCAGAGATTCTTTTTTTTTTTTTTTGGCTAGGCAATGGGGTTAAGTTGACTTGCCCAGGGTCACACAGCTAGTAAGTGTTATGTGTCTGAGGCCGAATTTGAACTCAGTTCCTCCTGAATCCAGGGCCGGTGCTCTACCCACTGCACCACCTAGCTGCCCTAGATCAGAGATTCTTAACCTGAGGTCTGTAAACTTAAAAATAATTTTTTTGATAGCTATATTTTAATATAATTCATTTCCTTTGTAATTAATCATAATATAATTATATGTAATGAAATGAAACATGTTTCAGAAGAAATATATATGAAATGTATTTTATGCATTAAAGAATATTATTCTAAGAAGAGGTCCCTAGGCTTCACCAGATGGCCAAAGGGATCCACCAAAAATAAAGATTAAGAACCTCTAATCTAGATGTCCTGCTGCCACTTCAAATATGTACAAACATTTAGAATATTTAGAACTGGAAGGGACCTTGGAGACCATCTAGTTTGACTCGCTTCTTAGTTTTACAGATGAGGAAACTGAGAACCAGAGAGGTTAAATAATTTGTCCAAGGTCACACAAGCAGTAAATGACAAGAAGTCTAGACAGGGACCTGAGCTGTCAGACTCCAAACTCAAAGTTCTTTCTGTACTTCTTTATGGTCTGTCTCCTCCTTCCTCCTCCTACAGTAGAAGGTAAATACCTTGTGGTTAAAGACTGTTTCCTTTTTGATCAGTTTTATTTTTTGCCTTTGTTATCCCCAATATTTTAGTTCTATCCCTTGCACATAGTTAGACCTTAATAAATTCTCATTGATTTGAATTTAATGGATTTTTCTTGCAAGTTGGATCCCTTTCCAAACCTACCGTTTTCTGTCAGCAGCAGCAATGCCCTCTTAGGCTCTGGCTAGCAGCCTTGATCTCCTCTTGGATCCTTCTTTTTCCTTCATTCCTTCTATTTAATCTCTCATCAAGTCCTGTCATGCCTCTTGATTTGTTCCTGACTTTCTATTCCTACTAATGTAATTTATTATGACTTGCCTTTATTACTGCAATAGACAGTCCCTCATTGTTCTTCTGGCCTTCGGGCCTTCCCCAGCTAATCTCTTCTTCCCACACTAAGCTATCTGAGAGGCAAATGTGTCATGGCCGGTAGAGTGTTGGATTTGGAGGCCAATAAAACCAACTCTTTTGTTGGAATCAGATACTTACTAGCTATGTGGTCCTGGGCAAATGACTTAATCTTTCTTAGCTTCAGTTTCTTCATTGGTAAAGTGGAGTTAATAGGAGCAACAACTTCACAGGGTAGCTGCATGTGGAAAGAACATTTGAGTTCAGATCCTGTCTCTGACAATGACTACCTATGTGACTTTGGGAAATTAATGGAATTTTAGGCCTCAATTTCTTCATCTGTAAAATGAGGGGGTTTGGGCCAGATGGCTATTGACTCGTCCAGCTCTAGCTGTCTGACTGTAGGTTTAGGGTTGTTGTGTGGATCAAGTGAGATAATGTAGGAAAGGCGCTTGGCAAGCCTAGATAAATGTCAATTGTCCTAAAATATTGCTTTCAGCATATCACTTCCCTGCTCAAGGATCTACAATGGTCTTCCCCTTCTGCCTCATCAAGACCAAGCTGCCTGATGTGATATCCTCTGACCCTCGCTCCCAGAGTCACGTGGTTACAGTCACGTGGTTACATCTGTCCTTCTGGTGTTCCCTGAGGGATTGAGTTGGGAGACCTGGATCTCAGTCCAAGCTCTTCCATCTACCAGCCATGTGATCTCAAGCAAGTCACTAAACGTCTCCAAATCTCATTTCCCTCATCCTTAAAAGTGGATAATAATGTGTCTACCAACTCCATACAGGGTTGTTTGGGAAGATCATAAGATATAAAGCTGGACTGGATTGTAAGGATCATCCAGTCCAGGGATAGGGAACCTGTGGCCTGGAGGCCACATGTGGCCTTCTAGGTCCTCAACTGTGACCCTTTGACTGAATCCAAACTTCACAGAACAAATCCCCTTATCTAGTTCAATCCCTTCATTTTATAGAGGAGAAGACTGAGGTTTTGGGAGCTGAATGACTTGTCCAAGAAACAGAAAAAAGGAGCAAAATTGGGATTGGAATTCAGGTCCCTCCACTCCTGGTGTTCTTTTCTCTTTTCCAACTGCCTCTAGCTAAATGTATATGAAGCAATTTGGGGCCTCTCTATTCCCTACCGAAAGTCTCTAGTTTCCTTCAGAACTCAGCTTAGACACTAGCTCCTACATGAGACTTTTCCTGCTCTCCCCTGGCTTCTATTGCCTGCTCCCAGAATTTTCTTTTATTAATTTAGCATATATTTAATATATAGTTATATGTTTGCATATTGTCTCCCTTCATAGAATGTAATCTCCTTAAGGGCTGGTATTATTTCATTTCTGTCTTAGAACTTTCAGTGCCTAGTATATAATGTTGTTCAGTTGTTTCGATCATGACTGATTCTTTGTGGCCCCATTTAGGGTTTTCTTGGCAGAGATACTGGAGTGAATACATTTTCTTCTCCAGCTTATTTTACAGATGAGGAAACTGAGGCAAAGAGGGTTAAGTGACTGGCCCAGGGTCACACAGCTAGTAAATGTCTGAGGCTGGATTTGAACTCAAGAAGATGAGTCTTCCTGACTCCAGGCCCAACAACTGACACTGTGTCACCTAGCTCCTCTTGTGTGTAATAGGTTTATTACTAATTTATCAATTATTTAATACAATCAATTATTAATATCAAGTTAAACATTAATAAATATTGATTCATTGTAAAACCAAAAGGTACAAGATATCATTGTCTACCATCATTTTTGTTATGGAACAAAGGTCACTAGCGCTGCTTGAGATTATAACTCAATTATTAATTGGTAACTGATCATTAATAAATAATAATTCATTGACTTGCTCTAGCAGCTGGTGTGACCTTTAACTCCGGCTATAGTCTATTACTGTGCCTCACAGTAAAATGGGATTTGTTGTTTATGCTTTGACCGCTAGATGTCACTTGTGCCACATACAGAAATAGTCTAAAAGAAAGCGGGTGCACGCCCTTCCTCCTCAACCCCGCGCTTGAGTTATGCACAAATGAGCCTGCTGTTTTTCCTCCTTAGCATCTGTATTTCTTCCTCTCGGACAACAGACAGCCCCCCACACCTGGCTACAAATTTCCCTGACCGGTGTTGCCTTTCTTTCAGCCTTCCCTGAAAGATCCCTGGAGCCATTCCCTCGCTGGTCAACTGCAGCTACCTCTGGCTGCGGTGGGCAAGAGATCCCGCCCCCAAAAGGCATCTCCTTCCACACTAGATGTCTCAGCTTGAGTCTTCGAAGCACTGTTCCGGTCTATCCGTCTTGATATACTGTAGTCAACCATCCACTTTCTCAGACAGCCCCAATAGCTGTCCATCTGCCACCTCCAGTCCATTAGAGGAGAAAGACTTATCTAGCCAGCCTCATCACTGACACTGCCTGTTCATTCATTCATCAGCCCGATTCTCCTGAGGGATGGGAATGAGTTGTGGAGGGACTGAGTGAAGGTCAGTTCAGTCTCTCAGCTCCTTTAAAACTCGCGCGCGCACGCGCGCGCACACACACACACACACACACACCACACACACACACACACACACACTCTTACCAAAAAACCTGCTCCTGACACAGAGGTTATGGATTCAAGAAACAGAATGGTACCTGAAGTTTTGCACATGATCAATGTGGAAATTTGTTTTGCTTGACTATGCACATTTGTTACAAAGGCTTTAGTTTTCTTTTCTTTTTCATTGAGGGGTATGGAAATGGGAGGGAGGAAATAAATACTTCTTAAATGAAACAAACAAACAAACATGCATCAGCTAATGTTACTCTTCCGTGCTTTCCTTCCCATCTCTTGCAGAAAAGCAGAACTTTAGGAGGGACCTCAGAGACCATCCTAGGGGTGGGGAACTTGGGGCCTTTAGGTCCTTTGTTTTGGCCTTTTGACTGAGTCCAAGTTTTACAGAACAAATCCTTTTATTAAGGGAATTTGTTCTGTGAAGTTCGGATTCGGTCAAAGGGCCGCACTTGAGGACCTAGAGGGCCACATGTGGCCTCGAGGCTGCAGGTTCCTCACCCTTGATCTAGTTCAACCTATACCTAAAAAGGAATTCCTTCTACAATATTTCTACCAAGGGGTTGGTCATCCAGCCTTTGCACGAAGACCTCCGTTGAAGAGGTATCCAATGGGGCAGCCCATCCCATTTTTGGATGACTCTTGGGAGGTCTTTCCTTATACCAAACCTAAATTTACCCCTTTATAACTTCTTAGTTCTGCCTTCTGGGGCCCCTCAAAACAGTGCTAAGCCTTCTTCCACAGGTTTGTTGTTGTTGCTCCGTCGTGTCTGACTCTTTGTGACTGTGGATTCTCCATCTTCAACTTGCGGAGCTGATTTTTTAAACTCAGGTGTAAGACTTTATATTTATCCTTATTAAATTTCATCATTTTGTTTTCCCTCAACGTTCTGGCCTGTCATGATTTCTTTGAGTTCTGCTGTTTAGCTTCAAATATAAGCATGCCACCCAAGCTTTTATCCAAATTATTGATAAAAAGTTTAAATCTCATAGAGCCTTTAGGCACTCTACTAGAGACCTTCTTCCAACGGAACATCAAATTTGTAATGGCTATTCTTTGGGTCCTGCCATTCAACCAGCTCCAAATCTCCCCAATGATATCATCTAACCCATATCTCTCCATTTTTCCCAAGAATAGCATGAGGAACTTTATCAAATGCTTTGTTAAACTCCCAATTCAAGGCTCAAATCAGTTGTCACCACCTTCAGCAAGAAATCTTTCCTGATCCTCCCTGTCATTAGTGTGCTTTAGGCCTCTGTCTCTCTCTCTCTCTCCTTCTCTCTCCTTCTCTCTCTCTCTCTCTTCTCTCTCCTTCTCTCTCCTTCTCTCTCTCTCTCTCTCTCTTTCTTTTGAAGGCAGCATATACTAGGCAAGTCAAACTACCACCACTACCTTGACCACTGTCTCCCCTTTGGCCCTGCTGGAGAGAGACCATAACCCCAAACCCAAGAGCCTTGGGAATAGTAATGTTTCTAGCCCAGTGTCTGCAGCCATCATTCTGGGAAGTAATTTCTGTGGAGATGCAGCCTGGAAACTGCTATAGTCACAGCTACTGAAGAGACAGAGAAGAAACTTCTTGCCACCAATGTTCTTAGCATTGTCAAATAGGTCGGCATCAGCAAATGATATGATTTTATCAGTGGAAATTACAATAAAGAAGCATTACCATCTGTTTTGCTACTGCAACCTAAGGACTATGGGACCTTTCCATCAGACTTGGAGCTGTGAGATAGAACTCATATCTCCCTGTGTTTCTCTGCAACATGAGTTAGGCTCACTCCTTCCCTCCTATGATAGAGATCAGTTTTTCCTAAAAGGAGACAAAGTGGTCCTCAGGACCCAATTTGTCCCTGTTTCCCTGACATAGTTTTCTGGTCATGTAAGGGGGTCACCTAAGGCCCTAACCAATGGGGTCTGGGCCACACCGTTCTCTGCCCAGACAACCTGCTGACTGGACAAGTTTCCCTAAGGAGGAAAAGGAAGCTTCATTTACCAGAACTGAAGCTTGCCCCTCTCCAAGCCCTGTCTTTCAGACATCTCTATGAAGGATCGCTGAGAGCCACACAGCAATCACATCTACGACTTCTTCCAGCACTGAGGAGGAAGTTCATTTGGCCCAGGTGACTTGAACTTGTCAAGGCCCCTTTTGTTCTGTTCTTTCCGGTCCAAAGATCATTCTTTCCTTGGCAGGAGAAACAAGTAAAATACAAGTTGAGCAGCTCTGGCTTCTCTCCAGGTGCCCCCAGTGCATAAAGTGCTAGACTTAGAGTCAGGAAGAGGTGAATTTGAATCCTGCCTCAGACATTTATTAGTTGTATGATCTTGGGCAAGTCACTGAAATGCTGTCTGCCTCAGTTTCCTTATATGTAAAATGGTGATAATAATAGCACCTACCTTCCAGGATTGTGAGAATCAAGTAAAATAACCTATGTAAAGTGCTTTGCAAACTTTAAAGCATAATTGATAAGTTATTATTATTATCTACTAGCATTATTCCATTTGGAGAAGTTAGATGACGTAATGGATAGAACACCAGGCCTGGAGTCAGGAAAACCTGAGTTCAGATCTGGCTTTAGACACTTAGTAGGTGAGTGACTCTGGGCAAGTCACTTAACCCTGCTTGCCTCAGTTTCCTTATCTGTAAAAAAGGAGCTGGAGAAAGAAATGGCAAAGCACTCCAGCATCTTTGCCAAGAAAACCCCAAATGGCACCATGAAGGGTCAAACACAACTGAAATGTCTGAACAACAAAATTATTCCATTTACCACGAGGGGCAGTTTTATCTCTTCAAATCAGGAAAAGGGTAAAAGTTAAATAACACTTCTCTATAGAAAGGTTTATGAAGCATTTCCTTTCCTTGGTTTTTAATTTATTAATATCACATCACTTCTCTTCCTAATGACTCCTCCCCAACTCCCATAAAGCTTCCTTGTTACAGATAAGAACAGACAAGGAAAAAGCAATCAACACATTGGCCATATCTGAAGATATGTGCCTCATTCTGGATAAATAGTCCACAACATGTCTGCTGAGAGGGGTATCAGGCTTGACCAGCAGTCCTCTGAATTTGAGGGCAGTCACTGCAACGATCAGGGTTTTTAAGACTTTCATTGTAATTTTCCTTTATACACGGTGTCCCAAAAATTTTAGTGCAGCTTTAACGGCTTAGAACTGCACTAAGACTTTTGGGACGCCCTGCATTATTACGGTTATTGCTATACACTGTTGTCTAGGTTCTCCTTAGTTCACTTGGCCTCAGTACTTACTAATCTCCCAGCTTCCCTGAATTCTTCATATTCATCATTTGACTCAGCGATGTTCCATTGGTTCACATTAGCCCAATTTATTCAGTCATCCCTCAATTGACAGAAATCCACTTTCTTCCTAGTCCTTTGTTACTATAAAAAAAAGTGCTACTCTATATACTTTTGGATACATGGCATCTTTCCCATTGTGAGGGTACACATATCATTGACCTCATTTTTTGCGAGGTAACTGAGACACAGAGAGTTTAAGTAATTTGATCTTGGTCACAAACCTAGTCAGTTTTGTAACATTTAAAATTTATTTCTATTTTCAGTTCAGAATTCTCTCCCTCCCTCCACCCCACCCCTCTCGATTGAGAAAGCAAAAAATATAATTGTTGTTGTCCAGCTGTTTCAATTGTGCCCAACTTTTCATGACCTTACTTGGGGTTTTCTTGGCAAAGGTACTGGAGTGGTTTGCAGTTTCCTTCTCCAGTTCATTTTACAGATGAAGAAACTGAGGCAAACAGGGTTAAGTGACTTGCCCAGAGTCACTCAGCTAGTAAGTGCCTGAGGCGATATTAAAACTCAGAAAGATGAGTCTTTCTGACTCCAGGCCCAGCACTCTATCTATTGTACCACCTAGCTGCTCCTTAAGACATACATTATCCATTATATGTATACAGTCATGCAAAACATATTTCCTCATTTGAGCTAGTCAATTTCAAAGTTGAGACGCAAACCTAAGTTTGTATGCTGGGTTCAAGTCCAGCACTTTCTACTATGCCACCAAGCCTCTCAAGCCCTTGAAAAATTAAGAACTAGTTTTTGGAGTACTAATTAAATTATTTAAAAGATCAGTGATTTTCTTGGTTTAAATAACTCTCTCTTCACCTCCACCTTCACCAATATGGTTCACAATAGTTCTGTGACCCTGTAGATGCTTTTTATGAGTAGCTATGGGCAAAAGTAAGTCATCACCTGGTGGTCAACTTTCTAGTGATAAGGACTCTCTAAATTTAGTTTGACTGGTTCTCAGATCACACACACATGGACTCATGCTGGGCCCATATGCAAAGCCTTCTCTGCTTGCTAGGACCTGCCAGGGCTTTTACCCTGTTAGCATAGCCAGGTTCACTCGTATGCCATAAGGAAGCATTGAAGAAAGACATTAATGGGAATCCTTAGTTGGGTCCTGGCCATAATTTAGTCTCTGTTAACCACATCAAGACAGCTAGGTGGCTAGAGTGGCTAGAGTACTGGGCTTGGAATTAGGAAGACTCATCTTCCTGAGTTCAAACCTGGCCTCACACATTTACTAGCTATGTGACTCTGGACAAGTCTTTTCACTCTATTGGCCTTGGTTTCCTCATCTGTAAAATGAGCCGGAGAAGGAAATGGCAAACTACTCCAGGATCTTTGCCAAGAAAACCCCAAATGGGGTCACAAGGAGTCAAGACACGACTGAAACCACCGCACAACAACAGTATCAAAGGACACAGTCTTTGATGGCAATCACTTCAGTTAAGGAACATCCTCTACTCAGCCTGGTTTGCTTTAATAACATCTTAGATCTGCAGTCTCTGAGTCTAACTAAACATCTTCCTGGAAGTTTAAATATTTATATTTTCAGTATATAAACAAGAATTCTGTAAGTTTTACTATGTGGAACAGAATGATCCTTCCTTTTGCTTCCCCTAAATTTACCTTTCTTTGAGTGTAACGGGCATAAGAAGGAGACTATATTCTGCAGGATGCCTGGGCCTAGAGTGGGAATACTCACTGGGAGTACAAGAATTCCATTCCCATGAAGCCATATATGCCCATGATGCAGGCAATTGTATGAGGGATTTGTGGACAATCGTGAGGTGAAGGAATAATAGATATTTCTTTTTTTTTAAATTTTTGGCAATTGGGGTTAAGTGACTTGCCCAGGGTCACACAGCTAGTAAGTGTCAACTGTTTGATCTGAAGCTGGATTTGAACTCAGGTCCTCCTGACTTTCAGGGGCAGTGCTCTATCCACTGCGTCACCTAGCTACCCCTTCTGGGGTTTTTAATGATAAGAAATGAGATGAGCAGGGTGTGCATGGAAATGACAAGTGGGGACAACTTTAGTGCTGCTGCCTGAGGGAAGTCAATCTAAAAAGGAGGGGTGGGGAAAGGGAGAGCAAATCCATTAAGTACTATGTGTCAGGCACAACATTAATTGCTTTACAAAGATGATCTCATTTGTCCTCAAAACAAGTACTATTATTATCCTATTTTACAATTGAGGAAACCAAGGCAGACAGATTAAAGTGACCACCTAGCTAGTAAGCATCTGAACCTGCATTTGAACTCAAGTCTCTCTGAGCCTAGGCCCAGCTCCCTATCCACAGTGCCACCTTGTTGTTCAGTTGTCTTTTTAAACGTGTCCAGTTCTTTGTGAGCCCATTTGGGGTTTTCCTGGCTAAGATACTGGGGTAGTTTGTTATTTCCTTCTCCAGCTCATTTTACAGATGAGGAAAGTGAGTCGAACAGGGTTAAGTGACTTGCCCAGGGTCACACAGCTAGTAAATGTCTGAGTCTAGATTTGAACTCATGAAGATGAGTCTTCCTGATGCCAAGCCCAGTGATCTATCCACTGTGCCACCAAGTTGCACCTAAAAGTTTCATTAGGAATGGAAAGGCAAGTAATGGTTGTCAAGTAGAAGATACTAGAAGGAAAGAATTTGAGAGCAGTGACACCATAGAAGTTGGCTCTAAAGGGAAGAGAATAAGTATTATTAAGTGCCTACCTAAAGGGCAGCTCTATTCACTGCTCCATCTAGCTGCATATTGCTTCATATTAAGCCAAAGGTAAGAGCCAGCTGTCAGGGATTTTGTCGAGAAGACTCATCTTTCAGACTGGGGTTTAATATGATAACCTGAAAGGTCCTTCCCACTCTGAGATTCTGTGGTTTACTTAATGGAAGAGGCACCTAAGTGGGGCAGTGGATAGAGTGCTAGGTCTGGGGTCATGAAGACTTGAGTTCAAATCTAGCCTCAGATACTGCCTCAGTTGCCCCATGTGTAAAATGGAGATAACCATAGCACCTCCTTCTCAGAGCCGTTGTGATCAAATGAGATAATAATAATAATAAAAATGCTTAACACAGTGCCTGGCACATAGTAAGTACTATATTATTATTATTGTTACTATTACTGGGATTAAATAAGATAGCCTGAGATGTCCTTCCTACTCTGAGATTCTGCAATATATTTAGTTTATTCAAGAGTCTAGGTGGGGCAGTGGACAGAGCGTTGTGCTTGGAGTCAGGAAGACTTGAGTTCAAATGCGACCTCAGACATTTCCTAGCTCTGTGGCCTTGGGCAAGTCATTTCGCCTAGGTCTGCCTCAGTTTCCTCATCTGTGAAATGGGGATAATAATAGCACCTCCCTCTCAGGGCTGTTGTGAGGATCAAATAAGATGATATGGGTAAAGCACTTTGCAGTCCTTAAAGCATGATATAATTGCTATTATTATTATTGATATCAGCACAATCAGAGATTCTCCAGAGCCCTTAGTTCTCACAAACTATAAATTAGGTTCTGCCTAAGGTCTCCCATCTTAGCATTCAGAGGCACAACTCTTGCTGTCTTCCCATCATGCTCTGCCTGGATAAGGACCTTCTTCCCCTCCATATGCACCAGCATTAATGTTAAACGATGATATTCTAGTGAAAGGCTCCCAATTATGCCACTCAGAACCTCAGGCAAAGGTTGCTTTGTAAGTGTGCAGAATTATTCTTATTGTTATTAATTTAACATGATATCAACACCCCAAGCCCTTCCATTCTGACCCTTTCAAATTGCGTGATTCAGGCATAATAGTCTCAGCCCACACCACTTCCCAGGTGTGAAAAGGCATAAGTGAGCCAAGAGACCTGCCCACTCCTTATAATATCCAACTCTGGGAATGGAATTGGATGGCGATGATCATAGGTTCGGAGCTCTCAAGCTAGAAGGGACTTCAGAGACTGTTTAGGCTAATCCTCTCATTTTACAGATGAGGAAACTGAGACCCCTTGATTTGCTCAAGGTTATGCAAGTAGTAGTGAGAGGCAGGATTAGAATCCAGGTCCTTTGCCTTCAGAACCAGTGACCTTCCCCCTATATCACAAAATATAATCCACTCCTTGGGAGGACGTACCTACACAGGACTTGATTTGGGCATCTGAGGTCAGAGAAACACAGACTTGGAGCTGGAATGAATCTTAGAGGTCACATAGCTAACCCCACCCACACCCCCTTTTTTACAGATGAACAAAACAGAGGCTCAGTGACTTGTCCAAGGTCACCCGGGTAGCCAGACTCCGGGGTGGGATGAACCCAGGTGTTTTGACTCCAGAGCACCTGCTCTTTCTACTGAACCATATTGCCTTCCTTCCTTGGGTGGGGCCTGTCCCTGGCAATGCTAAGCCCAAGCTTTGTTATTTGTTACATCCAAACTTCACATCTATCTAGCCCACGTCTATCCTTTTATTAAGAGGATTTGTTCTGTGAATTTTGGATTCAGTCAAATGGATGCACTTCAGGACTTAGAAGACCACATGTGACCTCAAGGTCACAGGTTGCCCACCTCTGAATACCAAAACAAGAATTCCTTTAACAACACACCCTGTACTGAGATCCATTAATTCAGAGCTGGAAGGGATCTTCAAGGCCACCAAGTCATTTTACATAAGAGGAAACTGAGGCACAGAGGTGGCCCAGGGTCACATAGCATACAAATGTTTAAGGTAGACCCAGGTCTTCTTGACTTCATCTCCAGATGTGCTAGTCACTATTGCAGACTGCCACTCATCTCTGTCTCTGAGGCAATCCGGATTAAGTGACTTGCCCAGAGTCACACAGTTAGTAAGTATCTACCTGAGGCTGGATTTGAACTCACATCCTCCTGACTCCAGAGCCGGTGCTCTATCCATTGTACTATCCAGCTACCCTTGCCACTCATCTCTAACACCCAGCTTCCACTTTAAAACCTCCAAATGCACTATCTCCTGATGAAAACCTTCCACATCTGGACAGCTTGTTAGGAAAGTATTCCTTACATTAAGCCTAAATCTGTCTCTGAATCATCCATCTAGTTCTTTACTCTGGGCCAAGCATAACAAATCTGACAATCCCTCTTCCACATGACAACCCTTCGAGTACTTGAAGGCAGCTATCGGGTCTCCTCTGAGTCTGCTCTTGTCTGTGGCATCGTGATGGAATACTTGACAAGGAAGTTCTAACAGACCTCTTTCCAGTTTCTTCATTCAACGTCCCTCAGTGTCATATGATGGGGAGTACAGGAAGCAGCTTGTTTGTCTTCAGTTCCTGAGCTAAGCGCTCTATAACACTGAAAAACTCAAGGCTGGACAAGGCCCTCTGCCGGGTCCTTTGGCTGTGCAGAGGGAACTGACCAGAACACTGACCTCAAGTCGTACCCCTCTCCCCTCCCCCAGTCCACATCTGGCTCCTTCTATACCAGGGGTTCTTAACCAAAACCTTGTTTTCAAAAAGTTCTGATAACTGTATTTCAATATAATCGGTTTCTTTCTAATTTCATACATATTTTATGTGTTCAATAGCTGTCTAGATGTAACTAGGTGGTACAGTGGACAAAAAGCTGGGCTTGTAGTTAGGGAAACCTGAGTTCAAATTTGGCCTCAGATACTGTGTGAACCTGGGCAAACACTTAATCTGTCTGCCTCGGTTACCTCAACTATGGGGATAATAAGGCATCTACCTCTCAGTATAATTGTGACGATCAAATGAGAGAGTGCTTGTAAAGCACTTAACATAGTGCCCAACAAATAGTAAGCACTATATAGATGCTTCCTGCCCCCCCCCCCCCCCCCCCGCCATGGCCCACCAGCCAATGACAATGTCCTTGATGGACTAGTCCCTAATTGAAAGGCTGAATAAAAGGCCATATTCAAATGAATCTCTGCTCTTGTCACCTTGGAATTCTCTCCACTGATGAAATTGTAACCCATTTATGCTGGCCGGTATGATGTGCCTTGTGCCTGCGTCTTCCCAGCAGTTCCCCCAACATGCTAGAATTTTTCCTTGCTTTCTCCTGATCTCACTAGGGTACTGGTAGAGTACTCTGGCTGTCCATCTGTCATCCCTCACCCTCTCTAAATAATTAACCATTCTTTTTTCTAACAATGCAATTCCTTGATGATATCATTTTTTTTCCTTCAAAGTTCATCACTGGTAACATAAAGAATCTTGACCTATGTCTTGCCATTGGAATCTGATGCTCTGGAGGAGGGAGTGAAGCTGATGACTTTGCACAGCTCTGCCTCACTTAAATCCAATTCACTTGCAAGTCAAGACATCACCCTACTGATGTCATTGGTCCTCTTTGAGAATGAAGGATGAACAACAATCTGGCTACGTATTCTTTTTAACTTAAATTTAAAAAAAAATTGAACTTAAGCACATCTGCCCCTGACCCCATCCAAAGCATTTCCATATGCATTTGTTGATGTTTAGCCAATTAATTGTGTCCAATTCTTCATGACCCCACTTGGGGTTTTCTTGACAAAGATGCTGGAGTAGTTTGCCATTTCCTTACAGATGAGGAAACTGAGGCAAACAGAGTTAAGTGACTTGCATGGGGTCACCTAGCTAAAGAATGTCTGAGGCTAGATGTGAACTCAGGAAGTTGTCTTCCTGACTCCAGGCCTGGCATTCTATCCACTGCCTCACCTAGTTGCCTTCCATATACAAAGTAGAACACGAAAGAGAGGATTATCTACAAAACCATTATCTGGTTATATGCCACATCCTGCCTGTACCCACCAAGTGTTTTTCATTGCCCTCTCTGATATTAATTTTTAATTCTCCAGAGACTATTTTATTCCATATTTCACTGCCATGCAGAAACAACTGTAAAATGCTGGTATTAGAAATAGGGACCCTTGCTTTCATGGGAAACTTGGGGTCATTAAAGAAGCTTTGCAATTTCCTGAATGCAATACAGAAATATTCTCTTCCTCTTGCTTGACTCATTGTCCATTTGTACTGTTTGTACCAGATACACAAACTAATGGATAAATTCCACAGGTAGTTCATCTAAATGTGTGCCATAATCTGGGCCATAGATAGTCTTCATCCACTTGATCTTTCTTGTGTGGATGGTGAGGCCAAATTCTTTTGACTAATTTCATATCTTTAACAGGAGGCTCTGCAATGTTCTAGGCCTCTAAGGATTAATGCCGATATCACAATTTCATCTTTAACCAGGAGCATCTGAAGAACCTCGTCCTCAACACCATGCTGGAACTTCTCTATCACAGTGGTGAATACCTTTGGTAAGCATACATCTCCCAATATTCTTTCTCTAATGCTTATAGTAAAAGGGTCAATGAGCAGGTTTATTTCTGTTATAGTTTTCAAGACATCCTGAATGTATAATATATGGTCAGGAGACATCTGGAAGAAAAAGAAGCTAAATTGGGTGTGATGGCGTATACCTATAATCCATGCTACCTGATGTGGAGGCTGAGTGAGCCCAGTGGATTTCTTGAGCTCAGGTTCTGAACTGTTAAAGCTGATCAGGTATCTGCCATAAGTGTGGCACTAATATAGTAAGCCTCTCCAGAGTGGGAGGTACACCATTCTGTCTAAAGAGGGAAAAGGAGGAAGGAAGGTAGGAGAGAAGGGAGGAAAGAAGGAAAGAAGGGAGGAAGAAAAGGAGAGAAGGAGAGAGGGAGAAAGGAAGGAAGGAAGGAAAGAAAGAAGGAAGGAAAGAAAAAGGGAGGAAGTCATTTGCCAGGTACTTTATTAAGTGCTGAGAATACAAATATAAGCAAAAAGAAAGACATTCCCTGACTTCAAGGAGTTTACATTCTAATGGGGGAAAATAATATACAAAATGGAAAAGCAGTGAGGGTGGGAAGGCAGGGTGAGGAGGAGGAAGATGAAGGAAAGGGGGAATAGTTTTGCAGTGCAGAAAGTCCAGAACAGGGCTGGGAAGAGAGTGAAAGCAGGCTGTTCCAGGGCAAGGAGTCCCCAGGCCCTGTGGGAAGTTCCAGGATGAGCCAATGGTAGAGAAGGTATGATTTTGAAGTTTGGGGCAAAGGGAGAACTGGCACATCAGAAATGGAGCAGATCAAAGCTCTCATGCCCATCAGACCTGTGAGTAGTTCTTATACTTCTAGCCTGAATAAAATAGGCAGACCCAGACTTAAGAAAAGGAAAATGAGCAGGAAAGGTAACATTTTGCTTGACCAAATCAAATATTTTTCCATACCCACCAAACAATAAGCACTGCAGGATTTTATGCTCTCTAACATTTTTATTCAGTTATGAGATGGTATAGATGTGGTCCATTGTTGACCACTGCTTGCAAAAGCCTGCTTGTTCTCTACCAAGGCCCTGATCAAGGGTGTCCTCTTCATAAGAGTGATGGTGGAGCAGGATTTTCACTCCTTAGCAGAGATGATGGCCTAGAGATGCGGAATGAGGCATGTATTTAAATACCTGGTCAACTTGAGTTTTTTTCTTGCTTTTCTATGGTTATTTGTTGCAAGAGCGGATTTCTGTTGTTGGAGGTAGGGTGGGGTGGGGTGGTGATGCGAGAAGAATGAGTGGTAGTGATGATGGCCTCCCAAAAAAGAGGAAGAAAAAGGGGAGTCATTTGAACATTAAGCAAATATTCAGAAAGGAGTATAGACAAGCAGGGAAATTCTATTACTATTGTGTTAAATACAATATAAAATATACAACTGAAATTGTAAATAATAGAAACTCCATTACCATTCTAATACAATTCTCTTTTCCTGTTCTTTTTTCTATACTTAAGAGTGTTCATGGACATCACAGGAGATGTAATCCTGAGCTGGAGAACTGGGCAGGGCTGGGCTGGGGTGGGCTTACCCAGTGAGATTGCCCTCACAGAGTGCTGAAAATGCAGACTTAGGTTCTCCTTATGTAGAGTAAATGGCAGCTAGGTGGCGCAATGGATAGAGTTCTGGGCCTGGAGTCAGGCAGACCAGAGTTCAAAATGCCCCAGGCACTTACTAGCTGTGTGACCCTGAGCAAATCACTTAACCTTGTTTGCCTCAGCTTCCTCATCTGTAAAATGGTCTGGAGAAGGAAATGGAAAACCACTCCAGTGTCTTTGCCAAGAAAATGCCAAATGGGGTCATGAAGAATCAGATGTGACTGAAATGACTAAAAAAGCAACAGAGTAAACAGAGAGGATAGTGAATCATATTCTCCACTAACTCATTTCTTGCCTTTCCAAGCAATACCTGCAGACCATCCTTCCATTTAACTGCAACTTTCTTCTCTCTTCTGATTTCATATATAGCAAGAATGTCAAAGTTGATATGATCCAGCCCCTGAAGAATTGTGTCTGCTCATTGGTCATTGGACAATTACTTCATATTTAAAGTATCAATAGTCAAATTAAAGCCCAAGGGGGCTGAAAAACTGTACAATTCATACTCTGTCTTTTTTCCCCTGCATTTCCACCATGAGAATTACAGAAACGGAAGGCGACTGCATTCCCTGAGGGCTATTTTGTAATTTTGTTTGTTTATTTTATGTATCCTGTTAGTTAAAAAAAAAAAATTAGTAAAAAATAAAATCATCATCAGGTGGTCAGCCTACCTGGTTGTGCCTCTCTGTATTTTAGCTAGATTGCTCCTCCAAAGATTGATATGATCTAATGTTAAATATGTGTCCAAGGCTGTTGAAGGTTTCATATGTGAAGCCTCCCTAACATGGTATAACCTCTCAAAGCTTCTGTTCTGCTGGCGCAGCCTTTGAGAACCCACTGGCACCTTCGTGACATGATGAGCAATGCAGTTGGATTTTGTAGAGGAAACAGCCATCATTGAAGTGTTAGAGTAGAAAATTACCAGTGTTGGAGTAGAAATCTTGTTATGTTGGATCCCCAAAGAACCCAAGGGACTATTGGTGGGCACAGAGGTGTTAAGTGGTCCTGAAGATGGCTTTCAAAGTTACACATGCCACCTAAAAAGTTGATGAGAATGCAGCCTATGCCTTCATACAAGTAATTGGTAAAAATATTAAATAAGGTCAAGGACACACTTTTGTGGGCTCTCCAGGAAAGACTTGTTTAAGCTGATTTTTTGACCTATTAGTGTCTACTCTTTGGGTCTAGTCATTCAACTAGCTTTTAATCCCTCTAAAAATCTTATTATCTAATCCAAATCTCTCTATCTTGTTCATAAAAATAGCACGAGAAACTTTGTCCAATGCTTTGCTAAAACCTAAGGATGCTATTTCTATAGTATTTCCCTGATCAAACCCTATCAAAAGGGAAATGAAATTAGTCTGCCATGGCCTGTTCTTGAAGAAGTTTGAAATGAGCAGAACCAAGAGAACATTGTATATAGTAACAGCAATGCTGTTCGAAGAAAAACTTAGAGTGAGTAAATTATTTTGACTTTCATAAATACCAAAGTGAACTATCAAAGACATATGAAGAAAGATACTGTGTCCAGAGAAAGAACTGATAAGTAGAAGTATGTATAGAATGATTTTACATTTACACATATGTACATATATACATATGCGCACACATATACACACATGTGTATGTGTAAGTATGTATATGTGTATATGTACATGCATATGTATATGCACACACACAAACCTATTTTTGTCTAATTGTAGCCATCTTTAGGGTGGAGGGCGAGGAGGGAAGAAAAATATTTACGTGATAATTTTGATGTACATGTGAAAGGAATAGCAAGCTGTATGTAATAGATTTATGGTTTCATATACAATCATCTTGTCTTGTTGTACTATGTTATGGAAATGCTTGTTTTATTTCATAAATTAAAAAGAAAATGAAAGAAAAAGTTCGTGGCTATTAGTGATTGCTGCTTCTCTTTCTATATATTATAATAATATTTCCTAGAATTTTATTAGGAATCTAACTATCTTTCCTTTATTTGAAAATCAGAATCTCCAATTCTCTAAGATCTTTTAAAGATAAGCAACAGTGGCTCAGGAAACCTGGTAGTTCTTTTGATATCCTAGAATATACTTAATCAGACCTGGTGACTTAAACTCTTACTATCTCATCACTTACTCTTAGTTTTAACTCCCTGTTAACTATTTGTGTTTTCTTCTTTCCATTGTAGAGGTCATTTTCCTGGTAGAGAAAACAAAAGTAAAATAAGAGCTAAGTAGTGTTTCCTTCTCCCTATTATCTATCTGTTTCATCCGATCCTTCCTGAATACATACTCTTAATCTCCTTTTTTTAAAAATCTCACTCTTGCCCTCAGTATAGATTTTATTTTATTTTATTTTATTTTATTTTATTTTATTTTATTTTATTTTAGTGAGGCAATTGGGGTTAAGTGACTTGCCCAGGATCACATAGCTAGTCAGCGTCAAGGGTCTGGTCAGAGACTGGATTTGAACTCAGATCTTCTTGACTCCAAGGCCAGTGCTCTATCCATTGTGCCACCTAGCTGCCCCCTTAGTATAGATTTAAAAAAAAAATCTTCTTAACATTTCTTGCCACTGTGCACTCATTTTGAAGCTTAGCTCTTCTGATACTATTCTTTTTCAAATATTTATTTAATTTTCATTTTCAACATTCCCTTTTATGACATTTTGAGTTTAAAGTTTTTTCCCTCTCCTTCCCTTCTCCCTCCCCAAGACAGAGTGTAATCTGATATAGGATATACATGTACAATCATATTAAACATATTTCCACATTAGTCATGTTGTAAAGAAGAATTATAACCAAAGGGAAAAACCAGAGAAAGAAAAGAAAACCAAAGGAAAAAAAGAGAGAGAAAATAAGACTGCATTTAGACTTCATAGTTCTTTCTCTGGATGTGCACAGAATTTTCCATTGTGAATCTTTTGAAATTGTCTTAGTTTATTGCATTGCTGAGAAGAGCTAAATCTACAATGTTGGTCATTCTGATACTATTCTTATGATGCATTGTTACTCTTCTATATATAGTTCATTACCTGTGTTTGATTCTGTCTTCTATATTTAGCCAGAAGGTGGCACTGTTAGCCACTGTCCTGGTCCTGTTCAACAAGAAGCCTCAAACATTTGTCCAATTCCATCCTCGTTCTGGCAGTTATGGGACTCCAACTCATTAGACAGAAGTGCTAAGATCTTTGTGGTTCTTGAAAAGTCTGATCATCTGCTCTCTAGCTTTACCTCTCTCTATATGGCCATACTGACTTGTCATCGAAGTGTGGGTTAATGTGGATTTGCTCCCATTAGAATTGGCTCTTGAGTCCCCATCCTGTAGAAAAACTCATTACCTTTTTTGAACTTGCTATATTTCACTGAGTTCTAGTCATGTGACTTTGGCATAATGAGTTTGGTGTCCCAATGGAAAGGAAAGAACTTCTTGGATACTGAACACAGTATTTTACTCTTAGCATTGAATTAATACATGCAATGAAATCATACACAATAAAGCAATTGTGCAGCTACATTCATAGCTTCTTCCAGACCCTGGCAGTTTCCAAACAATCTATGGTCTGCTATGAAGCCAGGGCAGTTTGCTTAGCTACCAAACCATACCTCCTATAACCAGGCAAAGGAGCGTAGTCATGATACTAAATGCACAAGTGATTCCATTCCATTCCATCTTCTCCATCAGATTGCTCCCACTCTTATTTCTACTCTCTTACTAATCTTTAATCTCTCCTTGATTACTGGCTGCTTCTTTGCTACCTACAAACATGCCCATGTTATGACCTTGGACATGTCACTTAACCTCTGTTTACTTTAGTTTCCTCAACCGTAAAAATGAGGATAATAAAGCATCTACCTCTCAGGGGAGTTGTGGGAATCAAATGAGATATTTGGAAAAAGTACTTAGGACAGTTCCTGGAACATAGAAGGCACTATATAAGTGCTTAGCCCCTTCCCTTTCCCTTCTCCTATCCTTGCTATCTATGTCCTAAATCTGTCCCCTATTTGTTGCTAAATTCCTTGAGAAGACTATCTACAGTTGGTGCCTATACTTTCCTTCCTCTAACTCTCTTCTTAACTCTGCAGTCTGGCTTCTGATGGCATTCAACTGAAATGGCAGTTTAATAAACTCCAATGGTTTTCTATTGCCTCAAGGACCAAATATGAAATTCTCTGTTTGGTTTTTAAAGGTCTTTGTAAGCTGGCTTCCTCCTTCTTTTTCAGTCTTCTTATACCTTTTTCTCCTCCATGTATTCTAAGATCCAATGATGCTCGTCTTCTTGCTCTTCCTCCCAAGCTAGCAGTGCAGAGCCTGACTATGGGCTCAATCCCAACATATTGTCATGGAAACTTTAACCTATCCTGATTTTATGCAGGCTGGTTCATCTCTTCTTAGGCAGCCTTGTAGCCTTCCAGTCCAAGGGGGTTCATTATATTGCTGCCAGACTTAGTATGGACATCCAATTGCCTTTAGCCCTACTACAGTTGAGAAGACCAGAGCCCAGGTGAGCCAATATCCCCAGCCTCTGCTGCATCAGGGATTAGAGGCACATGCCACCTTGACTACCGTGATTTCTACGAGAGATTTCTACTTTTCCTCTCTGTGTTATGATCTTTAGTTCACCTTATTACTTACACTTTGTGTGTATGTACATAAGCATCTGAGGCAATACATTTTATTGTTGGCTTTCTTTTTTTATATTGTCTCTCTTGGATTGCTGGTCATCTCTACTAATTTTATTCTTCCTATGTTAATAATAATAATAATAATAAATAGCTAGTATTTGTATAACATTTCCTATGTTCCAGGTACTGTGCTGCTTTATAATTATTATCTCATTTGATCCTCACAAAAACCCTGGGAGATAGATGCTATTATTTTCCCTAATTTACAGTTGAGGAAACTGAGGCAAACAGAAGTTAAGTGACTAGCCCAGAGTCATACAGCTAGTAAGTATCTGAGGCTAGATTTGAACTCAGGTTTTCCTGACTCCAGGTGATAATAATAATAGCTAACATTTCTGTAGTGCTTACTACGTGCCAGGTGCTGTGCGAAGCTCTTCACAAATATTATCTCATTTGATCCTCACAACAACCCTAAAAAGTAGATGCCATCATTATCTCATTTTACAGTTGAGGACACTGAGGCAGACAGAAGTTGAGTAACTTGCCTAGGATCATACAGCTAGTTTGATATGAGGCTGGATTTGAACTTAGATCTTCCTAATTTCGGGTCCAGTGCTCTATCAGTTGGGTCACTTAACTGCCTATATGTTGTACTCTCTATGGTTAATTTTTTCCCCTTTGCTTTTCTTTTCCAATTTCAAGCCCTTTTGATAAGATTTTCAAGACTTTAGGCAAATACATTTTTAATAGCCCTTGTTAGATGCTTGGCCAAGAGCCTGACTTTTTTGAACTTAAAAACCATATTCCAGAAATCCAAATCTTGTTCTCAGGTATTATCTTCTTAACCAGCTGTTCACTTCTTAAAGCTTTTTTTTTTCTCATCAGAAATGCTTATCTTCAAGCAATAGCAGTGATAAAAAAAAAAAAATCACTTGTCCCCTTAAAGTCTTCGGTTTCTCATTCTGTACTTCACCATCTCTATCAATGCTTTTGCTTTCTAGGTTTCTTCTGCAGATATTCCCTTCAGTTGAATCACTAGGAGTAGGCAATACTCATTAAGTGTGGTGAGACTAGGAAGTCTCTTTGTCATATCCCAGGTATATGACCCAGTGGAAGGAATCTTTTTTCTTTTGCCTGTTAATCCACATCATAGATATGAGGCACCTTAATGTATGAATTACTGAACAAAAGTCCTGAATGAAGGTTAATATGTTTACTTCCCCCATATGACACGCTTGAGTTTGGAGACTGACTCAAGAGAGTCAAGAGTCAATTCATGTACAAGGAGAGTACATTAGCCCGTGGAGAGATTTAATGGTACCTTTTTTGGGGGTGGGATGAGAAGGGGAGGCACTATTTGGTTTTTTTTCCTTCTATTTTTTAGCTTTGAAAGCCTAAAGTCTGAGGCCTCTTGTTTGAACTCCCAAGGAACAAAAATTGTGTAGATGATGGCCATCTGTATGGAGGAGTGGGACGCTTAGCTTTGAGAACATACAGATTAGGATGAATCACAAATTCCAGGCGAAAGTCTTAGAAATGAGTTAAGAATTCTGACCCTGTGTTCAGCTACTTCTCTCTTCGCCAATCATTGCCTTGGGATGCTTGAATTATACAGTGGATTCGGAAGAGGAAAATGTTTTAGGAACAGCATAGCCTATGTGGGGAAATGGAACTTGTCTTGCACATGAGGGAGTTCCAGAAATTCCAACCTTGGGCTACTGTTTTCCTTGTGAACCTGAGTCCTAGCTGGTGGTACTTTCAGCAGTGGGATCAGTAGTTGCCCAGATGCCAGGGAATTGCACATACCTGGTGGAATGTACCACTAATTGGAAGTGTCCTGGAGGCCATTTCAGTAGATATATTTCAATATCTTGCCTTGAGACCAAGAGCGAGTCTGTTCTACCCTAAAATTTCACCCCAAAACTTCTTACTTCAGATAGATAAACTTTGTGTATGGACTGGCTTTCATTTTTTTTGGGGGGGGGTATGGCTTTGAAAACAAAGGATGAATAGCAACAGCGACTATGACTTACCATAAAACTGTCCACTTAGAAAGCATTTGCTGCTGAATGTTGGGGAAAAGAGAGTCACTTAATGACTGTGGGAAAATGGGCACAGATAGTTGATCTATGAATTGATTCAGCCATTCTGAAAAGTTGTTTGATGTACATCTAAAAAGTCTCTAAACTGTGCATATCCTTTGATCCAGTGATACCATTTGTTGTTATTAATTACATTTAGTTGTGTCTGACTCTTCATCACCCCAGTTGGTGTTTTCTTGGCTAAGATACTGGAGTGGAGTGATCTGCCATTTCCCTCTCCAGCTCATTTTGCAAATGAGGAAACTGAGGCAGAGTTAATCGACTTGCCCAGGGCCATATAGCTAGTAAATGTCTGAGGCTGGATTTGAATTCAGGTCTTCCTGACTCCTGGCCTGGCACTCTATCCACTATCCAGGGATACTGCTACCAGTTCTATACTCCAAAGAGATCAAAGAAAGAGGGAAAAAAGTAATATATTTCCAAAAATATTTATCGTAACTCTCCCAGTAGTAGAAAAGATTTGGAAACTAAGGAAGCACCACTCAATTGAGGAATAGATGAACAAATTAGGCCACAGAAATAGAATGGAATATTGTTTTGCCATGAGAAATGACAAAATGGATGGTTTCAGAGAGCCCTAGGAAGAACTATATAAAGAGATGCAAAGGGAAATGAGCAAACCTGGGAGAAGAATTTATACATTGACAGCATTATAAAGCAAAACAACTTTGAAAGAGCTGAGAAGTCTGATTGATGCAATGACCAATCATGATTCTTAGGACTGATGATGATGCTTGATACCCTGCTCATGATACAGCCGTGATGTACTCAGGCTGTGAAACAGACAAACATTTTCAGAAACACACAATGTGGGGCATTTATTCTGCTTGACTATGAATATTCGTTAAATTCAAAAGCTTTGTTTTCTTCATTCCCCGCCCCCACCTGATTAGGGTGGGAAGGTGAAGGGAGATAGGGATAGGATAGCAAAAGAAGAGAGAGTCAGTTGAGAAGAGAACAGAAGGAGACAGAAAGCAGCTCAAACGGGACAGCTTTGAAAGCTACAGGTTGAACTTATTAAATACTTGAAAACCAAGTTGTACATAAAAGATACCTGCACTTACCAGTACAATTCTCTTTTTTTCTCTTCTGCTATGTATATGGAAATACTAATTGTATTTGGTTTGTTAAATTCAGAATAATAAAAATAATAAAAGAAATAAGAAAATAAATTAAAAAGCCACCTATCATAGACCTAGTAAGTATTGGAATGGACTTTTTCCTGGTACCACCTGTGTTTCCACATTCTGGTTTCTTGGAGTTGCTTCCTGTTCAGAGGGACCAGGTTCCTCCCTCCAGAGGGGTAACATCATATCTATTACATCTTATTTTATTTTTCAGTCATGTCTGACTCTTCATGCCTCTATTTGGGGTTTTCTCAGCAAAGATACTATAGTGGTTTGCCACTTCCTTCTACAATTCATTTTACAGATGAGGAAACTGAGGGAAACAGGGTGAAGTGGCTTGCCCAGGATCACACAACTGGTAAGTGTCTGAGGCTGTATTTGAACTCAGGAAGATAAGTCTTCCTGACTCTAAGCCTGGCACTCTGTGCACTGTGATGCCACCTAGCTGCCCCTACATTACACAGAGACAAGTAATCACTGACCTTTCTTCGCTTCTTTTCCTTTGTCACATTTTTCCGACTTCCAGACTCTTGATGTAGGTGAGGATTTTCCTCTGCCTCTTAAGATTCTTCTTTGTTTTCCCTTTGGAGTACTTCTTCCATTCTTTCAAAGAACACTTCATTCCCAAAGTGTCTTAGAGTAGTCATTGTGAACTCCTTCACTCCATCTCCAACTGAAAAGTAAGCAAATACTGTGAGTGGGTGAAAACAAGACTGTAGCATTAGACAAAAGTGCATTAAATAGATTAGCTTTAACCATCACAGAAAACAAAATCAGATTTCCTACTTGCAATAAACAAAATTTCAGTTTCTAGGGGAAAAAATGCTCTCTATCAGTTTTATTTTCATAGGGAGAGGCAGTGTGATATAGTCAAGAAGATATGGGTTTGAGTCCTGCCTCTGACACATTCTGGCTGTGTGACCCTAAGTCAGTACCCTAAGGAATCTCTCTCTGACAGAGGATCTTGACTTGGGGTCCATGAAATTTTTTGTTAAATATTTTGATAATGGTTTTTCAATATAATTTGGTTTTTTTGCAACCATATGTGTTTTGTTTTAGGCATTTAATAACATTATTCTGAAAAGAGTTCTGTAGGCTTTACCAGAATGCCAAAGGAGTTCATGACACAAAAATGGTTAAGAGATCCTTCTTTAGGATGGTAAGTTGCAGAGAAGGTGCCCAAATGCATTGGTAGGAGTTTCTTCATTGGAGAGTTCATTCCACAGATGAAATCACTGGCCCATACCTGATCTCTAGCATTATGGGGTTGGTGGGAAGGGCAGCTAGATGGCTCAGTGGATAGAGCACCAGGGCCTGGAGTCAGGAAGATGTATCTTCCTAAGTTCAAATCTGGCTTCAGATACTTACTAGCTGTGTGACTCTGGGCAAGTCACTTCACCCTGTTTGCCTCAGTTTCCTCATCTGTAAAATGAGCTGGAGAAGAAAATGGCAAATCACTCCAGTATCTTTGCCAAGAAAACTGCAAATGAGGTCAAGAAGAGTCTGAAAAGACTGTACAACAACAAAACATTAGGAGGGAGACAGATGCAGGTGAAATAATAGCCTGTGGCATGTTGGATTTAGAATCAGAAACTCTGGATTCAAATCGAGCTCTGCTCTTGAATTTCTGTATGGTTTTAGGCAAGGACCTTATTCTCTCTGAGACTTAGTCTTCTCATTTGTAAAATGAGAATCATAATACACGTATTTGCCTCCCTCATAGAGCTGTTATGAGGAAAATGCTTTTTAATTTTTTTTTTTTTGGTAATTTAGTTCTTAATTATCACAGATTTACAGAATTTCATTATTGAAAGGGATTTTAGCATCTATCTAGCACAGGCCTGTACAGCACAGAGCCAAGCAGCCCACCAAAAGACTTAGGGTGGCCTGTGAAAAATGTAGGGTTGCCACTGCGCCCTCTCCTGTCCATCATGTGACCTGCGGCAACCAACCATTGTCCGTCTCTAGTCTAACCTATTTGCACCTGAAATTTTGGCCCCTATCTACTGCCAAGTTCTGCAGGTCTGATCTAATGCAATCTGTGCTCGGTCAGTCAATAAATATTTATTAGGTGGCCCTCCCCTCCAATACCACCTTGAACAAATAGTGATCTAGACTTTGCTTGAGGACCTCCAATGTAAAGTGTGAAAGAACATCAGACTAAAGGTCAGGAGGTCTGAATTCTTGTCCTGGGTCTGTCATTAATGTGGTGCATAGTGCCCAGGCAAGTTGCTTCTAGATCTTCTGGCTTTAAAGTTTCCTCTTCTGTAAAATTAGAGAGTTGGATTACATGATCTCTGAGCTCACTCCTCCCTTTATGATTCTATGACTGAATGAAGGAGGCACTGCTTAAGCATTTACTATGTGCTAAGCACTAGAAACACACATAGAAAAGTCATAGTCCCTGCCCTCAAGGAGCTTGCAGTCCCTTTATGATTCTATGACTGAATGAAGGAGGCACTGCTTAAGCATTTACTATGTGCTAAGCACTAGAAACACACATAGAAAAGTCATAGTCCCTGCCCTCAAGGAGCTTGCAGTCCCTTTATGATTCTATGACTGAATGAAGGAGGCACTGCTTAAGCATTTACTGTGTGCTAAGCACTAGAAGCACACATAGAAAAGTCATATTCCCTGCCCTCAAGGAGCTCACAGTCTAATGAGGGAGATAATGTGGGAGGAGATTTCAGCTGCCAGTCAGATGGAAAGGTCCTCTGGTCCTTAGGATGCTAAAGTAAAGCAGATGGTTAATGTCTCTCCTTTAATGTCTCTTCCACTTAAAATCCTGTCAGTTTCTGATGTTGAACTGTTTGATGATGCCAAGGACTTTGGTGGCAAGAACCTTCTCATCTGGGTCTTTAGTACCTGTGGCTGCAGCATCTGCAGGGGTGATTGCCAGGCTGCCTCTCCACAGGGGTTGCTGCCCAGGATGATGGCCGAGGGCACTGGGCTGGAAGCACTGCTATTCCCAAGGCTCTTGGGTTCAGGGCTCAGGGCTGTTTCCATCAGAACCTGAGGGGAGATGGTGGTGGATATGGTGCTAGTTTGACTTGCCTGACACCTGCTGCCCCCTTCTCTCTCTCAGGGTGCCTTGATACTTCAGCTAGGTTGGCTTACCTGCCCCATCAGTGACAGTGGTAGAAAGGGGTGGTCTGTTCTCCATAGGAATTGCCTCCCTGGATGGTGGCCTTGAGGGCTGGGCTAACAGCAGAACAGGTGGTTGGGGAGGAAGATGGTGGTGCTATGATTTAGGATTCCCAATTCTGTTTTTTGTACTATGGTAGCTGCATATTTCTGGTCAAGTCTAATAGGTCCGTAAAATGTAAGAGATGAAAAAGCATACACTAAGAAGGAATACACTCAACAGGTTCTAAATGGTCCATAAAAGTGAGGTGCAAGGGTAGTGGTGGCAGCATGGGTGGAGAGGGGGGAGCTGGGAATGAATGGTAGAGATATTGTAGTGGTAGGTAGGAATGAAACAAGCATTTAAGTGCTTACTGTGCACCAGGTCAGCCCTCCCTCACTTCAATCCAATTCACTTGCAAGTCATGGCATCACCTTCCTGATGTCAGTTCTCGAGAACGAAGAATAAGCAGCCACAACAATGTGCCAGAAAAAAAAAGTAGGGGAAGTAGGGGCAGCTTGGTGGTGCAGTGGATAGAGCACCAGCCCTGAAGGCAGGAGGACTTGAGTTCAAATCTGGTCTCAGACCAGACCCTTGACACTCACTAGTTGTGTGACCCTGGCCAAGTCACTTAACCCCAATTGCCTTGCAAAAAAAAAAACAAAACAAAAAGCCCAATGTGCCAGGTACTGTATTCAGCTCTTTATGAATATCTTTTCATTTGATCCTCATAACAACCCTGGGAGGCAGGTGCTATTATTATCCCCATTTTACAGATGAGGAAACTGAGGCAAATAGAGGTTAAGTGACTCACCCAGGTTCACACAGCTTGTGTCTGAGGTGAGCTTTGAACTCAGGTCTTCTTGACTCCAGGCGCATCCTTTTATCCGCGACACTGTCTAGCTGCCTCTGGTAGATAGGATTATCTTCAGTGGGCTGTTTATAGCCCCTTCTCTCCACTCCCACAGTCTACCCCATTATGACTGCCCTTCTTGTCACTGATCCTAGGGTACTCTTTGATTTCTCGCACCTGTCCAGTGCCCCATGTTCCATACCTTTTCCTTTCCTCTACTTTTCCTTATCAAAACTTATTTGTCCTCCGTCCCATGTCTTTATCACATTGAAAAGTCTACTCTGTAAGTAAGTTCATTGTTGTTCAGTCATTTCAGTGGTTTCCAACTCTTTGAGCCCCTATTTGGAGATATCAGAGTGGTTTGCCATTTCCTTCTCCAGCTCGCTTTTTTTTTTTTTTTGCAGATGAGGAAACTGAGGGAAACAAGGTTAAGTGACTTGCCCGGGGTCACGCAGCTAATAAGTGTCTGAGGCCAGATTTGAATGCAGGAAGATGAATCTTCCTGACTCCAGGCTTGGCACTCTATTCACTGTGCCACCTAGCTTCCTCAGCTAAGTTCATAGTACTCTGTTAAAGGATACCAGTGACTTCATATGCTATTCCTTAAGGATATTTGCAGTTAAAGGAGGGCTTCCTGGAAACATCATGCCTTAACGTAAGGAAATGAACATGTAATGATAAGGATTTATTGTACTGTGGCAGGTAGGTGAGGGAAATACTATTAGTCTGGTGGTTGCCTTTCCAAGCCCAATTCAAACTGCACTTCTTGTTCAGGATGTCCTAGAGCCAATAAATTCTACCAGGAAATCTGGTAATCATTGGTTCTGCCCAAGCATAAATCCAGGGCCAGGTAAGTTAGACCTTTGACTAACAGGTTGTGAGGGAGCCTGGATTCTGCATTTGGCTCCCCAGGGGCAAGGGCCTATGGGCACCCGCTTTGTGCCTTTGTTTTCCCCAGTCATAAAAGCAGACCATTTGTCCTCTTTTGTGGAGTGAGACCAGATCCCTAGTGATGGGAGTTGCCAAAGGGCAGAAGGATATTATTATAAAAGAGGGACTGTATGATTTAAGGCAACAACATCCCAGGAAACGCAGAGAAGGTGGACAGCAGGAAGATGGAAGAGTGTTGGCAGGAAGCTAACAGAAAGAGTGATCTGTATTTCATTGAGATGGTATGTTGGAGTCCACATAGGGGGCGATTAAATATCTCATCCCTTGGATGCAGAAAGGCAGAGATAAATCAGGCTTTACTGCAAGCAGGGTGACAGGGAGTTAATTAGGAGAGGAAAAAAAAATACATTTCAATTCACAAAGAAAAGAAGCAAGAGAAAGACTGGTGTCTATGGAGGTCACGTTATGTTGTCCAGGGTCTATAAGTACCCTTCTTTAGGCAAGTTGAGCTGGTATAATTTAGTTAAATCCATTATCATTTGTTTGCTTACTCTGAATGAGCAGCACTCCCCTACTCCCACCTCACATACCCACAGACACCACAGCCATAGTACAAAGGAAGGGGGGGCAATGTGGAACAGTGGGAAGAACAAAGAACCTGGGTTCGAATTCCTGTTCTGCCACCTTTTATCTGTGTGACCTTGAACAAGTTATACCACCTCCCTGAGACTCTGTTATTTCATCTGTAAAATAGGGGTAGGTCCCTTCTAGCTCAGGGTTTATGATTCTATGACCCAAGGCTAAACAGTGAGAGCACTTCTCAGCCTCTGCTGATCTTTCCCCAGTGAGTATTTCTCTAATTCTCCCCATTCCATCCATTGACTCCCCAAACATTCTACCACCACCCTTCCCTATCACCATCAAGCTCTGTGACTGCATTCCACCAACCAATGTGCACCAGTGGCTTTGCATTCCCAAACACTTCTAAATACCAGTGCTCTCCTTATCAGCTGTTCCTATAGGGGTCAAAACTGCCCAAGAAACCTACCTAAGTTAGTGTTGTCTCTTAGATATTAAATTCCCAGGGACTAGGGACAGAGAATAAGTGAGAGAAATGATTATTTCTTTTATATATTTCTCTCTTTTTTTTTTTTTGGCTAGGCATTGGAGTTAAGTGACTTGCCCAAGGTGACACAGCTAGTGTTATATGTCTGAGGCCAGATTTGAACTGAGGTCCTCCTGACTCCAGGACCTAGCTGCCCCCTCTTTTATATATTAATAACTAATTATTGAATCAGAACCAAGGTTTTCCCCCCTTTTCTACCTCCTCATCCAGAAATCAAGCATTGTGGGAAATCTTGGGCAGAGACTTACCCAGCCAGGAAAGCTAAGATCTAATAAAAAACAGTAAAGGAATTCTAAGTTTAGGCAAATAGGTGGATTTCCACTCATTGTGTTTGCTCAGACAGGTTTGGGAAAATGTGGATTCTCCCTTTTGTGATATGGAAACTGGTAAGTCTCTTTGACCAAGATTTGGGTGCTCAGTGTCATATACCTCAAGATCCTCACTGGAACAAGCCCACCTCTCATTATAATATTCATTCTCTCATTAATTATTAACCAGTCAGAGTTGATTGCTACCCTCAGGAATACTCACTCTTCCAAGGGCATGTAAACTGTGAGCATACTGCCATGAAGGGTCTTTGATCCAAGAAAGATGACCAAATGACTGTTCCTTTTATTGATAATATGCTAACATTATTAATAAAATGATTAATTACCCGGAAATGTCTCTTGTTAAAATGTCACTTAAGGTAGTGAAGCAACACCAGACCAGGAGTCAAAAGACCTAAATTCTATTCCCAAGTCTGCCACTTATAAGCCCTGTGGCCCAGGACAAACAACTTTACCAATCTGCTCCCTTATATATAAAATGGGAATGATAATAGGATACTAACCTGCCTATCTAACATGGTAATTTTTCTTCAAGGATTTTTTTAATCATTATTATTTTCCCCCCAGTTTATTTATTTATTTTTGGTTTCCAACATTGACTTCCACAAGATTTTGGGTTCCAAATTTTCTCCCCATGACAGCCCACATTCTGATTCCCCCTTTACCCAATCTGTTCTCCCTTCCATTACCCCCACTCCTTCTCTTATCCTCTTCCCTTTCTATTTTCCTGTAGGGTAAGATAGATTTCTATCCCCCTTTGTCTGTGTATCTTATTTCTCAGTTGCATACAGAAACAATTTCTAACATTCCTTTCTAAAACTTTGAGTTCCAAATTTGCTCTCCTTCTCCCTCTCCAGTCACCCTAATCGAGAAGGCAAGCAATTAGATATAGGTTATACATGTGTAGTCATCACATGGAAAATTTGAAGGTCAAATATAATCATAGTGCTTGCAAAAATGCTTTGGAAACTGTGAAGTAGCTTACAAATGTTGGGTGCTATTATTGTGAAGGATCATATGTGTAGAAGAAGAGAACTTTAGAGGCTACTTAATCTACCCCCTCTTATTTGACCTGTGACAAAACTGAGGCCTAGAGAGCCGAAATGACTTTCTTGAGGCCATGCAGGTACTATGTGTTACAAGCAGGATTTGAAGCCAGATATTCTGACTTCAAATCCAGTGCTGTTTCTACTGCCTTATGGAGTCATTACTCAGGATAACATATGCCATACATACTTTGTGGGTGCTTTGATCAATGTTTTTTGATGAAGCTGTGACTCCTATGTGCCTCCAATCAATCAATAGGTATTTATTAAGTCCCTACTATGTTCCAGATCCTGTATTAGGTCTTGGGGATATAAATGCAAAGAATGAAACAATCCCTCCCTCAAGGTGCTTACATTCTAATGGAAAAGGCAACAATTTTATACCTAAGTATATACAGAATTAATACAAATAAATGCAAAGCACTTTGAATTTGCAAGGTAATTAGAGAGGAGAGGCAGCACTAGCAATTGATGGAGATGGGGAAAGGCTTCATCCAGGAAATGATGCCTTATGGTTCATCTAATAATAAGCCTTTCCCACTCTGAAGTTTTGTTCAGTTGTTTCAGTCACATCTGACTCTTCATGACCTCATCGGGGGTTTTCTTGGCAAAGATACTGGAGTGGTTTGCTGTTTCCTTCTCCAGATTGTTTTACAGATGAGGAAACTGAGGTAAACAGGGTTAAGTGACTTGCCCAGGGTCACACAGCTAGGAAGTATCTGAGGACAAATTTGAATTAAAGAAGATGAGTCTTCCTGACTCCAGGCCTGGCGCTCTGCCCACTGTACCACCTAGCTGCCTCTCTGAAAATAAATTAATAATTTATAAGTACTTACATGCATCAGAGAAACTACTCTTTGAGGGGTTCCCCATCTTGTGTATCTGCACCCCAGGGAGTACAAGAAGCTTATCAAAAGGGGAATGGAATAATTGGCAAATGATTTTATTATTCTGCTGAAATTAATCTCTTTATTTTATTTCTTATGCACATGTGCATGATAAACTCTAGAATTCATTTCCTTTCATGTTGAATAAGGGTTCAAGACAGTTTTATTAAACTGATGTGGGGACTCAAAAAGGTTCCTGACTTATTTGAAGGAACCTTGGAGGGAGTCTTAGGAAAGTGATGATAATGTAATGCAGGTGAGACCTCAATTTACCTCTGAATGGGTTTATTCTCCTGGTGAGAGGAGGTGTGGTATTTATGAACTGAGTGCTTGACTTGCTGCTTGAGTGGAAAGAAAGCTAGAACTGGTGTCAGGAAAATCTAGCTTCAATTCTTTCCGCAGGCACTAATTAATTCTGTAGTCCTGTAACCTCTCCGAGCCTCAGTTTTCTCACCTGTAATATGGGAATCATCACCATCATCATCATCATCATTATCATCATCATCATCATCATCACCACCATCATCATCATCATCATTATCATCATCATCATCATCATCATCATCATCACCATCATCATCATCATCATCACCCGTACTACCTTACAGGGTCATATGGAGGATCAAATGAGATAATTAAAGTAAATAAGTGAAGTGCTTTGCAAACCTTAAAAGCTCTATGTAAGAGTTAGGCTTGCCAAGCAGGAGAAAAGTACGAGGGTTTGATGGAAGACCAGAAAAGACCTGGAGATTCTGGAGGGGAGCTGGAAACCCTGCTCTCCCCATTCCTCCTAGATTCCTGACCATCTCTCAGTGCCCAGATCCAAGGTGTTACCAAGGCCTGTTGATTTCACCTTTGCAGCATCTCTGGAATACTTCTCTCCTCTGCCACAGCCGCCACGATAGTTCAGGCCCTCCTCACTTCATGCCTGATTATCACATTAGTCTGCTGGTGGGCCTATGTGTCTCAAGTCCATCTCTACTCCAGTCCGTCCTTTATTCGGACACTGAAGTGATTTTTCTAAAGCGCAGGTCCAATAATCCACCCCACCCTCCAAACTCCCAAATCAATAAACTATTTCCTCCAGAAGAAAATACAAAATTCTTTGCTTGGTGTTCAAAGCTCTTCATAACCTAACTCCCTCCTTACCTTTCCAGTCTTCTTATACCTTATTTCCTGACACAGAGTCTTCAAACCAGGGACATTGGCTATTTCAAGACACTCCATCTCTTGGGTCTGGATATTTTTTCTGGCTGTCCCTTGCTTGGAATTCTCTCTCCTTCCCTCTACTGACCTCCCTGGCTTCCTTTATGTCCCCCCTTCTACAGGAAGCCTTCCCCAACCACCCTTAATTCCAGGACCTTCCTTCAGTTAATTCTTTCCTATTTATCACATATATACTTAGCTCAGTATGTATTCATTTGCATGTTATTTCCCCTGTTAGATTGTAAGTTCCTTGAGGACAGGGATACTTTGCCTCTTTTTATACCTCAGACACTTAGCTCAGTGCTTGGTACATAGTACAGTTATCCCTTCCACATCCTGGGGGTTAGGGGCGCTGTGTCCCTGTGACCTGGAACATCTGCATAAAATATTTTGGCAGAGAAGTCTAAATTACTATGGTATTAAAAGATAAAATATGCTGACATCATACAATACTACACACATATTTTATGTATTTCTAAACTTCTGTGTCATCTGCAGCTTCTGCAAAACTCCCCAAAAATTCCCATTTAATTTCTTATGCTAACCTGCTATATATCAAAACCATGATGGGCAAAGTGGTGATGTGAAAAGGATAACTGTAGGTGCTTAATAAATGTTTATTGATTGATTGATAAGTCAGTATTTTGTTTCTGCTACAACATTCTTCCCCACAGTGGTCTATGCAGAAAGATCGACTCATGGTATAGCTCTGCCAAGGAAAACCTTTAAAGGCTATATAGTATCACACAAGAAACTCAATCTCATTCCTCTTTTCAGTCATCTCATTTTGGACCTAGCACAGTATGGCCCAATTTGATCACCCACTTTTCCCCTCTGACTTGGTTCCAAATGACTTTTGGCTGTTTCCAAAAATCAATCACAGAATCACAGAACATTAGAGCTGGAAGGAACCTTGGAGATTATCATAAGAATAGCTTCCATTTCTATAGCATTTTAATTTACAAAGAACTTTGCATACATTAACTCATTTGATCCTTACAGGAATCCTGTCAAGGGGGTAGTGCAAACATTATCACTTGAATTTTACAGATCAGGAAACTGAGATTCATGAGTAACTCATTTGCTCAAGGTCACATAGCTAGTCCGTAGGTGTCTCAGCAGCTGTGTCTCCAGCCCAGGTTGCTTTAGGTGATGGGGAGTTCTCTCAAGTGACAGTACCTGGGGATGGAGGTATCTTATAGCACCACAGATCTAGATTTAGAAGGGACCTTAGAAATCATGAAGTCCAACTACTTCATTTTATAAATCAGAAAATAGAGAAAATTGAGGTCCAAATATATTAAGTGACTTGCCCAGAGTCACGCACCTAGTAAGCATGTGAGGTAGGATTTGAATCCAGGTCTCCCAGATTTCAAGTTCAGTGCCCTGTACCCACTTTCTGATCACATAATTTAACTCCATCTCTGTACAAAGATAGAAAAATTAGCTACCAGTTAGGATATTAAAAAGTACGCGTCACAGACTCTGAATGGCACTCCAAAAGAAGAATACCAAAAGTGTTCTTATCAAGGGCACCATTGCTGGAGTAAGAGGCCAGTCTCCCAAGAGAACTTATTGGAAGGGACAGCACTCATTTGGATGGATAAATTTTGGTATGTTGGTTAAAAGATCACTTACATTATTTTGTAGTCATACTTCTTTTAAAGTATAAATTTTATTTTGATCTGCACTAATAAATACATGTATTCAAAAATAGAACCATGAGTATAAAATAAAATGAAGAAAATGAACATGAAAGCTGAAACCAACCAAGTGAAAGACACAAGAGATTGTAAATGATTGTATATACATCTATAAATCTCATTATTTACTGAGAGTCAGATGTCTCTATGGGAGTGTATGCTGTCTTTGTGTACGTATATACTTATATGTACACAAGATATATCTATCTCTATCTCTATCTGTCTTCCAAATCAGGAAGACCTGGGTTCAAGTCCCAACTCTGGCATATGCTGGCTGAGTGATCCTGGGAAATTCATTTTACTTCTTATTGCCCTCGGTGACTCTAAGGCTAAGAGTTGCTGAGCAATTACCCATCTGCATTGATAGTTTCCTCATAGGGGAGTTCCCTATACCAATAAAATCATAAATCCAGTCCAATGTATTACTAAAAACACTCACACACATACATATACATTTATGAATATATGTAACAATAGTAATACTTCTAGATTTCTATTAAATGTACTAAGCCTGTATGTGTGTATCTATGAGTTCATGCATGTATATATGCATGTGGCAGCTAGGCGGTGCAATGGATAGAGCGCTGGGCCTTGAGTCAGGAAGACCTGAGCTCCAATCAGCCTTCAGACACTAACTACCTTTGTGACCTTGAGTAAGTCACTTAACTTGCCTCAACAGTAAAAGGAGTTATAAAAATGAAATAATATTTGTGGAGTTCTTAGAACTCTGCCTGGCACATTTGTTGCTGTTCAGTTGCTTTTCAGTTGAGTCCGACTCTTTGTGGCCCCATTTGGGTTTGCTTTTTTTTTTTTGGTGGAGATACTGGAGTGGTTTGTCATTTCCTTCTCCAGCTCATTTTATGAATGAGGAAACTGAGGCAAAAGGGTTAAATGACTTGTCCAGGGTCACACAGCTAGTAAGTGTCTGAGGTCAGATTTGAACTCAGGAAGAGGAGTCTTCCTGACTATCTACTGAGCCACCTAGCTGCTCCCCTACCATACTGTAGGTGCTATGTAAATGTTAGCTAATGCTATGGGTTTGTTTATGTATGTATCTACATTCCTTTGCATACTTATAGTCATATGTATACAACTATATACTATATGCATGTGTGTGTGTAAGTTCTTTGAGAATGTGGATTTTTTTTGTCTTTGTATCCTCAGCATACCATCTGTATGTCTGGCACACAAAAGGTGCTTAATGAATGTTTGTTGTTCAACTGATGTATTAATATGTATGTGTGTGTATATGTATATGTGTGTAGAGAACAAGGTGGAATGTGATGGGGAGAAAGTAGGGATACCAACAAAGTGATTTTAGAAAATTTGAGGAAGGAAAAAATGCCTGCTACTTACATGTATAATACACAGTGCATTATAGGCATATATGTGTATGTACACATGCACTTGCACACATATACATATATACATAAAAACTATGCCAGTTTGGGAACTATGGGGATTGTACAGACAGATGCTTGGCTCACTGGAAGACAGATGTGCCTGCTCCCCTCCCCCTCAATTATGATCCTTCCTTTTATCCCTAACCACCTTTGGCTTGAAGGCCTTCCCTTTCACAAGTGCTGTACAAACCCCAAATCCCCCCCCCCCCCCCCCCGAGCAGACAGAACAGCTAAGGGACTTCCAGGAAAGGGAGGAGAGAGGAGGGGCAGTCCAACTGATAGCTCGGGAGTTCCCAGAGAATTGTGTAAAGTCTCTGATGGTGCAGGTGTTGCCTGAGGTAACATCTGGGAGCCTGACGTCTTTCCTGCCTCCAGCAGAGACGCCTGCGGCCAGATGCCACTCCTACAGAGCCTGGTGTGCTGGTGTGTGGCTGTGAGCGGCCGGCCCAGGGGACAGCTCTTCGCTTCCGGCTCCAGCCCCAGAGCCTGATAAACAAGGAGCAGCTTGACTAAAGCCACAGGACTCTCCCCGACACCCCTCCCCGACCCCTCCCGGCGCTGTCACGGTGCAAGGATTAGATGCAGAATAATGCAGTCCCCGATCAAACCTGCGGCTGTAACTCAAACCCCAGACGTTGCCAGCGCCATAAATTTGGGCGGAAAGTGCAGCTCTAGCAGTTTGCGAACGAGAGTCTGCGAGGCCGATTGAATTACAGCCGTGGGAGGAGAGCAGAATCCCCCTGCCCAACATCGTTAGCGAGGAGAGCTGGGGATTGATTACTCACTGGCTTTAATGAAATGGAATTTTAATTTATAACTCAGCACCGAGGCGGGGGATGCCAAGGCGGTGGGTGGGCTCAGCCTGGTGGGGAGCCCTGCTGCCAGGTGGAGGGGTGGCAACTCAGTTTGTGGACGCCGGGTGGGGAAGGGGTGAACAAGTGTGTAGGACATACAGGCCGAACCACTTACTTTGTGGATAAGGAAACAGGCTCAGAGATGATCAAAGCACTTGCCTAGGCAGGGACCAGCAGCCCTGAGATTTGAACCCAGGTCTTCTGACTAGAGGTGAAGTGACCTTTCTATTCCACGATGCTTCCTTTAATTAGTGTTTCAGGGGCTGTGTCATTAGCCCAGGTTGATGAAGGGGACTTGGAGATTCTCTAAAGTGACTGTTGGGTGAGGAAGGGGCCTTTCATCCTTTCATTTCTCTGTCTGTCTCTGTCTCTGTGTCTCTCTCTCTTTATGTCTCTCTCTCTCTCCAATTATACATCTATCTATCTAGCTAATCTATTTATATATTTGACTTATGACTTTTAAAAAATTTTTATTTTGAAAAATTGTTCGCATAAACAAGAATCTATTTCCCCTGTCAGAAAAAAGAAAACCTTTATAACAAATACGCATAATTAAACAAAACAAATTCCCACACTGGTCATATCCAAACTATGTGTCTCATTCTGCATCTTGAATCCATTATCTACTTCTTTGTCAGGAGGTGGGCAGCATACTCTATCATTGGTCCTCTAAAACCCTGGTTGATCAGTGCCCTGATTAGAGTTATTAAATTTTCCAGAATTGTTTCTCTTTACAAATGTTGTTATTGTATAAATTGTTCTTAGTGTTCTGCTCACCTCATTCAGCATCAGTTCATGCAAGTCTTCCCAGGATTCTTTGAAACCATTCTCTTAGTCATTTCTAGTATTCCATTGCATCCACATACCATAATTTGTTCAGTTGATGGGCAACTCTTATTTTCTAGTTCTTTGCCATTACAAGAAGAGCTTCTAGAAATATATATTTTTTTGAAATATATTTATCCTTTTCTTCTTTCTTTGATCTCTTTGGGAAATAGGCCTAGCATTACGGTATCCTTAGTGACTTTTAGGACATAGTTCCAAATTGATTTCCAGAATGGCTGGACCAATTCACAGTCCCCGCCAACAATGCACTGATATTCTTGTTTTTCTGAAGTCAGATTCCAGGAGGAGGTTTCTTAGAGTATAATGGATCTAGAGCTGAAAAGGACCTCCTTCATTTTACTGATGAGGAAACTCACATGTAGGGAGGCTGAGTGACTTGCCCATATGTCACATAGCCAGTATATATCAGAGATCGCACTTGAGCCTAGGCGTTCTTGCCTACAAGGCCAGACATGTGCTATACCATGGCTGACTCTTCTGATTTCAATTCAGTTCAATTCAACCAGCATTTATTAATCACCTAGTGCTTCATACCATGTTGGATATTAGAGATACAAAGATAACTCTTCCCCTTTCCCCCATAGACCCTACTCCCAAGGAGCTTAAATAATTAATATTAGAACAATAAATAAAATTACCTGACTCCTTCCCCTTGCCCCATTTAAAGTCATTTTAACCTTTCAAAAATATCCCGTCATAGAAAAACATGGAAAGACTTGGACCTTTGAAGGAAGATTCTATCCACTCATAATTAGAAGTATGTACAGTATGGTTTTATGTATATATATATATATATATATATATATGTATATATATATATGCATATGTGTAAGTGTATATATATAATATGCGTATATATGTATATATATTTGAATACTGTAACCTTCTCTAGGTCTAGGTGAGGAGGGAGAGAGAAAAAAAAGTGCACAGCAGAGAACAAAAGAAAACTTACTGGGTAGCTTTGAAAACAACGTGTAATATTTATTACATAGTGATTTCTTTTTTAAAAAAAAAGTAAATGGTCTGAAATGGAAATTTATGGTTTTATATTGAATCCTCTCCTTATGTTCTGCTGTGTACATGGAAATGTTCTTTTTCCCCCACTTTGTATTTAAGTTTAAAATGAATAAAAAATTAAAAAACCCACCATTGTCTCTACTGAGCCTTGCAACAAACCAATTTTTGCACCCATTTTACAGATCAGAAAACTGAAGCTTAAAGAGGTTAATTTACTTGCAAATGTCACAAAACTGGTAAGTCAGTGTTGGAGCCAGGCACTGAATCCAAGACTCTTGATTCCAAGTTCAGCGCTTATGAGAAGAACTCTGTGTCCCACTAACTGAGCCCAAACTTGCTGTTTATTGGGAGCTCCTGAGGTTAGAAGAACTTCTGGCCTCTTTAGTTTATCTCTTTTAGTCTGAGGGAAGACTTGAATTTCTATGAAAAAAAGATGCTACTTTCTCAATTTATTGTGGATAGTTTTGTAACCCTCCCCCTGCTCATCAAATACAAAAGTGTGATCTAGGGATAATAGTATACAATTCAATTCAACAAACCTTTATTACATAATTAAGCATACCTTCTGTGTACAGAGCACAGTGCTGGGTGGGGAGAGTGGGGTGATATGTAAAGTTTAGATAAGGTAGATACCATCTTAACCTTCTTCAAGCTTCCTTTTCTAGTGATTTAATTATAAATACTCAAATTAACTATAAAGGGCATATGAAGAAAGATGCTATCTGCATTCAGAGAAAGAACTGATAAATAGAAGCATGTATAGAATAATTTTACATATATGCACCTATACACCAATTATCTCTGGGGTAGGGGGTAGGGAAGAAAAAAGGAAAAAAAAGAAATTTACATGATAACTTTATTATATATTTAAAAGGTATAGCAAGTTGCACATAATGGATTTGCAGTTTCGTGTGCAATCACCTTTATAAAAATTATACTATGTTATGGAAATGCTTGTTTTATTCCTTAAATTAAAAATAAAATAAATTTTAAAAAATTCAATGGATAGAAGATATCTTTGCTGTCTATGCTAGCTGGCAACCAGGGATGGGGGCAAAGATAAAAGGAAAAAGAAATTGTTTAAAGCAGTGGTGTCAAAGTCAAATAGAAACAGAGGCTACCAAACTGTGAATAAGGATCCCTGTGGACAACATATTGACTTAGAAAACCACACATACTTATTTTTTGTTAATATATCATTGTATTAAAACCAGAGAGGAATTACATTTTGATCTGGCTCTGGCCACACTCAGGAGTGTTGAGGGGCACGCAGCTGCATGTTTGATACCTCTGGGCTTCAGGTAACAAAATGCTTTGATCCTGGTTGGAGGGCAGAGAGGACTATTGGGAAAGACTTAAAAAGACTAAACATCTTAAGCATAGGATGTTAAATGTTGAGGTGGAAGGGACCTCAGATATTATCTCGTCCAGTGCTTCTTAAACTGTGGGCCGCAACCCCATATGGAGTCATGAAAAATTTGGCAACAGTAAAAGGTTTCTGAATGTTCAATGACCAAAAATTAATTAAAAATCAAATGTGTAATGAATCTGAGGTGTTTCTGGCAGCACTTGCCCGGTAGCACCAGATAACTTCATCACAGCCTTGGTTCTGAACACAGAGCATGCACACTTTGTACTGTGCTTGTCCTCAGGCCATGTACTGCCAACAAATGCTTCTAAAAGGAAAAGAGATCTTGAGTAGAAAAAGTTTAAGAAGCCCTGAATTAGTCCAACCTCCTCATTTTATAGATTAGAAACTAAGGCTCAGGGATGTTAAATGGCTGGCCCAAATTCTCTTTGGGCAGATAGTAAGCATCAAAGGTGGGACTTGTTTTCTGACTTCCACTATACCATGTCATCTAACCCAAGGCCATGGAGCCAGCTGCCATGACCACTAGAGATGGCCATTTAATGAATCACTTTTCTCTCAATGTTCCAAACCAACTACCTTTCTTTTCAGGCTTCAAAATTCATCCTCTCTCTTACCTCGCCAGACCCCCACGTGGTACGTCCAATCGAGTTGGCTTCCAACAAATGTATGCGTAAGCAAAAAGAAATGCTACTTTATAGACATAAGTAGGAGACCAGAGAATTTTTACATCTTAATATGTGAGGGACTTTTCTGGGTGGTGTCTGGCCTGTGGTAGAGTGATTATTCAGAAAAGACCTTTCTTCTTCATTGACCAAGGCTGCTTAGGAAGAAGGCTTCAGTTTCGACTGGGGTTAGAAGCAAGGGTGGAACAGGGAAGTGATGCGGAGAGAAAGTGTAAAAGCCTGACTGAGCATTGTGTTAAACTGAATGAGAAACTCAACCTCTATTAGCCTCAGTTTCACTCTCTGCTCCACAAGGTGGCTGTAGGGAAATCATTTCCCACCTGTCCCCTCCCCGCCACCTTAAAGTGCCATAGAAATGAGAACTGTTTTTTTTATTGGGATTGGACGAATGATGGGGAGAGAATATGGCTGGATGACACAGATGTGTTTGTATGGAGGAGGAATAGGAGAAAGAAAGAGAGGAGAAGAAGGGAGAAGAGGAGGGGGAGGAGGAAGAGAGGGAAGAAGAGGAAGAGGAAGATGACAAACACAATATGATGTAGCGAAAAAGAGCACTGTTTTTGACATCTAGGACGTCTCTCCCCCTCCCCTCTTTGTATTCCCAGCACTTAGCACAATACCTGGCTTATAGTAGACACTTAATAAATGCTAGTTGATTGACTGACTTAGGGTTCAAATCCTGATTCTGCAATTTATTACTTGTATGACCATGGACCAATTACTTCTCCTCTTTGAGTCTCAATTTCCTTTGACTATAAAATGAATGAAGTGGACTTTTGTTGTTTTTATTAAGTTGTTTCAGTCATGTCTGACTCTTTATGACCCCATTTGGGGTTTTCCTGGCAAAGATACTGGAGTGGTTTGTCATTTCCTTCTCCATCTCATTTTACAGATGAGAATATGAGGCAAACAGGGTTAAGTGACTTGCTTAGGATCACACAGCTAGTAAGTGTCTGAGACCAGATTTGAACTTATGAAGATAAGTCTTCCTAGTTCCAAGCCCAGTGCTCCATCCACTGTACCACCTAGCTGCCCCATTGTGGGCTAGATGATCTATAAGGTCCTTTCCAGCCCTAGTTACTATGAAAAACTGGATTTGGTAGATAACCTGTGAACCAGTACTTACCTCACTGACTTTTTTTGAGCTCTTTCTAGGCTTTTTTTTTGGGAAGAGACGTACAGGGTGACTGAGGATATGGATGTGGGTGACCGTGATTGACAGTATGTATCTTGAGACTTCCTCATAATATTTATGTCTTAAAATGGCTAAGACTGCATCACTGCTCAGGAAACTCTCTATGGAATTAGAGGGTGGAAGAGAAGAGTAAGTGGACCGTTTGAAATCTCACAGGTAGAGCATTCAGTAAGTTCTTGAATGGTTTCAACCAGAAGTTAACTTTAGTGACATTAATTAGAGAACCTTCTGTTTGGGGTTCCCAATCCAATCAAATAAGGATTTACAAGTTATTGTACAAGATGTTGGGGATACAATGAAAAAAGACAAGCAGTTCCTGACCTCAAAGGGTTTAACTTTACTTGGGGGATACAACATGCAAGCAGAAAAATCTATACATAATTATTTAAGGTAGGAGAAACTGCTAATGACCATGACACTCAGGAAAGGCTTATAGTAGGAAGCAGCCCATAAGCTAAGCCTTGAAGAAAACCAGGAATTTAGGAGATGGAGCTGAGGCAGGAGTACATTCTAGTATGGTAGGGGCAAAGGGGGAAGCTAGCCTGTGAAAAGGCATGGAGGTGGGAGATAATTGTTTCCTTAAGTTTGGGGAATAGCTTATAGGACAGTTTGGCTGAACTTCAGCAAACATGAAGGAGAGTAATGTGAAATAAATCTGAAAAGGTAGATTGGAGCCAGATTTCAAAGGGCTTTAAAGACCAGGCTAAGGTATTTAAGGTTTTTGTCCTAAAACAAGAGGGAGCCATTGAAGGTTCAAAAGGAAAGGAGTGACATGATCAGACACGTACTTTAGGAAGATCATTATTTTAGCAGCTGGGTAAAAGATGGCTTGGAGAGAGAAAAGATGAAGCTAAGAGAGAGTCTAATTAGAAGCCTGTTCTAATAGTGCAAGAGAGGTGATAAGGGCCTTAACTAAGTTGGGGGGAGTGTTGGAGTGGAGAGAGCAGATGGATAAAAGGTGTGTTATGGAGATAGAACTGTCAAGAATTTTTTGTCCTAGGTCCATTCCCTGGCACCTTTCCTAGTTCTTCCCCAATTCACCCAAAGTTATTTCCTCTTTATACATGAACTCCTCTAAGGTCTTAGAATACCTAACAGACCTCTTAATAATAGAGGACTGACCAATACACACAGAAGAGTATTCTCATTGAAGGGGGCCTGCCTTAAACTTTAGGGCTGCCTGTTCAGGCTATAACACAAGTGCCTTGCCCCCAAAATCACGGTGAAGATCCCCCAACTGTTCCACCACACCTCTCTAGCTAACAGTAAATCATCAGGTCCCTTTTAGGTTCAGGTGTCAAGGCACCATGATTTCTCCCAGCACACAATGCCAGGTGGCCATTATGCAAATTGGTCTGAGATCACATTCAAACTGCCTGACTCACCACAACCTAATTTGGAGTCTCTATTCTGCTGTCTAGGGACCTGGGACATTAAGGTTAAATCCACAACATAGAAAAAAAGGGATAGTCATTCCATTATGTATAGAATGGGTCCATGCCCCTGTTCCAGGAAAGTCAGTGAAATTTTCTGAGACTGAGAGAAATTAACAGTAAGAAAGTATCACTCATCTGATCTCCTAGCCTCAGATAATTAGAGAAGACTAAAAATTATTGATAGGTTACATCTTTGCCAGGAGGAAATGATGTAGCCTCAATAGAATGTTAAGGGCTTGGATCCTTTTATACTTTTGTCTTTGATCCCTAGTACCTGGGACAGTGGCTGGCACATAGTAGGTTTTCAATAAATGCTTGCTCAATTGAATTGAAATCAGAGTACTTCATGCCTGCTAGGAAACCCTTTCCCCCTCTTCTCAGTCACTTAACCTCTTATGAAACACATCTACACACACTGTAATTTCGTGAGTAGGAAAGGTATGCTATTCCCCTTTTTATGATATTATTATTGGAAAATTCTGAGATATGGGATGAAATAGTACAAAACTCTCAGAATCATCTGCCTCTCCCTGTCCCCACCAAGGGAGAGCAATGAAGGCAGGGCTGGAGCTGTCCAGCCTAGACAAACTCAGAAGTGGGACTGTCTACCTAAGATCATAGGATCGTCACTATAGAGCTGAAAGATACCTTGGAGGTCTTCACAATCACTTTGAAAGCATGTACACTGAATGCTGAGGACTTAGAGACCCTTTGCTAAACTTGATTCCTTCTTGTCTACTTTAATATCGAATTCTTACAACTTGACCCTGGACTTTTCTTTTGTTCATCCTGGGTCTGACCCTGCTTTGAGGTCTTTCAGCTGCATGACCAGTTCCACTCACTGACCTTGTCTGTTTTGCCTCGACCTATTGAAAAACCCTTCTCCTTCTTCCACACGCATCGGGAAAATTTTGATCAGTACTATGGATCCTACTTACAGCGTTTATGTGGCACTTTAAAGTTTGCAAAGAAAACCTTACATTAGCTCATTTGACCCTGTGATAGGATAAGGTTGTCCCTGGGACCTGATTGGCCTCAACTTCTAAGACACTGTGTCCTTCCAAACCCCATCAACCAAATCAGAGTAGGCCCAAGGCAAAGCTGCCCCTGGAACCTGAGTGACCCTGGCTTCACCAACGTAGCCTGCTGGTAATTTCAAACAGGTGTCAAATACTGCTGGCTACACTCCCAAATTGGGTCAGGAACCAAATGAAAATGTAATTTGGAAATATTTAACAAAATAGATAAAAATACACAGTATTCATTTGTGGTTTTCTTAGTCAATACACAACCACACATTGTATGGCTTAGTGGCCATGTTTCTATTTGAGTTTGGCACCACAGATGTAGGGGCATTGAAAAGCTCTTCTATGTGGGATCTGGATCTTTCAGACTTGGGGGGTGCCTAAGATCATGTGAGTTATCCTGAGAACATACTGACTAGAGGCATTTCTAGATGAAGAAGAGGAGGACTGTGTCAATAAGCTAAATGCTATTGTATCCTTCTGGCATGTTCTTCCTGTGTTAGGGTAAAACAAATCTGCTTGGTTAAGTGTTCAAGTACTTGTAAATGTCTCGTTTTGTCCTAACACTGAACCTGAACTAAGAGGCAACTGATGTTGGAGCTGCACCTACAGTAGACCCCCACTACAATCCTGTGACATAGGCACTATTATTATCACATCCATTCTACAGATGAGGAAACTGAGGCTGAGAGAGGTTAAGTGATTTGCCCAGCATCACATAGCTAGTAAGTCTCAGAGGCAAGATTCTAATTCAGGGCTTTCTGACTCCAAGTCTAGTGCTACCTAGCAGCCTCAATTCAAGGAGGGATTGTTTCATTCTTTGTATTTGCATCCCCAGTTCCTAGCATAGTTCTTGGTACATAATAGGTACTTAATAAATGCTTGTGATTGACTTATTGGTTGACAGGTCCTCCCTTGGGAAGGGAAGGAGGGTGGAATCTCGGTCCCTCATCTGCAGTCACAGAGGGGGCCATCTCCAGTCATCTTGATCTATATTTTGCCACTGGACCCAGATGGCTCCAGAGGAGAAAGTGAGGCTGGTGACTTTGCACAGCCTTGCCTCACTTAAATCCAAGTCACTTGCAAGTCATGACATCACCTCTCTGATGTCATGGTCCTCTTCAAGAATGAAGGCTAAACAATAACAACAACAACAGGCATGGAGACAAGTTGCATGAGTTGCCTTTGCCTGTATCCCACGTCCCCCGAGCTTGTTCAGTGGACCTACCATTGTCCAGGAGGGAGTCTGGTAGAAATACTATCATCCAGACTCCAGGCAAGTGAGAGAAACCCCTCTCTGAGAGTCTGGAAGACAAACAGGCATCTTGGAAAGCCTGTCATGGCTGTCAAGGCTAGGGAGCTTTTATACGTACTAAGAATGGATGAATCTAGCTCCCTTCTGCAGGTCTGGGAGATGCAAGAATTTTCTAAAAGATGGAGGAACAGCCTGTGATGGATCCTAGGAGTGGAGTGGCTCTGGCTGCTTGTCACTACTCCACCTAACATTTGAACGTGGCCAACTGCGGGGCTTAGGGAACAAGTCTTTGCCCTCTTTTATTCATCTAATCATCTTTCCCCCTCCACAAAGTATAAGAAAAGCCATATTTGTTGGAATGGTGCCTCCCCATTAGCCTGTGAGCTCCTTGAGAGTGAGAATTATTATTTCCCTTTCTTTGTACAGCGCCTGGCACATAGTAGGTACTTAATAAAAGCTTCTTAACTAGTGGAAAGACCCTCTCTGGACTGAAGCCCAAGCTTTAACCCTGGCTAACTAACTGTGTGATGAGTCAGGTTCATTTCCTTCTCTGGTCTTCCATTTTTCTCATTAGACTTGGTTAGAAGCTCTTAATTTGCATGAACTTGTTTTTTTGAAATACTTTAATAATTTCTAATAATGAAAAAACAACATTTTCAAAAATTAAAGATAAAATAGTTTAAAATAAAATTTTAATAATTAGACTTAATGAATACATTAAAATTTAACAGTTATTTAGTATATTTCAATATGATTAGTCTCCTTTATAATCTGTTATCTTTTATGCATTAAAAATCATTATTCTGAGAAGGGGACCATAGATTACCTGAAACTATCAAAGAGGTCCAGGAGACAAAAAATGGTTAAGAACCACTGGATCAGAGGGTTTCCAGGCTGAACATTTTATGAGGCTATGTGGATTCTCCCCAAATGCCTAGAGTTTTAGCTAATTTTTTGACATGTCAGACTTGTATAGAGGGATTCAGTGGTCAGAGGCTAAGTGTGATTTCTTTATCATTTCCTTTTATCTCTGTCTGTCTCTCTTTCTCTCAGCAGCATTCCTTTCTGCCATCATTCTGACATTAGTTCAGTGCAGCAGGATGGATGGATGGGGCCAGAAGGCAAATACTGCCACTACACAGAAGTTAAGGCAGACTGATCAGACACAGTCTGATGGGTGAGGAGTAAATCTTTCAGGTTTGGGTGGAAACTGGAAACTGTTTTCTCCTGGCTTAAGCTGACAAGTGAAGGTATTTATAGGGAGGGGTGTGTGTGTGTGTGTGTGTGTGTGTGTGTGTGTGGGTGTGTGTAGAGCCCAGCATCCTCCTCCATCCTCCATTGTGGGCATAGGATTGATATAGGCTGGGCTAGTCTTACTATGGCTGAAATAGTACCTATATCTGGGGATTTGAAGGGAGCCTCAAAGTTTCCCTATCCTCAAATATCTCCCTCATTGTCCAAAGTGTCCAAAATTCCCCTTAGGGTGACCTTTGCTAGTTAAGACACTTTTTCCAGAAGACCTCAGTTAAGATACAAATGCATCACTTGGGAGAGGTAGCATATTATCAAGAATTAGTTTCATCCAAATTGCCAGGAAGGGGTAAGACAAAGAACAGAATAGTCTTGATTCAGGGAAGGGAAGAAGAGAATATTCAAAATGTGGAGATTACTTAAAGAAGGGAGGCCTAGAGGTAGAATGGAATACAAAAGTCATTTAGTCTGATCCATTTATTTTTAGGTGAGTAAATTCAGTCCTAAGACAGGTGAAATAACTTGCCACATGTCATAGAGCTAGTGAGTAGTATAACAGAATTCAAACTTAGGACTTGTGATTCCAAAGTCAGCTCTCTTTCAACTGGATTATGTATCACACATAGGACCATAGATTAAGAAATGGAAGGAACCTTGGAGGTCATTTAGTTTAGGGGTTAACAAACCCCTATGACCCTCGAGCTTTTACATTCACTTAATAATAGACTAGACAGGTCTAACCCCCGTCATTTGACACATGGGGAGATTGAGGCCCATGGAAGTGAAATGATTTGTCCAGGGTCACATGGGTACTAGGTAGCAGAGCTGGCATTTGAAACCAGGTTGTCTGATTTCAGATTCAGAGCTCAGTTCTATTTAGGTCAGAAATTCTAAACCCATTGTCTATAAACTTTTTTTCAAAAATATTTTTGTAACTATTTCAGTATAATTGGTTTCTTTTGTCATCCTATGTATTTTAGGTACTTAAAAACATTAATCTGAGAAGAGGTCCATATCTTTCACCAGACTGCCAAAGGGGTCCATGACACACAAAAAGATTAAGAACCCCTGACTTAGGGAAAGGGGGGTAAGGGCTTAGGATGCAGGAGGATGATAGGGTAGCCAGGAGTCAGTATGAATCTGTCTGAGGGGGAGGCCGCTGATGATAAACTTTCTCATGTTTTTGCCTCAGGCCAGTCCAAGTCAGGAGGCTGAAAGATGGCTTGGAGAATTTACACTGTGACTAATGGACTAACGGACAGTCCAAGGGGAGAGCAGGTACTTTAGCAGGGAGCTGGAGACTCAGAGTACACAGATCAGTCAGGGGAGGAAAGGTGCCGAGCAGCCCTGGCTTTTTGGCTTCACATTATTTTTATAGAAGGTAAATCAATACAGACTTGCTCCAGCACACTTGTGCACAGTGTCTTTTGGCTACAAGGTGACCAGAGTTTGGCTATGTCTCCTCAGAACTGAGAACAGCTCAATCCAGGGAGATTTGTGTCATCTCACGACATGAAGCTGCAGGTGAGAAGGAAAAGCTGGGGGGTAGGGAGGGGGAGGGTCTGGTCAACCTGGCCACAGGTCTGGACCAAGGGCCTCAGGCTTCCAAAGGATAGACTTTGTAGCCAAGGGTATGCCTCATTTGCAACCCCAATGCAGGTCCTGTTGATTTAGCTTGTCTTCCAGGCATTTCAATAGGACCTGATTGTACCAAGGGGCACCGTAATGGTTTCTAACAAAGGCACGCCTCTGAAAGGACACTATAATTGAATGAGCCTGGTAATGATGGGTATAACGACAGGGCACTGTCTCCTTGGAGTTGTCACATCTGTGAGTAAGGCACAATTGCACATACATCAATACCTCTTCCCTCTGATCTGGTTTCCCTCCCCTGCCAACAGCTCCCACAAACCCCCTTCATACGGTTGGTTTCTAATAATAATTTACATTTCTGTAGAGCCCTTCAGGTTTACAATGCACATCTCTATGAGACAGGAAGGTGGCTAGGTTTCTAGAAGCTGAAGTTGATCTCATTGACCACTAGAGAGAGGTATAATTCTTTACAATCCAGAAATTAATCTGTTAGAACAAATGCACCAGAGTGAGAGAGAGAAAAGAGAGAAGGGAAAGAAAGAGGAGAGAAAAAAGAGAGACACAGAGAGACAGAGACAGAGACAAAGACAGAGAGAGATGGTGAGACAGACAGAGAGAGCAACAGAGAGACAGAGAAACAGAGGCATAGAGAAAGATAAAGTGGAAGAGACTGATACAGATAGAGAGAGAGAGAGAGAGAGAGAGAGAGAGAGAGAGAGAGAGAGAGAGAGAGAGAGAGAGATTGTGGGGGACAAAGAGACAAAAACAATGAGACACACACACACACACACACACATGCAGAATTGGAGAGACACAGCCAGGGACACAGAGACACACACAAAGGAGAGTGACAGAGATAGAGACAGGGAGAAATAGAGACAGAGACACAGAGAGTGGCAGAGACAGAGACACAGAGAAACAGAAACAGATAGAGACAGAGACACAGAAAGAGAAACAGACACAGAAAGAGACAGAGAGAGAAAGACAGAAAGAGCAAAATAGAGACAGAGAAACACAAAAGAGAAAGAAGTGGCAGAGGAGAAAGGAAAAGAAAAATCTCTGGAAAAATATAGTCGTTGATCTTAATCCAAGGCGAATGCAGTAAATCACGGAGTGTAATAACAATAATAATAAAGTACAAATGAAACAGTGCCAGATTAGCAGAGATATTTAATGCTTCCACTTTCAGATCAATAATGTTGAACTAAGTCTTTTCCCGACATATGGACTCTGGGTTGAATCCATCACCACTATCTTATGCTTCTAAGAATACTTCATTCCCAACTGCAACCTTTTCATTTCCCTCTAGACTATCGTGGAGTCATGTCTACGGGGGAAAATTCACAATTACAATTGGGAAGGCTTGGGATTGGAGCTGGCCACTCGGCTACACGACTGTGACCCTAAATGCAGCAGAAAATTGATCCCGCAAATGTTACCGTCTCTGCTGTCACCTCTCTTGGCTGGCTGCCCTATTCAATTACCCTTTCAGCTGCTTCAGGAAGCTTGCTTGATTTTCGGGACTAAGACCTGGTTCTCATCTACAGGAGGCTGAGCCCTAACCACAAAGTCCAGAGCCACCTAACACAGGCCAAAAGCTGCCAGGACACGGAAATCCAGATTTAGGAAGATGGGGAAGGGAGAGTCACCTTCGGGGGAGAACGAACTGCAATGGAGAAGGCTGTTCTAACTCCTCCTGCAACGAGCATGCACCCCCTGGAACACACCTAGCCCATCCCCCACGGTCAGACTCGCATAAAGCATCTATTTCAATATTCGTTCTTAGCTTGTTTGTATTCGGTGTGCCACTGTCCTCTCTCTCCTATATTTCATAATGATTATCCATGCATCTGTCCTAATGTAATCTGTTTTAAGCACACGTGTTCCTAGAGTACCAGGAGGCTTTCTGCCTTCTGTACAGGTTCCCATATCAGTGCCTAGCACAGTGCCAGCTTACAGAAGCATACTGAAAAAAAAATTTGTATTTGATGATAAAAAGGCTCTTTTGATAGTGATGACAACAGCTGCTAGCACAGACGTTAATAATCCCATTTAATAATAGCTCAAGGCCTCAGCCTTCAGTGAAACTCTTCTTCCCTTGAATTTCTGTAGCACTTATCATGAGGAGCATTCCCAAGATCATAGGCTCAGATTTAGGACCGAGATCATAGGAGCTGAAGCTTGAAGGCATTGTAGAGGTCAGCTAGTCCAACCAACCTAATTTTATAGCTAAGGAAATGGAGGCCTAGACAGGGTCAGTGACTTGTCCAATATCACATGGATCACTGGAAATGGAAGAATGAGATTTGAACCTAGGTCTTCTGAGACTCCAGACCCAGTAGTGTTTCCATTGTACAATTTGTCTGGTACTTTGCATGTGCTGTCTAGTAGTATTATGTCTCTTTGGGGAGTATAAATCTTGTTTTCCTTTCTAGATGATGAGCCCTTGAAGACAGTAATTATATCTTACAGATTTTTGTACGTACTCCATCCCACCTAGCAGCGTCATTGCTCTTTAAAATATATTTTTGTTGTTATATTTTGCTTTTATATCACCTGCATTTCCCTTGTAGCCATCTCCTTCTACCTTCCTGGAAAGCTATTTGCTGTTGTTCAGTCGTTTCAGATGTGTCTGACTCTTTGTGACCCCATTTTGGGGTTTTCTTGGCAAAGATACTAGCATGGTTTGCCATTTCCTTCTTTGCAGATGAGGAAACTGAGGCAAACTTAGGAAAATGAGTTTTCCTGACTCCAGGACTATCACTCTATCCACTGCGCCACCTAGCTGTCCCTACCTGGAAAACTATATCTTATAACAAAGAATTTATTTAAAAACATAAATAAAAAGAAGAAGAAGAAAAAAATTAAGTTAAATTTATCAGCATATTAAAAAACCTGATGATATTATATACAATGTTTTATACCTTTGCACCTTGAATTCTGCAATGGACTTGGGAGAGGTGTCTTCTCATATCTCTTCTTTGGGGTCATGTTTAATCATTATAATTTTACAAGATTCAGTTTTGAATGTTTCGTGGTTGTTCTTTTCACTTACGTTGTTGTCGTTCTTGAGTAAATTTTCTTGGCTTTGCTTACTTCATTCTGCGTCAGTTCACGTAGGTCTTTCCATACTTCTCTGTATATATAATAGTCATCCTTTCTACATTACAATACTATTTCATTACATTCATGTACCGTAGTTTGTTTGGTCATTCCCCAGCCAATGGGCATCTACTTGGTTTCCATTTCATTGCTAGGATACAAAATGCTAACAGAGCCGTTTCTGTACACTGGTTAAGTGTTCCGTAAATGTTTGTTGTTGATGGTGATGATGGCAGTAATAATATCCTCCCCACACCCCATAATGCTTTGTGCTTTTCAATATGCTTTTAGATGCCTTATTTCATGTGGTCTTCACAACAACCCTATGCAGTAGGCAGGACAGGTTTTGTTACCCCTATTTTACAGATGAAGAACTGAGGTGTTAAGAGGTTAGGACTTCTCAGCATCGATGACAAGCTGGTTAATTATAATTACCAGACTGATGAACTCTTTCCCCTCACGTGTCATGAAGCCTGGGTCTTTCCTTAGTAGTGAGGCTCACAGAATCTGTGTTGAAAGGGATGTCACTGGCCACCAAATCTAACTTGCATTTGAATAGCGATCTTTTCTGTGACAGCCCAGTTAAGTGGTCATTCAGCATCTCCTTGAGGCTCTCTAGTGATGGGGAACTGATTACTTAATGAAAGAGCCCATTCCACATTGGGGCAGACCTAATTGTAAGGAAATTTTTCTTTATATTGAACTGAAATCTGTGTCTCTGAAATTTCCAAATATTGTCATTAGTTCTTCCCTGAAGAGGCAAACAGAGTGGATCTAATGCCTTGTCTATGTGACAACCTTTCAAATTACTACTACAACTACTAATGATAATTCACAATTAAATAGCACTTTAAAATTTACAAAGCTGTTTACAGACTCATTTTACTCATTTGTTCCTCATGACAACACTATGAGATGAATGCTACTATTATCCTCATTTTATAAATGAGGAAACTGAGGCACAGAGTCAAATGGCTTTCCCATGGCTGCACAACTAGCAAATAACTGAGGTGAGATTTGAACTTCCCGACTCTAAGTTAAGTCAAAGGTCTTCTGACTCTAATTCTGATGATTTATCTGCTGTTTCATACTATTCCTTTTGAAAGCAGATATCATTGAACTCTGAGTGCAAAGTGAAATATAAGTTTCTCTCTTTGTTTTTCTTGCTTTTGGGGGGAAACATGGCTCATACGTTAATATGTTTTGCATGATTTTACATGTATAATTGATATTATTGCTTGCCTTCTTAATGGGTGGGGGAGGGGATAGGAAGGAGGGAGAGAATTTGGAACTGAAAATTTTGAAAGAAGAGAATGTTAAAAATAAATAATATTTTCTTAAAAGGAGGAAAAACAAAGAAAATAGATAGCATGTACCCTCAAATTCTTATTTTCAGACTAAACAACTTTTATTTCCTTCAACCAAACATCATATGGCTATGTTCTCCAGTCCCCTCACCACCTTGTTTATCCTCTACTGAACATACTCTAGCTTGTCAATGTCCTCCATAAAATATGCAGCATGGAGAACTAAATAGAATTTTTCAGATGTGGTCTGACCAGGGCAGAGTGAAACAAGACCATCACTTCCCTCATTCTGGCTTCTTTGCTGCTATTAATGTAGCCTAAGAGTCAGTTATATCATAGCTATTTATTTAACCACTAGGTCAGCAAGTACTGACCACTTAACTGATTTTGTTCAGTAATAATAAGGATAAAGTGCTGTCAAACACTGATTACCAGTGGCTATATTGAAGCAGTATAATTTAGTGGATTAGGTACTGGACTTAGAAGACCTTTGTGCAAAGGCCACCTCAGGTATTAGCTGTAGCCAGTCACTTAAACCACTCCGTGCCTCAATTTCCTCATTTGTAAAATGAGGGAATTGGACTCTGTGGTCTCTAAGATCCCTTCTGGCTTTCAGTCTATGAACTTGTGGTCCCACATGTCTCATCTAATACCCAGAAGGCACCCTTGCCCCTTCTGTCAGGTAGCTGGTTACTTCTCTCCCCTAGCTCCATGCCGTGGGGAGGGGGTGGCAATACTCCCTCTTCTTAGTCCAAACTTTTAGCATTTTATTCAATCACATTGGTGGCTCATCCCTAAATCCTACACCAGTGGAACTTCACCCCTGGTCCTATTACTGCTGCGTTTCAGTGGGGTTTACTTACACAAGAATAAGATATACAGTTCTTGAGGAATTTTGTTAGAAAGGAATAAAATGAAATACTTCAAGCAACCAGTATGTGGTGAGAGCCCAAATATCCTTCTCAAGCTGGATGGCCCCACCTTCCCCTCTCCCAGACTCCCCTCCTCATTTTATCTTCTGGCAAGTCTTGAGCCAAAAGCTCAAAGAAACCTAATTCTGGTGCTCAGGTTCAAATCTTCCTCTCTTGCTACTGCAGGCATTGGTCACAGCTAATTGCCCAGCTATATTGGACATTAGAGGTCCTGGCTAGATCCTGTTGGGCTGCTGCTTTTCCTGATTCACCGCCAATCCAGTCCATCTCTGTTTGTTGCTGAGCAGAACACAGTGATTCGAATAGGGTAGGTGTGTATCATCCACTTACCCAAGGACTTGGAGTGCAGCTGAGGTGGACCACTCAGTCAGTCAGTCATTTAATGGGTGATTTCTAAGTGCCAGGGACTGTGATAAGTGAGCATCAGGGAAGGAATCTGAACCCAAGTCCTCTGACTCCAGAGTCACTTCTATTTCTACTGTGCCATGTTTTCTAATACAAGCATCCCATTTCTAGTATTTCAAACTTTTTCTGCCCCTATTCAAGTCTCAGGGACTTCAGGAGTAGTAAAGTGATTTGTCCAAGGTCACAAAGGTAGCAAGTGGCAGTGATAGGGTTTAAACTCAGGTCTTCTAAATCCAAATGCAGCCCTTCTGATCTCCCTGTTAATTCTATTGGCATACAAGATTCATACAGACTCACAGACATTCTCCCATCCTCATGCAGAATCCCACTTCCTTATGACCTAGGGGAAGCACATGGTATCAGTCAAAACAAGTTCAGAACCAAATAAAACATGTGAGAAGAAAGAAATTCCTGTGTGAGAGATTCATTTTCAGTCACCCCAGAGAATCGGAAACTTTCAATATAGTTTTAGCAAAGCATCCGATGTTTCCAAGCAGACTTTATTAATGAGAAGTTGATAGAGCGTTTTCGGTCCCTTCATTCACAAACTAGGCTAATTTTAGTATACAAACAAGAAAAGCAAAACACCTCTCTCCTCCTCCTCCTCCTCTTTCTCTTCTTACTCCATCCTCCCCTTCCTTCCCCAAAGCAGTTGCCTCTTACACCCACGGACAACTGCAACCTCAAACTTCCTGTCTACACTAGAAGCAGCCCAGAGAGGGAAGTGAATGTGTACCCTGGGTCTCCAGGCCTTCACTCCTTCAGACCCTCAGGACTCCAAAGTGTACATTTATAAGAACTGATGTTCTCCTTTTGATATCTCCCCCTGCCCCTCTTCCTGTTTATTCAAGTCTAGAATTTCACCAAGCTTTCTTTACTGACCTTTCTATCCTGCTCTATGCTCACATAATTTCCCTCTCCTGATTTTCCCATCATAATATTATGTATGGTTGGTGTTCCATCCCAGAGAATTCTACAAAAGTTGCTTGAAAAATAAAGCATAAATTCTAGAAAGTATGACAAGGTTTGGGTAGGATGAGTAGGTAGGGTTATAGGCTCTACTCTCTCTCTCTCTCTCTCTCTCTCTCTCTCTGCCTCTCTGTCTTGATAGAGTCTAGACTCTAGAGCAAGAAGGGACTTAGAGGCCAGTCCCTCATTTTACCCATTCATAGAGCTGGAAGGAGCCTCAGTGTTCACCAAACCAACATCTTTATTTTATGGATGAGGAAACTGAGGCAAACAGAGGTTAACTGACTTGCCCAGAGTCATATAGCTAGTAAGAGTCTGGGGCTTGATCCAATCCCTGGTGATCTTGACTACAAGTTCAACACTCTATCCACTGCACTGAGGGAAAGGAAGGCAGGGCAAAGATTGTTGTTCCCACAGTTGCCCAAGCCTGGCCTTTCCTGCCATAGCCTTCTTCCTTCCCCAACCTAAAGGGAACCAGGATCTTGAAGTCTTTACAACAATTAGACCATGAGTTATAGCTGGCCCGAGACCATTTGGCCCTTTTTCTTACTCTTCGGCATCTCAGAATTTCCTTCTCTCTTAAAGACATTCAGCTCTAGCCACTGCCATCACCATCTTCTAAATTTACCTTGAGCTGGGCATAGCTGTCATTTGGACAGTGATCACTTGAGCTCACATTTTTCCGGGCATAGTAAAACCTAACCCTAGCCTCCTCTTTAGCTGAACTGTCCATGCCTTGGAACAAATAAGAGTTAACATTGGCATTTGAAAAGGGAAGGCGGAAGGGAATAAACATCTATTAAGCACTTAATATTTTCCAGACATTGTGCTAAGTGCTTTAAAAAGATTCTCATATGGTTGCATATCATCTAACTTGACTGAAAGAGGAGATGATGGGAAAGACATCTAATTGAACGAAGGTATCTGTAAGTAGTTTTGTGCCTGGGGCAAGTACCAAAATCCTGTGCCCAGGCTAAGGGGTATAAAAGCTTTCCTTTAGCTGTGGGGGAGGGGGTAGGGAGGAAGGAAAGATCTTGCTGGAACTTGTTAGGTGATAGCTTCTAATTTTAACTCATTATTCTTACCACTTAGGTGCTAATTTCTGTTGATTCTCCCCAGATGAAGGACTGTAAGTTTTGCCAGCACCCTCTAAATTTGGCACCCAGAGGAAAAGCCTGGATTTGTCTTGCTGTAGCCATGGCTCTGAACCCAAGTCAGTCCAAAGGCTGAGCCAATTCCTGATATGTTTCAAAAGTGACATCCAAAGAGCTGAAGCTCTGGGTATCTTGGGTCAGCCCGGCAAAGTTCTGCTCCCAGAAATGCCTCTGGTCTCTGTGAAGAGAGAACTCTCTTATTCCCCAAGTACAGCTACAATAAGATCAGATTCCCAGGGAGAGTAGGAGGTCATTCTATGGGTTCAGACATCCCAGGTACCAAAAAGAAAAGGAAGTAGAAGATGTCTCTCCATACCCATTGAAGTCACACTGTTTTGAGCCTTGCACAGAGTAAATAACTGTAATATAATGTGATGGGAAAATCAATGGGAACAAAGGAAGGCCTGTCGGTGCTGCTGTATTCCAGCTCCCCAGTCCCATTGTTCCTGCTTTGATTAATAAACAGGGATCTGATAACAAGGCCGAGGCAGAGTGCCAGGGCAGAGGAGACTGCAGACAGAAGCAGATTCGAGAGGGCATTGGCGAGCCAGGCTCAGCTCCATGAGGGCATGGGGAAAATGTGCTCCCCTTTTCCAGGCCTGCAAGGAGAGAGGGTCCTTTAACTTGTCGGGCAGGGCTGGAGCTCAGGAGGCAACTTCAAAAGGGGCATAGGGTGATGGGAAGGAAGGGAGGTATAGGCCCCAGGGGCTTTCACTCTCTGATTTTTTATGCACGAAAATCCAATAAAACACTTGGGTCAGGAGAAAAGTTTGGTCTGAGCCAAGTAAAGGTCAGAGAAGAGAACTAGCTTTGTGCCTTCTATCTTTCTGTCTCTTGCCTGCTCCCTCTAATTGCTCCAGCTCCATATCTTTACTGCCAAAATGGAAATTATTCTTCGGGTGTCTCTGATTCAATTTTGTTTTCCTTGCTTTCAGCAGATCCATCTGCCAGGGTTAGAAGGGTGCCAGTGAGTGGGGAATCCTGCTCTCACCTCTGTACTGTGGGTTCATGTCTCCGTGGGGTGCTCTGGCTGTCTCCAAACTTGGTACAGAAGGATTAGACTAGATCTTCCAACTTTAAATCCATCCTAGCACCCTTTGAGTGTCAGTCTCTTCCCCTGCCCCCCTTCCAAGTCTTCAGCTTCCTAGAGCTTCTTGGAACTGTTAAGGTTTTTTGTGCTGGGATTTGGTATCAGAGATTTAGTATAGGCATCCAACTAGTTAAGTTCCATTTCAAGAAACTGCCTCTTATTTCTAGGAAGAGATGGTTTTTGGCTTGCTTTTCCATGACTATGTGACGTCACCACCACCACCATTATATCATCACCATCATTATCATTGTCACTGGCATCGCTAACATTTTATACAGTGTATTTATATAGTATATTTTATATACTATGTGCCAGGCACTGTGCTAAGCACCTTACAATTACTATCTCATTTGATCCTCATGACAACCTGGGAGGTAGGCGCTATTATTATCCACATTTAAGAGAGGAGAAAACTGAGATAAACAGAGGCTAGGAGACTTACTCAGGGTTACATAGCCAGTAAGTGTCTGGATTTGAACTCAAGACTTCTTGACTCCAGACTCAGGGCTCTATCCACTGTGCCACCTAGCTGCCCCTTGGTGGACAGGGTGCTTGTACTTGGAGTGGAGTGAGAATGACCTGAATTCAAATACTATCTCTGACACTTACTAGCTGTGTGACTTTGGTCGTGTCATTTAAACACTCTCAGCCTCAGTTTACCCATCTGTAGAATGGAGATAGTATTATGCACGTCACAGGATTATCATGTGGGTGAAACGAGATAATATACGTGAAGTGTTTTGCAAGCAAAACACTATATAAATGCTAGCTATCAACATTCCTCTACTTCAAAACTTTTATTAGTTCCTCATTAGATGGAGTATCAAGTTATTCTGATGTTAGTGTTCGAAGCTATCCACAGGCTGGTTCAAACTAAGTTTTCCAGTTCTCTCTCAGATTGCTCCTTTTCACATGCTTTGGACTCATGTGGAACCTGGATTCATCGTTGGGGCAGCCTGATTCCAAAGTGAAAGGACTGAGTTTATCTATCTCTCTGGCTTCTTATTCCTCTACCCTGGAGTAGAACTTGGGGAGAATCTCTAAAAAACAGTCTTAGGTATGGCCCATGTCTAGGTTTTCCCCAGAAGGAATTAACAGGGTCCTTCTAGAAAAAGTACTCAGTGTACAAAATAGGCATCTGGTATAGGACAGAAATTTATTTCTTCTACCACCAAAGAAATGCTTAAAATAATCAGTCAATAAACATTAAGTGCCTACCATATGCCAGGCAGTCTGCTAAGTGAAGAGGATACAAAGAAAGGCAAAAGGCAGTCCCTGCTCTCAAGGAGCTCACAATGTAATGTGGGGAATATGATACATTAAAAAAAAAGCTGAAAAGGGGAGAGTACCTGGTTTGTCAGGCATGAGAAAATGCTTAAAATATAAAAGATTCATAAGCATTCATCAAGAGATGTTTAAAACACAAATAATAACCCATCACCATTGTTAGTATCTTCCTGAAAGTCATATCTGTTTTCAGTCATATCTGATTCTTCATGACCCTGTCTGGGATTTTTTTGGCAAAGATACTGGAGTGGTTTTCCATTTCCTTCTCCAGCTCATTTTACACATGAGGAAACTGAGGCAAACACGATTAAGTGACTTGCCCGGAGTCATTTGAACTCAGGAAGATGAGTCTTCATGAATACAGGGCGAGCATTGTATCCACTGTGCCACCTAGTGTCCTTTTGTGGAACTACTAAACATATTTCACTTTCACTTCTGACTCACAAGGTCTCTTTTGGCCAGCTAGGCAACACTTTCTCCCTTCAGGTTTAGAAGATAATATCTGTGGTCATCTTCTTTTCTGAGAAGCAGTGAAGCTGCAGGAAGCTCCTTCTACTGGGACAAGAGCCCAGGAACTCATGAGTTTACAATAAGACTGGAAACATCCATCTCTCAGGATTTCTGGTTGCGGGACACAGACATTCTCAGGGAAGAAAACCAAAGGCAGAAGGAACCTACGGACTCAGGTTCACCGAGGCATATGTTCTCCCTGCCATGGGCTTATAACCATGATTGCCTTTTATGTGGAGGACCTTGGAGAGGGAGAAACACATGCTATTCCCCTCACTGGAAGAGTCTCAAAGCAAGGCATTAAAAAAGAGGGGTGGAGTCTTTTTTCCTCCATCCTTTCATAGCTTCCTGGGAGGAGGGAGTTTCTTTCGACTCTGTGACCAATCATCTTCAACACACCCAAGTCACATGGAACAAGAGACCAATCAAGAGTTGTTAGGTCAGCATAGGCAGAATTCTAGCCTATCACCCCCCTTCCACCCACCATGTACATTCCAACCCAATTATTCTCTATCCCTGTTCTCGTCCTGCCCTTTCATATCTGACCTTTTGCTCATGTGCCCATACCTGGAATGGGCTTCTTCCTTTTCTCCCTTCTCTCAATCTCTGCATACATATTCCTTGAGGGCAAAGACTGTTTACATTTTTGTTGTTACATTTTGAGTATCATCTAGTAAGCACGGAATAAATGTTCGTAGAATTAAGTTGAAGTTTCCTTCCTCCCTCCTTCCTTCCTTCCTTCCTTCCTTCCTTCCTTCCTTCCTTCCTTCCTTCCTTCCTTCCTTCCTTCCTTCCTTCCTTCCTTCCTTCCTTCCTTCCTTCCTTCCTTCCTTCTTTCCTTCCTTCCTTCTTTCCTCCCTCCCTCTTTCTATTTTCCTCCTTCCCTCTTTCCTTTCCTCCTTTCCCTCCTTCCCTCCTGTCCTCCCTCCCTCCCTCCCTTTTTCTCTCCCTCTTCTCCTCTCTTCCTTCCTTTTCTCTCTCCATTTCTCTCTCTCTCTCTCTCTCTCTCTCTCCTGATCCCAATCCTGATAGGCATAGGAACTGTAAGCTATTCTGTTTCCAACCTGGCCCAGTTCATCCCTCCTTAGGCAGCCTGATATCTCCCTGCTCTTGGGAACTCACCATATTAGTGCTGGATTTCATGCCAACACCCAAATAGTTTAGCTTATTGCCTTTCAGAACTCTGAGACTCAGCGTCTGAGCCATGAGGATCATAGGCCTGGGTCATCATGCCCAACACCTCCCATCTCTCAAGGACAATATCAGTTACTCCCTCCTCTATGAGGTGGTCTCTGAATTCCCCAGCTGAAAGAGAGCGCTTCCTCCTCAGAGTCCTCAAAGCATTTGTCTCTCCTTGTAGCATTGTTATTAATAATAACAATAGCAGATGTTTATTTAGCACTTAACTGTGTGCCAGGCACTGGTACTAAGCATTTTATGTTTATCTCATTTGATCCTCACAATAACCCTAGAAGGTAGGTGCTATTATTATCCCCATTTTACAGATGAGGAAACTGAGGCAAATGAGTGAAGTGACTTGCCCAGGATCACGCAGTTACTAAGTGCCTGAAGTGGGATTTGAACTCAGGTTGTCCTGAATTCAGGCCTGGTGCTCTATCCACTGCAGCACCTAGCTACCTATTACCTACTCCTTCTCACATCTACATTGGAGGCATCCTGAGAACAGTCTATCTTTGTGTTCTTTGTGCTGAGCACAGGGCCTTTTATACAGTAGGTACTTAATAAATGTTTGTTAAAGAATGGATGGGTCTCCCCTAAAGTCCAGCCTCAGAGATTCAGGGCTAGAAGGAGCCTCTGAGGTCATCTAGATCAACCACCTCATTTTATAGATGAGGAAACTGAGGTTCAGAGAAGTTAAAAGACTTGCCCAATGTCACACAGGTAACGAGCAGCAGAGGTCAGATTTGAACCCAAGTCCACTGCTCTTTCCATCTCATTGTACTGCCTAAGAAACTAGTCCACTGCTGTGACTTCAAACTCTCCCTACCCCTCTCGGCTCCCAAGAGTTTCAGCAGCACTTCTCAGAAACTGCCTCTTGGTGCTGTTTGGTTGGAGAAGTAATAAATGAAATTGCTCCCAGCTGCTCTGTAGCTTCCTTTTATTTCCCCAGTGTGCTTGGTTCTCAGAGGAAAGGACTTCCCCCTACCCCCAAGTTATATATTCTTATGGGGGGCTGGAGATTTCTGACCGAGGGGACCCAAGTCAGAGACATTGTTCAAAGAGATGGAGGCATCTACCAGCCAAACAAATGCCTTTTGCCCAAAGCAAAAATAGTCACTTCATTTGGCAGGAGGCCGCCTGGTAGACAGGCTGCCTCCCTGAGCTAAATAGCCCACTATAATCCATGACAATTTGCTCTTGTTTTGGCAAATAATATATTGGGCTGTAGTAGAAAACACGGAACTCCTTGGGGGCCAGATACTCAGCTTCCTATTGACGCTAGTCGCATCAGAAGCATCCTGATCCCAATTCCCCCTCACCCATAGCATGACCTTGGCCAAGTTATTTCACTTCAAGGACCTCCCTGTCCAAATCTCAGACCAAGATTTCACATTGTTTGGCAGCTCCCTAATGGGGAATTCTATAAAGAGGCAATTGTAATAGTCTAGGCCAGTGGTAACGAGGGCCTGAATTAGGGTGGTAGCAGTGAGAAGAGAAAGTAGGAGACAGATGTAGCAGAGGTGTAATTTCCAGGACCAGTTCAAATCTACCCCCAGAAGTCTTGAATTCAAAACCAGCCACAGACACTTCCTAGGAGCATGACCCTGGGAGAGTCACTTAACCTCTATTTACCTTAGTTTCCTTAATTGTGGAATGGAGATAATAATAGCATCCACCTCCTGGCATTGTTGTGAGGATCAAATGAAATCATATTTATGAAGCTCTTAGCACAGTGCTTGTACATAGCAGGTAACATAAAACGCTTATTCCGTTCACTCTGGTAACAGATTGGATGATTGGTGATTAACAGGTGAGGAAGACAGAGGGGTCAAAGACAGTCCTAAAGTTATAAATATGAGACACCGAGTGAAAAATGGTATCATAGACAAAAAAAGCCAAAGCAGAGGAAGGAGCAGGTTTAGGGGTGAAGGTATTAGTCTCCCAGCTAGCATTTGTGAAGTACTTACCATACATATGCCAACACACGTAGTAAACTCATTTTGTGGCTAGTTTCAGGTCCCTGTGCAAGGTCCAGGATGAGTCATTCTGAAGGCAGCTGTAAAATCTGCTCCAGAGTTCTGAAGACAGGTCACAGCCAGAGATTCAAATTTGGTAGTCTTCTGCACCTAAGGGTAACTACAGTTGGGGACTGAAAGAGATTGTAGGGGGAAACAAGATGAGAGAGTCAACAGCAGACTTATGGGAGAAACATCTATTAACAGGGAATGGGAAAAGGATGAGAAGCCCACTAGGTAGAATGAGAAGATCAGTCACAGAGTTAGGCAGGGAATCAGGAGACTGTGCTGTGTCTGATGCTGAGTGAGGAAAGAGTTTGTGGTAGAAATTGGTCAGCAGAATCTAAAGCTGCAGAAGATCAAAGAGGAGGAGGATGAAAAAAGACTGTTGGATTTCTTATTTCATTCGGATATGTAGGGTGACCTCGGAGGAGTCAGTTCCTACAATGGCAGAGGCAGAAGCACAGCCATAAGAAATTGAGGTGTGAGAGGGCAGTGAGAAAGTGGAGGCATCAGGGAGATAACTTTAGTCAGTCAACCAATAATTTAAGAAAATTTTTTAGCATTTATTATGTACCAGCTAAAAAGAAAGGCAAAAGACAGTCTCTGCTTTCAAGGGGCTCATTGTCTAATGGGGGAGACAAAATACAAACAACTGTATGAACAATCTATGTACAGGATAAATTAATCAGTAGTGGGAAGGCACTAGCATTAAGGGAGATCTGGAAAGGCTTCTCATAGAAGATAAGATTTTAGCGGGAACTTGAAAAAAACCAGTTGAAGCCAGGAGGCCAAGATGAGGATTCCAAGGATAGGGGAGAGTCAGTGAAAATGTCCAGGATCAGGAGAGGGAGCACTTTGCATGAGGAAGAGCAAAGAGGCCAGCATCCCTGGAGTGTAGAGTTTGTGGGAGTGAGTAAAGTGTAAGAAGGCTGGAAAGGTAGAGGTGAGGCAAGTCATGGAAGGCTTTGAATGGCAAAGATAATTTTCTGTTTGATTCTGAAGAAGATAGAGAACCACTTGGAGTTTATTGCATAGGAGGGTGACATGGTTAGTCCTGGGCAGCTAGGTGGTGCAGTGGGTAGATCACTGGGCCCTGGAGTAAGGAGGATCTGAGTTCAAATTTGGCCTCAGACACTCACTGGCTGTGTGACCTGGGCAAGTCACCTAACCCTGTCTGCCTCAGTTTCCTCATCTGTAAAATGAGTTGGAGAAGGAAATGGCAAACCACTCCAGTGTCTTTGCCAAGAAAACCCCACATGAGGTTGTGAAGACTGGGAAACAACAACAAAAACATGGTTAGAACTATGTTTAGGAAGATCAATTTGACAGCCGAGTGGAGGATAAAATTAAATAGCCTCTGCCCTCGAGGAATTTACATTCCATTGGAAGGAGAAATTAAACATGTTGGGAAATCAGAAAAGGCTTCCTGTAGTAGGCAGCACTCGAACTGAAATGAGCAATTGTAAGAGGCAGAAGTGAGGAGGGACTGACTTCATACCAGGAATAGGGGACAGCCCCTGTGCGAAGTCCCAGAGACGGGACATAGAACATGGTGTTTGGGGAACACCAAGCAGACCTGTTTGGCTGGGAGGTAAGGAGTGAAGGAGGGTACAATGTGGAAAGGATGGCATACGCATTTTAACTATCCAACTACTTTTATGGCACATTTTTAGCATAAGGGGTGGGGAAGCCATCAAGTTTTTAGGTTTTATTTAGCAGAGCTTCTTGAGGTCAGGGATTGTCTTTTGCCTGTTCTTATGTCCCCGACACAGCACTTAGCACAGTGCCTGGCACAGGGCAGGCACTTAATCAATGCTTATTGACTGACATATGTGCACAATACCTTGTACAGCCTGATAGGCTGTGTTATTTGCAGATTTAAACAGCTGCAGATGTTTAGCCCGGGTCCACCTAGGGCTCACACAGTCCAGGTTCCATTCCAGGAACTCATCCCAAGAGGATCAGAAACTCTTAATTCCAAGAGGTTCTCTCTTTGGCTCATTGCTTCCACCCCTGAATAAAACTCTGGGAAAATTTGAACAAAGCTCATACATGACTCTCATTTCCTTAAAATGGGGTAACAAGGTCCCTGCTCCCACATAGCTACCTAGTGTTCAATATAACAGGTAGGAAATAGCCTTTATTTCCTTTACCCCAGAAAAAAAAAGCCCAGTGGATTGATTGATTGACACAGGACTCACTGGAGCCCATAACCAAATATTGAAACATAAAACACTCAAATAACCCATTGGAATCTTTAAACTCTTCCCCCCAGCCCCAAGATAAAGACACTTTGGGGTTGCTTGACAAATGCTCCTCCATTCCACCTGCACTCCGGGTAACTCAGAGTTATGTCTTGGAGGGTTGGCAAGGTCCAAAGCTCCTGACCCTCTTTTAGCCTGCAGGACACTCCTCTTCCTTCTCCAAATTGCATGCCATTGAGAAAATCTTCTCCCATTGGAAGACCAATTCAAAATATTAAATAATGTAAATTGAAATGTGAAAAAATAAACTGCAACAAAATAGTCCTGGTCTGTTATGTTTGTGCTGCACCTTCTTAGTGTTAGGAGAATAATATGCTTGTTTAAAAGAACTGGAAAAACTTAACTCCTTTATCCATCATTCAGATATGAGACTTCAGTTTTTTTTTTAATCTGTAAAATGGGATGATTGGCTAAGGCTTATAGGTTGGAAGGCTTATAGGTCTCTAAGGCTTTAGAGACTACCTTTGCTCACCTCTAAGCCCATTTTACAGGGGGCAGAAACTGAGGCTCAGCCATCTCTGCTCCAATACTAGATCATTTGTCTCTAAGGTTCCTTTCATCTCTGTCATTCCAACAATTAAGGAATCACTTTTAAAGTTTTTTGCCAAAGGGGAAGTGCCAGGAAGATCAAGTTCTAAAAAACTTAGAGACATAAAGGATGCATGCATGGTAAGTGCCAGACAGACAAGTCTGATTCACATATGCTAACTGCCCCAAGGGCCAGACAGGCCAGGATGGAAAAGCTCTGAACCAGACAAATCGCCGGGTTCTGGGAGCTCGAGTTTATATCTCCTACTTAACTGAAGGCTCCATCCCCCTTGCAGCTGCTGCTCCAAGCTGCTGAGGCCTGAAATATCTCCCTCCTGGGATGTGGCCTGATAGAAGAATATCCGTCAAGGACCGTGCCTTTTTAACTTACTGGGTAAAGTGCTTTGAACAGTACCAGGGACAAGAAGACAGGGAAGAAATGTAGGTGATGATGAAGAATCTGGGGGCCGGTGAAGAAGCCATGAGATATTCTATTCCTAAAGTCAGAGGTCTGGGGGGCCCAGTCACCAGCCCAGTTGCCACTTCTCACTATTCCCTTTAATAATCACTTACTAGCCAACATTGATATGGTGCTTACTATATGCCAGGCACTGTACTAATACTTTATCATTATGTCATTTGACCCTCACAACAACCCTGGCAGGTAGATGCTATTATGATCTTTATTTTGCAGTTCAGGAAACTGCGGCAAATGAGTTAAGCAACTTGCTCAGGATCACATAGCTAGGAAGTGTCTGAGGTTGGATTTGAACTCAGGTCTTCGTGACTTTAGGCCTGGCGCTACCTAACTACTCAAGTCCCGTTGGCTTGGCTTGTTGGCAACTATATAGGTAGCAGATAGGGTTCAGGGCTTGGAGTCAGGAAGACCTGAGTTCAAATCCTGACTCATATGTGACCCTATGCAAGTCACCTAACCTCTCAGCCTCAGTTTCCTCATCTGCCAAATGAAGATGATTATAATAGTACCTAACTCACAGCAGTTGTTGTGAGGCTCAAACAGGACAATATATGTAAAGCATTTTGAAAACCCTAAGTGATATACATATATATGTGTATATGCATATATACATATATATACATACACACACACACACACATATGTTATATGTGTTGCCTCCTGAAGCCCCACTCTGGATAAAGAATTCCCATCACCAACCCATTTTACCAGTATCCCAGACATAAGTTTGTCCTTGGCAGGCATGCCAAGTAAATACTTAATTCAGTCTACCCATTCCAATCTTTGCCAGGCCATGATTTGCAAGCAAATAACATTGTGGTGTCGTTGAAAAGAAGGGGTACTGATTTGGAGTCAGGTTAAGGTTCAAATGCAAGTTCGGCCACTTGCTAGGTTTGTGACTTGTGGGTGAATCAGTCTCTCTGGACTTCAGCTTCTTCTTTTGTAAAATAGAAGTACCAATACTTTGATTACCTACTTCATGACATATTGTAAGCAGAGTGTTTAGGAAACCAACATTTTTACTCTGCTAAAATATCACATAGGACAGCTAGGTGGTGTAGTAGATAAAGCGTGGATAGCCCTCAGATAGAGTGGATAGAACTCAGGAAGACCTGGGTTCAAATCTGGCTTCAGACACAAGCTGTGTGACCCTGGGCAAGTCATTTAACTGTTTACCTCAGTTTCTTTATCTCTAAAATGAGTTGGAGAAGGAAATGGCAAACCACTTCAGGATCTTTGCCAAGAAAATCCCATATGAAGACTCAGACACTGCTGAAATGACCAAAACAACAACAATACTTTGACTACCCTACTTCACAACATGTTGAAGAAGAGTGTTTGGAAACCTACTTTTCCAAAATTTTTACTCTGTGAAAATATCACATGAGAGGTAAGTATAGTATAGAGCCGTCAAACACAAGACCTCTCTCATTGCTTGCAACACCCCCAATGGCAGCCCACACAAGATAAGTCTCGTTCTATTCTGATTTTAACGTGTTAATATGTAACAAAAAAAGAAATATGTAAATATATGGTTTTCTAAGTCAATATGTGGCCTACAGGGATTCTTATATGTGACTTAGCGGCCCCCATTTCTATTTGAGTAGGACAACACCAGCCCTGGGGCTAGAAAGACTCAGATCCAGGCTGTGTAACCCTGAGCGGTACCCCTAAGACCCTAAGCAGCCTTTTAAGACTAAAAATTGCAGAGAAGTTGCTGAGTTGCTGTGGTGGAGGGAACTCTCTCACCAGGACTTCCCTTGTACCGATGGAACCACAGGCTCACACCAAATTTAAAGTATTATCTCACTGTGAGCCATTTTGGATCCCATCCAAATTCAGTAAACAGAAATACTAAAAAGATTCAATAGAAGGCAGTGTCATCTCTAGCATTGTTGCCAAGATAATATTACAGTGAGGCTCCAGCCCACTTTTGGGGTGTTTTTCCTGTGTTGTCCCTACAATCTCAACATGTTCCTTTGTACTGAAGTTGTAGAGAGCAGGGACCATGCCTATCTGAATCCCACTCCCTGGTAACTAGCATAGCTTTTCTTGACCAACAAATTGTTTGTTAAGAGGGTGATTCTTAAATTTTGTATTGTTTAGTTGTTTCAGTTATGTCTGAGTCTTTCTGACCGCATGTGGGATTTTCTTGGTGGAGATACTTAAATGGTCTGCCATTTCCTTCTCCAGCTTATTTTACAGATAAGGAAACTAAGGCAAACAGGGTTAAATGACTTGGCCAGAGTCACACAGCCAGTAAGTATCTGAGACGAGGTTGAATCTTTTTGACTCTAGGCCCAGCCCTCTATCCACTGTGCCATCTAGAGGTTCTGTTTCTCAAATAGTCTGAAAGAAAGGAACACCTCAGCCTTTGAAGTCCAGTGGTTATAGATTCCCTGTTGACCAATGACATTTCCTTTCTCCCTTTACTCATCCTACTAGCTGCTTTTGCCAATTGAGTCTCCATCTCCACCTAAGGCAGGCCAAGCCAAGCCACCCATTCTTGTCTGCATCTTTCTGGTTTGGGATAAAATCAATATGGCGGCTTGTTCTTCAATTATTAATTAGCTTTTGATAAGAATAGCTATTCAAGTGGCAAGAGAAGCAGAGAAGGAAGCAGTTGGCTGGGTTTTGATATGTGCCCTCCCACTGTTTTCATATCACTCACCATCTGTTTTTAAAGTTTTTTTTTTCCAGTGACTAAAGGCCTATTTAACCCCAGAGAAGCTTTTGAGTAACATGAACATCGGAGTGTTTTCTAAGGCAGAAGAACAGCAAGAGAAGTTGGGTTGAGCCTATGTGAGAGATGGGCCCGGGGAGGAACTTCCTGTTGTTTTGAGTTTGGGTTCTTGGGGTTTTAAATTGAAACTAGAAGCCAGGGTTCAACTAACAGCTGGAGAGTGATAACCCCCATTTGGAGATGCCTGACTTTAAGGTCACAAGAGCAAAGAATCCAGAAACCTCTTCTCCTTTTACTCTTTCCAGTGAGGGCCTTCCTGGTGCTATGTTGAGCAGCTGAAAACCCATAACTATGAGTATCCCTGAAGTACCTGGGATATGTAAATTTGGCCTCACAGAGCTCTACTAGCTGCTGCTCTGATGCCAAAGCATTGCCTTTAGCCATAGATATACATTCAGGAAAAAAAAAACAGGCTGGAAGTTAAGGTCAGGGTCAAAGCATTCCATTATAGGTAATCAGGGATGAGCTCACATGTTCTACTTTGCGTGGGAGGCTCTAGGCTGGACCTGATCATAATTTGCATTATTGTTTCTTTCTCCAATTATGGTGCATTATTAATGTGGTCCATGAAGGAGCCTGAGCCTTGTCTCTGGACTAACACGGACACCAGAGAACACCATCATCCCCCAAACCACACACAACACATCCCACAGTGATGACACCAGGGCAGAAGGTCCAAGCTGCAGCGGTGCGACTGTTGTAGTATCAATAGGGACTGTACATCCTGTAGGTGTACAGTAGACCAGGCAGGAAAATGATGTCATTTTGAGGAAGGGCCCAGACCAGCTGTGCTTCATCCTTTGGACATCATCACCACACCTCCTCCTGTCCTTCCCCTTTCCCCTACTTTTGCATTACTTTCATGCATTGTCTTCTGGCATCAGAATATAAATTCCTTGAGGGCAGGGAGTATCTTTTTTCTTTTTTTGCATTTGCATCCACAGGGCTTAACATAGTGTCTGGCCCATGGTAAGCACTTAATAAATGCTTGTTGATTTCCCTTGACTTGAGTTCCCAAGCAGCGCATTAAAGGACGTAGAGTAGGTTTAGGAAAAGCAACATGGAGGTTGGAGGGTAGGCAGTCAGTACTTGGGTAATGACAGTTTGCTTCATGCAAAAGGAGCCTGACACAGCTTTCATACTGGAAAACTAGTCACTTCTTCCCCATTTAGCTTCAACCTACACAGCTGTGGGTTCAGACAGCGAGCTGTCCCAAGGTCAGTGGTAATGTCTAGTCCTGAAATTCTTCAAGGCAAATCCAACTGATATATGTGATAGTGGGAAACCTCATAGTACAGTGGAAGGAATGCTACAATCACAGGACCTGAGTATGAATCCTGTCTCTGATGCTTAATGCCTCTGTCACTTTGGGCAAATAACTTGCCCTGGGCCTCAGTTTCATCATCTGTGAAATGGGGGGGATTGGACCCTAAGGCTCCTGAGAGTTCTAAATCTATGATCCTATGGTAAGAGGGCTTTTTTTTTTCATCAGTAACACAGGGACATTTTCAATCAACTTCTGTATTGGTTCATCTCCACAACCTGCACTCGCCACAACATATAGGTCAGTTTGATCTTAGATAAGCCAGACTGCTTCCAATTATCTGGTTCCCTTAAAGACCCTAGGGGGAATGCAGATGGAATCAGCTGCCACTCCAGCTGTTTGACAATGCTTTGGGCTGTGTCCTAATGCAGTGGGAACATTTCAAAGGGATCTCTTGCACCCAGACCAACATTCTGGCTGCACCAGGGGTGGGGAACCTGTAACCTTGAGGCTGCATGTGGCCTTCTAGGTCCTTGGGTGTGGCCTTTTGCCTGAGCCCAAGTTTTACAGAACAAATCCTTTTATTAAGGGGATTTGTTCTGGGAACTTGAGGACCTAGAGGGCTACATGTAGTTCCCCACCCCTGGTGCACTCTCTTCTACTTTGATATCCAGTATTACCCCCCTATCCTCCTCAGGGTACTGTTCTATCAGAATTGGCACTGGAAGCCTCTGAAACTGGAAGGATAGTGTGTGTGTGGGGGGGGTCCTTTGTGTCCTAGTAGCTCCAAATGGGGATTGGAGATGGGAAAGAAGTAGGGGGCAGGCAGCTGCTGTCATATTTTTTTTTTTTTGGTGGGGTTGGGGGGAGGGGTGTCTGAATCTGTGATTATATCGGTGTAAGAAACTTCTGGGAGAGATACCCCCCTCTGCCAGGGCAGCTTGGCAACCAATCTATTAGAGTCTCAGAGAGTTGCCAGGGGCACATAGATCATAGCATTCAGCATTTAATGCTGAAAGGGACGTCAGAGACCCTTCAGTTCAATTTAGGATTTTGGAGGGAGGCCATCATTTTACAAATGAGGAAAGTGAGGCACAGGGAGATCAAAGGGTGTGCCACACACACAGTTAGTTTGTGTTAGAGGCAAGACTTGAACTGAGCTCTTCCCAACTCAAAGACCAGTTCTATACCCACTGTTTAACCATTGCCTCAATTAGCTGGGTGATTAATAGCTGTGAGTTCATGGAAGAGACAAGTCCTGGCCTCAAAACAATGTCCATCAGGAAAAGCCACAGAGGATCCTATAACACAGTCAAAGGTCATAGGCAGGCATTTTAACCAGAGAGATATCAGATCTAAGGGCAAGGCAGGAAAATCATTCAAGTTTGCAAATAACTCATTAAAGGACAAAGAGTAGGATTAGGAAAACTACATGGAAGATAGAGGGTAGTAGGGGCAGAGTTTGGGATGTGATTATTTGCTCCATGCAACGGCAGCCTGAATCAGCCGCATGCATTCCATTGAGTGACAAGCTCACCACCTCTTCCCCCATTCAGCTAAAGGCAATACAGCTCGGGGTTCAGACACTGAGCTGTCCCAAGGTCAGTGGTAATGGCTAGTCTTGCCACTCCTCAAGGCAATTCCAAGTACTTATGTGATGTTGGGATGCCTCATCTTTTCATTTATTCATTTAATGTTTTTTTCCAGCCGGAGACAAGGTTTATTAAAGATCCACCATATTGGCCAGACTCTTAAGGAATCTGAACATTTGTGAGCTATTGGCTAGGTTCTGAAAGAATCTGAGCCAGGATGCCTCATCTTACAGTTGAAAGAAAAAGTGCTGGGTCTGAAGTCAGAGGACCTGAGTTTGAATCCTGTCTCTGATGCTTACTCCCTCTGTGACTTTGGGTAAGTCCCTTAACCTGGGCCTCAGTTTCCTCATTTGTAAAATGAAAGTACTTGGCTTAGATGACCTCTTACCCTAAATCCTATATTGTGGGGTCTTCTTTATCATAACACAAGGATGTTTTCAATTAGTTCCACATTTCTGGTTACATGGCACCCAGTGATGATTTTTTTTTTCCAGAAGCATTTACGAATGAAGTCAATGAAGTTTATTGAACGGCCACTGTGTATGGGGTACTGTACTAGGGCAACAGTCTGGATTTGGGGTGGGGCAGAAAAGATGGGACAAATAAGAAATAAAATAAACAACTGCTACCCTGGAGGAGCCTAAATTACTTACAATAACATGAGGGGAATGATAAAGTGCAAAATGGCTTATTGCAAACTGGATACCCAAAAGCCTAGATGTAAGGAGAATAAAGATCTGATGAATAGGAATGATTTGGTGGAGTTCGCTGAAGATAAATAATTTTGAGCCCTGTCTTGAGGGAGATGATGATTCTTTTGAACTTAGTCCTATATAGTGACCTAAAGTCACTATAAGTAAGTAACAAAGTAGTAAGTAACAAAGCCAGCAGTTGAACTTGGGTCCTTTGACTGTGCAGCTAGTGCTTCTTCCAGTGTATCATGCTGGATGTTGGAGGCCATGTGGCCAAGAGGATAAAGCTGATTCTGTATCCAGGAAGATCTGGATTTAAGTTCTGCCTCTGGCTGCCTGTGTGACCCTGGGCAAGTCAAACTTTCAGTGGTCTAGAGCCTAGGGTGTAGAGTAGTGTCAAACTCAGGGGCCAGGGGTCAATATGCAGGCTGCATATTGACTTAGAAAACCACATATTGACATTATCTGTGTTCTATTGTATTTTTAATTTATTTTGCTGAATATTTCCCAATTACATTTCTAATTTGATTTGAGTTACACTCAGGACTGTCTTGGCCTGGCAGCAACCCTGTATTTATGTTTGGTTGTTTCAGTCATGTTGACTCTTTGTGTCAACTCCATTTGGAGTTTTCTTAGCAAAGATGCTGGAGTGGTTTGCCATTTCCTTCTCCAGCTCATTTTGTAGATGAGGAGACTGTGGCAAACAGGATTAAGTGACTTGCCCAGGGTCACGCAGCTAGTAAATATCTGAGGTCAGATTTGAACTTTGCAAGATAGTTTTCCTTCACTCTATCCACTTTGCCACCTAGCTTCCTTGTATTTAACACCTCCACTTTTGGCAACTCTCTGAGACTACAGGTTGCAGAGGAAAGAGTTGACTGCATTAGTACATGGAGTTCTCTTTGCAATGAGATTATAGGTCTGGGCTCATTCCTCATCTCTATGTAATAGGAGGGACACAAGCATGAAATGACAGGAATATTCTGTGGCTCCAGTATTTATCATCTCTTAGAGCATGACACTGAGTTTCCAGGATTGGTTGGCTGTCTAATGTCACCTCGAGAGGGCCAAGCAGTGGGATGAGACTTAATAATAGTAAGATTGTAGTACAGTGAAAGGGACATTGGCTTAGGAATTAGGGTTCAAATCCTGCTTCTGATTCTTATTGCCTATGTGACCTATGGCAAGTCAACTTCCCTGGGCCTCATTTTCCCAATTCATAAAACTGGAGGGTTAGATAAGATGGACTTTGAGGCCCCTACCAGCTTTAAAGCTATGATCCTGAACTTGATACAAAATATTTTTCAAGAGGTAAAAAGATCGAACCAAACAATGTAGATGAGGAGATTCATATCAGATTTTTGACACAGAATCTAAGTGGGGCTGGAAGCAAGAAAGGAGTAGCTGTAGGGATACAAGAAAAGCCATGCATAGAGACAGAGTAAATATTTTGAAGTCAAATTAAAAGTCAACAAAACTAGTGGGCCAAAAGAAGAGTCTGAGCTGGGCAAAGAGCCTACCATAATTTGTTTTTCCTAGTGAACTGGGATCACCAGAGGACTCCCAAATTGGGGAGCACCAGGCTAGCCCTGCCCACCTGATATCCCTAATGAATTACTTCTCTGGTTTACCTTCATATCCTCCTGAACGAAAGGCAGATATGAAAGAAATGATAGTCAAGAATGTTAAGCATTTGCGTTAGCACAACAAGGAAAGCAGGTCAATAAAGGTGTAAAGAAGGAGTAGATAACAAGGAAGCAACCATAGGCACGGGCTAACTTGCACAAAAGCAACCAGAAGCTGGGGTTCAGTCCTGGTGTTTTAAGATCATCTTTGCTTATAGTTTTGAAGGAGCGAGGACACGGGGAGGATCTTTATTGTACCAATGTGGTTGCAAGGTTTGGGTGCTCCTGGGGCTTGCCACAGTGTTTCTGGGCTTCTTTCCTCTGTGCACTGTTAGCCGCCCCCCCCCCCCCCCCGGTGAATTTCCTGTGCTAGACAATTGTGCAGAGTCGTCAGAGGTCTAAAGCATAGAAAACATCAAAGGATTTTGGTGGTGATGAATATGTCCCAAAGTCAGAGATAGATACTTCCTTGACAGCACCTGAGCCTCCTTCCCTCTTCCCTGGGCGAAGAAGCATTAGTCCGCAGGGGATTCTCCTGCCAGGAACTATGGGGCACCGACAGACTAACAGGGAGGTTCTTCCAGAGAAGGCTGGCCTGGGGACAGAACAAAATGAAGAAGGGAACAGACAAGTGAATAGTTAATTACCTTGATTGGAGCTAAGCAACTGTGCCGGAGAAGAATAAAAACATAGGATTTCAGAGTTGGAAGAGATCTCAGTGGCCACAGAGTCCAAAGCATAACCAAAGATCCCCTCCATAATATACTCATTCAGCTTTTGGTCAAAGAACCCCAGTGAGAGAGAGCTCACTGTTGTGAGAAATGAAAGAGTTAAGTTTCCACACAAGTAGATAAGAAATCAGCTCAGACAGGCTAACTTCTCCGCTCAGGGGTGGGAGGGATAACACAATTCTAGGCACATAATGTATGTTAAGGTTGGGGCATATAAGGAAGATTGTAACCCAGAAAGATTAGGACCAATCCTGATCCAGAAGGGAGGAGTTAGGCAATTACTAACTATAAAGCTTGCTCTGGCTTCTTTCACGCGCGCATTTCTCCCCTTCCAAGGACACGTGCCCTCTTCTCGTGAGAGTGGAAAGGACGCACTTCAACCTCTTTAATAAAAAGTCTTTGAGACACCAGTCTTCGGAACTGAGTCTGGGGTCTTCTTTATAATACTATTTCCCGATATAGCCACTTGTGCTTTGGAATAGCTCTCGTTGTTAGCAAGTCTTCTCACATTAAACCTAGGGTTGGTGGCCTCTTTGTAGAGATTATATGGCTTGGTTCATGATCGCACAGTAAGCCAGTGACAAAAAGCAGAATCCAGACTCTGGAATTCTATATGGGGCCACAATATACTTCCCTTCTTGGCTGCTGTGGCTTTTAAAAAATTATTTTAAATTTTCACTAGCCTAATGCTTTATCCTCAGTGCTATGAAGCAGGAATGTAGCTTTAGAGGTAGAAGAAATCTTCAGAGCTAACGAATTGGTTGGATGGTGTAGTGAGTGGAACGCTCAACCCAGAGTCAGGAAGATCTGAGTTCAAATCCTGCCTCAGAAATGAATATGCTGAGGGACTATGGGGTGAGTGATTTCACTCTTTTAAGACTGTTTCCTCATCTGTAAAATGGGGACAATAATATCACCTACCTCCCAAGGTTGTTGTGAGGATAAAATAGGATAATATTTGTAAAGCTCTTTGCAAACATTAAAGCACTATCCTTGTAAGTGCTATTATTACTATTACTATTATTATTATTTTTATTAGTAGTAGTAATAGTTGTAAAATGAGGGGAATGAATACGATAGCCTCTAAAGTTCCTTCAAGCTCTAAATTTATGCTCTAAATATGATCTACAGTCCCTTATGTCTTTCATAGGGACAATATAATGTAAAATGGGAAAGGGATAAAGGTAAAGAGGAGAGGAGGTTAGAATCTCCCGAGTAAAGATACATTAAGTATTCAAATAAGGGCTCGTTAGAATTAGAGTTGGATGGGAAATAAAAAAAATGGGATGGATAACTATGTTGGGGATCATTTAACCTCCGAATAACAAAATTCAAAGAGACCTTAAGCTCTTTTCCTCTCATTTGCTCAAAGTTTCTCCTGAGAACAAGCCCTACCTGAAAGAATGGTTGTCTCCACTAGGCCACATACTTCACCATGGTGATGTTGAACCGAGCATCCGCCGTGCTCAGACACATCCACCAGAGACTGGACAAGGTATTTGTGTGCCCCAGGCAAGGTTTGAAAATCGTGCGCTCTGTATGCTATTGTCCACCAGAAGGTTTGAGCTTTTACTATGCTCTATAAAACACTCAATGTGTCTCGTCCTAGAGGCATACTAATATTTCAGGGAAAGTTACCATCTACATCATACTTTTGCTAATACCCTCAGCTGTTATTGTTCCCCTCCTTCAAATTATTTTGTGTATTTTTATATATCCTTATATACCTGGACATTGTCTCTTCCATTGTCCTTGAAGACAAAGACTATGTTTCATTTATTTTTGTATATGTATCCCCAGTGCCTAGCACAGGGTAGGTTCTTAAAAAATACTTGTTGGCCGACGGGAAAAGCATGTATTTCCTTTCCTCCCTTGAAGAGGTAGGAGACTATAGGTATAAAATGTTGCATATTCTGGATTGATTAGTTTTCTTAACTGCTTTCCCTCTTCCTCTTTCTTTTTAAATTTTATCATAAGATATAGTTCACTGGTTAGGTGGGGGGTATAAGTGAAGGTGATATGAAAACAAAATATATCCCTAAAAATTAAGAGCTCAACAACTATATTTAAAACTGAAAATTAGAAAAACTGTGCATTTGTAAGTTGTAATATTGAAGAGCATCCTTCATTATGTACTCCCTATATTTGTGCCCTAAGTGACTGCCTAACCCTACTTCTAAATTCCAATGCTCAGAAAAGCAATCTCAGCCTGAAAGAGGGTAATGACATTCTGTAGACCCTGGCACTGCTTCCCTGAAAATCCCAAGTTGGCAGAATTTTAGGGTACTGCAGCGGTAGTCCCTGAGTGATACCGCGTTCCCTGAGTCTCCAAAGCAATGCCATTTGAAGGTGAACATAACTGTCCCGCTTATATTTATCAGCGTGGCACAGCTTCTCTCCTGTCATTCTAATCCTTGTGGCAGCCTAGGTAGGGCATATGGGTTACCAGCCCCTCACTCCTCCAACCAGTCTGTCTAGAATAGCTCCTTGACTCCCTAGGGGGTCCTTGACATACTTGGGTCATTTGCAAGTGGCTTCATACAAACTACCTTGGAAATAAAATCTTTTGGTGAAAACCGGAACGGATCTCTAGCTCAACTTTGCAGAGGACTCTGTGGCTGCCCACCCCCCACACCACCCATTCTCCCTACCTCTACCCACATCCCTTTTAAACCTGGCTACATGTGTCAAGCATTGCTGGTTTTTCAGCAACCCCCACAATGGGGGCAGAGGGCTAGAATAAGAGCATGCCATGAGCCTCCTTTGAAACTCTTCCATAGTCTAATTCCTCAGGGTTTATGCTATCTTAGCATCATTTCATGTGTGGAGCAAACCCAAATGGAGTGCTTCATTTCAAACATCTCTATCCTTTCTCTTCTCCAGATCCATTCTCTTCCTTCATCTTATTAGCATAAATAATACACCATATCTCAGGGTGCCTGAGCATGTTTTAAATTACCTTAAAATACACAAACTACCTTCCGATATCATTCCCAAAATTAAACCTATTTTTGTCCCCAGGCCCTTTCCCCACCAAATGCGATTTACATGGGAGGCATGTGTTTGGCCTTACTGCACACAATGGGATAGAGGATTCTGAAATGAAATAAGTAAAAATCAAAATAAATCAGCCAGCCTTTTACTCCAATGTTTTTTCCAAGCACGTCTGTCTCCTCTGTGCTAAGTGCTTTACAGGGAAACACTGTTTCTAAGTACAAACACAAAGCCTCAGCTTGGAGAAAATTTACTGTTTAACTTCAGCTTTTAACAAGATAGAAGTTGAAGTCCTTCCAGCCCTCATCTCCCAACATTTAGCAGTTTATTTGGCCTTAAATAAGCACAAGAGGACCTTGAGAAACATGGCCTTTCTCTCTCCAAAACATCAAATTTGTTTCCAGGGGCAGTTCCAGCAATAGGAGGCATCTTCAATTTACTCTGGAAGGACATTTTGGTTGAGAAGAAATTTCCTTTGCATACGTGGCTTCTCCCACATTTTACGGGCTGGCAAGAAATCCACTGAGCTTAAAATGGGCCTGAAATGCAGATGGGATGGAGAGGAGGGGTCTTTTCAAACAACTGCTCCATTTATTCATTTCTCTGATTTCTATTATCTTAATTTCTAAGGTCTTTAAATAATAGAATGTTGGCACAGAAAGGGCCTGAACAGATTTGCCTTAGAGATCAGTTGTCTTGGTGCAATTCCCCTTTATTCTGCAGATGAGTTCATGGTTTATGATTAAACAACCTAGACCATAAAGTCTCACCCTAAGGCCAAACACTCAGGAGTATCACAATTTACCCCCAATATCAGAGACTATACATAAAGGACAATCAATTAGCAGAACTCACATGTCTAGTAGGGATCCTACCTATTCACTTAAAAAAATTGGATCTGTGATTTCATTGGTGTAGGGAAAACAAGGAGGAATTGGTCTCTTCCAGTGCAGATTTGTACCTGCTTTGAAATTCAGTCTTAGACAGGTTAAGTGATTTGTCCAAGGTCCAATAGCATTCCTGTGTCAGAGGCTGGACATGAATCCAGGTCTTTCTGACTCTGAAGCCTATTCTCCATCACAGACCCTTCTCTTCTTGCTTCCCATCCCATCCAATCAGCCACTGCCGCAACCTTACTTTCAGCCTGCCACTCCTGACCTGACACCACCTGATTCAATACCCTCCATACCACTCCTGAGACCTGAACCTTCACATTAGACTTTCTGAATTCCCTGCTCCAGGCCCCTGACAAGTTAAGCCACTTATTTTTAGAGCTTCTGCCCTAGGGCCCAACCCAGGAGATGGGTGATTGGGTTTATACAAACTGGCCCACTTAGCTCATTAATCTACTGGCTGATTTGAGACACCAGACCATGTTTCAGTTTCACATACCATCTAGTCAGCCAGCCAGGCCACCTCACAGTCTGCCTGCCACCATGTGTCTTTTCTCTCACCTCTCCTTTCCAGAATGAAATACCTTTCTTGGATGACACTCCCCTATATGTATTATAGGTATTGTCTTTACTTGTTAGAATATAAGCTCCTTGAGAACAGGGACTCTTTTAATTAACAAAATTTTTTTTAAGTATCTCCAGAGCTTAGCACAGTACCTGGTACATAACATGCACTTAATAAATGTTTTTTTTTTCTCATCTATTTGTTTAGTCAAATCAAGTTCAGTGTTTGGATATCCATTACATACTATTCTTTTCTCTTTTTGAAGCATGTAAAAAAGTGTTCTGAGCACCACTGAGCAAAAGTATAGGTCATTTTCCTTTCTAAGAGAGGTAGTCACTCATGTTGGCATAAACAGATTCACAGCAACAATAGGGGAAGTCCCAGTAGTGTGCGAGGAATTGGGACTTGGGAGAAGGCGGCTCTGCCTGAGCCCTGCTTCTGTGTGTTCATGCTTCTGTACAGCATGGCCAGAAGGCCACAGCTCTCACACTCAGCTTGGCTTGGGTACTCTTGGAGGCTGCCAAAGCCCCCGATCAATGCCACAGTGCTCTGCCAACATTTCACGCCTGACTAGTTTTCTTTCTTCCATTTACAGATACCAATGTCTGCCCTTGGGTTCCATGGCATTATGGGAAAATCAATTCTTTCATAGCAATATTTGTACCCCAGGCCCAGAGCATTATGGGAAAGTGAGTCCTTTTCAATTTCGACAGCACATGCTTACTACCCTGTGTTTGTTGCTGTGAAGTCCATCATTCCCCAGAGAAGCGGATAGAAAAAAAGGAGACCTTTGGCAGTCGCAAAGTGCAGGAGAAGGTCCTGTCTGCAGGATTAGGAGTAGCCAGCAAGGAGAAGCTAAACCATGAAGGGAAAAAAAGCAGAACAGTGGAGCTTCACAGCACAGGACCAAATGGACTTTACGCTACCAAGAATAAATATCTCAAGTAGAAACTGTTCCTTTTATTGAGAACAAATAGGGTGAGAGTAATCTAGAGGGATTTTAAAAGCAGCCAGGCTAGACAACCTAACAATAGCCACACACACTTCCCAGCAGGTGGAGGAGTTCGCAGGTTCTTTTCTCCTTAATCCTGTTCCTCCACTTCTAAGCAGGTGCAAAATGCTCCAAATATTCCTGGCTCCCTCCCTTTCCCGTCCACGTTCCCTTTCTTGTGCTCTTAATTTCTTCTTCTTTCCCTCCTTCTACCCAAAGTAGAGGATGGTTGGGGATATTATGACCAGAGAGTCATAGGGCTGAGGGAGCAAACGGGTGATGAGAACCACTTCCGTTCTTTGTCATCTGTTTCCTCAAACTCCTACCCATATGGAGGGGCAACACGGTGTACGTGGACCAAGGAATACTGAGGATTCAGCAGGCAGCTGGATAAGAGTGCTGGGCCTGGAGTGAGAAGACCTGAGTTCAAATTCAACCTTGGATGCTTACTATGTGATTCTAGACAAGTCAGTTAACCTCTGTTTGCCTCATTTCCTCTTCTGTAAAATTGGGATAATAATAGCATCTACCTCCCAAGGTTGTTGTGAGGATCAGCAATTGGGCCCAGCTAAACCCTTCACTTTATTTTATAAGCCTGGATCATAGGATCATAGATTTAGAGAGAGATCTGGTCCAACCCCTCTATTTTATAGACGAAGAAAGAAGGCCCAGAGATGTTAAGTGACTTTTACCCAGGGACATACAGGACTTAGGAAGGATTCAAAGGGGAAGGGGAAAACATTTAATAAGCACCTACTATGTGCTGGGCACTATGATCCTATGATCCAGGCCTATAAAATAAAGCCAAGGGTTTAGTTGGGCCCAATTGCTGCTTTTTAAAAACCACACCTGATCATGGTGTGATCACAGAGTTCTCTGGCATTTTGGTTAATGGGAGGAAGGAAGGTTGCTCTGGGCAGATTCTCTCAAAAGGATGAAACAAAGGCAACCAGAAGGATGTAGAATATTTATTCTTTCAGTTCATGGCTTAAATCCAGAGCCTTGAACCTGGTGGTGGAGGTTTTCAAAGGAGTGCCTGGATGAGTAGAGGGGTGATGTGCAGGGGGTGGGAGACAGTGAAACTGAGATAAAGACTGGGATTTATGGTTTCTGAGGTCCCTGCTAGCTCTAAATCTATGACGCTAGGATTCTACAGTTAGACTCTGATGGAGAATTAGCATGGTAGGGGAAAAGAGCCATGAAATAAGAGGCCTGGAGGTCCAAATCCCAGCTCTGCCACTGATTACCTGTGTAACCCTGGCCAGTCATTGCTCCTTTCTAGAATTCAATTTCCTCTTCTGTAAAACAAAGGGGTTGGATTGGATGACCTCTGAGGCTCCTGCCAGATCTGTCTATGACCCTGTGGTCCTATAAATACCATGCAATTAACAGTATAGGGAGACTGCCCACACCCTCCCTACCACCCAGGGGATCTTTTCATCTTACAATTTACAAAGACGCCTGGAGCCTTTTCTGAAATGTTTTGCTTAAGGATGCAGAATTAAACGTACAATACTGGGAAGGGGTTAGGGTGAGAAAATAGGTGATGCTTAAAGTTACTGCCAACTGGAAAATGGAGGAATGATAGAGGATAAATGGAAATGATGGAGAATAGAGGGCTTGGGGGACTTTAATGCAAAAAAAAAATAAACATCAGTACAGTGCACCATGCCTCTTTCACTCTAGCCTGGCCAGGACACCCACACGAGTACCCCACGGAAAGTACCACAGCTGAGAAAAGTGGTCTTGCTTTTGGGGGACCCAGTATGACCAGGCAATGAGCAGAGTCCCTAGTGAGTTACATTCAAATGCTAGTCTGGTCTTGGGGGGAACCCAGAGATCTTGGGTTCAGTGTTCTTTGGCTGAGTCCATGTCTCCCTGAAGATTTCTGTGCTCTGATAACATCAGGAGTGCTGAACTACTGGGATGGGGTCCAGGCAGTTCGTGGAATAAATTACTCCTAACTCCCTCCCACATTTTCTTCCATCCCCACAGTTAAAGCAGCCGCTGCTGTCCCTGGTGGTAGGGGGAAGGGCAATGGGATCTTACGGTGAGGCTGCTTTATCAGGGTGGGAGTTCAGTCCCTGGGGCTCCCATTACCCACAGGCCCGAGTAGCTCCTCCCATCTATGTCTGCTCCATCTGCAACCTGAAAATAGAGCTGGCACAGAAGTAGTGGGGAGCCCCGGGCAATGCCCTGGGTGGGTTCTGCCTGCCCAGACTCTGCTTGGTCAGGGCCTGCGCATCACTGACAAGTCCAGTTCGACCCGAGGCCTGTTTTATAGCTGATCTTCATCGATCCAGATGGTTTTGCGCTGCTCCTCTCCTATCTTCTCCTTGATGACTCGGATCAGGTCCTCCACACTGCTCCACATGTCGACCTCCACTGAGGCATACAGGCAGGGCAGGGCTTCCAGCTCCTTCTCCTTCTGGCGGCACACCCTTAAAAATTCCTCCTCCGTCTCTGGCCTGGGCAGCAGTTTCCTATGGCCCAAGAACAACAGACATACTCAGTGGTGCTCGTGTAAAAGAAACTGCTTTGTCCCCCAACTTGTCCTTGGCAGGAAAGAGGACAATGGTCATGGCAACAGGCTGATGCATTTCATCTTCTGTCTTTGGGCCCTTATGCAAGCTGTTTCCCATGCCTGGAACACGAGGCCATGCTCCCCATCCACTTCTTAGCATCCCTAGTGTCTTTCAAAGCCCAATTCCAACTCCACCTCCTTTACTGATCGTCCCAGCGGCTATTGCCTCCTTCCTCCAATTATTCTGAATAACACCTGAGATTTCTTTGGCACAGAGAACTCAATGAACAAACTCCGTCTCCCAATGCCCATTTATATATCTTGTTTGTATATAGTTGCTTGCGTGTTGTCTCTTCCATTTGCCTGTGAGCTCCTTGAAGGAAGGAATGATTCCCCCCCCTCCCCTTTTTGCATCCTTAATGCTTAACACTGTGCCTAGCACATAGTAGGTGCTTAATAAATGCTTGGTGACTTGACAAGATAAATGCAGATAAACACTTGCTCAGCAATTTATAATTTTAGGGAGCTACCTAGGCTGTTGAGAGGTTAAGTGACGTCTTTAGGATCACGTTGCCAGAATGTGTGTGTGTGTGTGTGTGTGGGCAGGTAGGTGGCACAGTGGACAGAGCATGAGTGCTGGAGTCAGGAGGACCTGAGTTCAAATCTGACCTCAGACACTTCCTAGCTGTGTGACCCTGGGCAAGTCACTTAATCCTGATTGCCTCCACAAAAAAAAAAAGCAAAAAACAACCCCCCCCCCAAACAGAATGTGTCAGAGGCAGGACTTGAACCCCCAGTCCTCTGAAACCAGCTCTCTGTATATAATAGCATAGCTGGTTCTTCAACTGATATTCCCGTATATTTATTTTGCAAATATTTATATGTGTATGTTTGCCCCCCTGAAGGCAGGGACTATATCGTTTTTGTCTTTACACCCTTGGTGCCTACCACAATGCCTGGCAGTGAAGTGGGTAGTGCTGGGCCTGAGGTCAAAAAGACTCGAGTTCAAATCTAGCCTCAGATACTTATTAGCTGTGTGACCCAAGTCACTTAACTGCTGCTTGTCTCAGTTTCATCTGTAAAATGGGGACAATAATAGCACAAGGTTGTTGTGAGGGCCAGATGACATAATAATCGTAAAGCCTGACACATAGTAAGCACTCTATAAATGTTAAGTATTATTATTATAAATGCATGTTTTCAATTGATTGGTATTGTTACAAAGTGTTCAAGACTGAGGTGCTGAACAGAAGTATTGAAAAAATTCAAAGATTCAGGAAACGGTGATATCTCCATTCAATAAAACAAAGCAAATATTTATCAAGTGTCTACTACATGCCAGACATTGGGGGAAGTACAAAGATAAAAATAAAACAGTCCCTGCCCTCAAGCAGCTTATATTCTACTGGATCCTGGATGTGTGCATATGGTGCTGGTTCATAGTTCATAGACTTAGATCTGGAAGAGACCTTTGAGTACATTGAGTACAACCTCCTCATTTTACAGATGAGAAATCTGAGGCCCAGGGAAGCTGAGGAACTTTGACAATTTCACATAGGGATTAATAGAGCAGAGATTTGAGCTTGGGTCCTCTGGCCCCCAAACCCAGTGCTTTGTTTACAGCACTGAGCTACCTCTACTTCCCTAGCTCGGTAGAATAATAATTGACATTTATACAAAGCTTTCAAAGAGTTCAAAGTGTTGTGTGTAGGTTGTCTCTCGTGAATCTCACAGCTTGTCTATGGAGTAGGAACTGAGGGGACTGTGAGGAGCGAAGGGGCTCTGACTGCCGCTGCCTACCCCGTGCCTACTTACCCCTGGTAGGCTGCACCAAAGGCAATTTTTATATTTGCTCTACCTGGCCTTGGCCCGTGTCACACTTATTGGCTTCTTTGCTCCCAGTATATCCCAGCAGGACACAAGGGAACAAGGAAGGCTGTAGGGAAGGGGGGTCTGGCTTTCAGAAATGAAGCACAAAACAGTAACACAATAGGTAAGTAGCCTGTTACTTATAGCATTTAGCACAGTGCCTGGCACTTAGTAGGTGCTTAATAAATGTTTATTGGATAAGTTTTGGGGGAAAAGGTGTGGAATAAAATGCCAGTTAATATAGTGCAAGAGGGCAATGGGGTACCCTTGAAATCAGGAGACTTGGGTTTTAGTCTCACTTCTGCCACTAGCTAGTTAGCTTTGAGACCTTGGGTATGGCTCTCTGGGCTTTTAGTTTCCTCATAGCTAAAATAAGGAGGCTAAACAAGATGATCTCTAGTGCAGGGATTTTTAACCTTTCTGTGTGTGTCTTGAGTTCCTTTGACATCCTGGTAAAATCTAGGAACTCCTGCTCAGAATGATGTTTTTGAATGCAAAAAAATAAAGTGCATAGAATTACAGAGGAAACCAATTCTACTAGATAGTTATAAAAAAGTCCCAGTTAGTGCAATAATGAATCCCATGAAATTATTACATTAATAAAATGTGTACTTATTTGAAATTATAATTATATGTAAAAATATGGTAACTCATTCTAGCCCAAAGGAAATATGTGATGAGAATTCGAATAATCTGACCACTTCTTGGGAATGCATTATTAGCACTAATTGGGACTTAGTTATGTCAAGATAATAAATAAAACAAAACAACCCCCCCCCAAAAAAATTCCAAGTTCTCTGACTCGGGGTTAAGAACCTGAGCAGTTGTCTTCTACCTTTTTAACATTTTATGTTTACAATCTCAGAATGCCAAGCCTTCTTCTAGCTCAACTCAAGTTCCATCTCTTTACTTGGGCAAGTTACAACCTCTGACTGCCTCAGTTTCCTCAGCTGTAAAATGAGGTAATAATAGCACCTATCTCCCAAGGTTGTTGTGAGGATAAAGTGAGATAGCATTGTAAACCTTAAAGCACTATATAAATGCTAGTTACTCTATTATCATCATCAATAATATTATAATATAAACCATATAATGATACAAATGATATGAATATAAGTATATAAGTCACTTGACCTCTCTCAACCTGTTTCCTCATTTGTAAAATGGGGATAATAATAGGGTCAAATGAGATAACATTTGTAAAGTGCTTTGAAAACCTATATAAGTGTTATCTATCATCATCATAATCATTATTGTTATTATTATGTTAGTGACATATTGTTATATGTTTATAATTAATGTGTTATTGTTATTTAACTATTATTACTATTTCTGATTGGCTACTTCCTCTTTTGGCCTCCTAAATTATCATTCATATATATACATACATACATACATACATACATACATACATACATACATACATACATATATATACATATATATATATATATAATTTTTCCCCCCAATTCAGTGATTTCATCAGTATACAGAGCTCCCTGGTAAGGAGCCTCCCACCACTGCAGATGGGCAACTGCTTTCAAACTTAGTCTTAGAGAGTTGTCTTCTTGTTGTTTAGTTGTTTCCTACTCCTTGTGACCCCATTTGGGGTTTTCTTTGCACAGGTACTGGAGTGGTTTGCCATTTCCTTTTCCAGCTCATTTTACAGATGAGGAAACTGAGGCAAACAGGAGTAGGTGACTTGCCCAAGGTCACACAGCTACTAAGGCCAGATTCAAACTGAGGAAGGTGAGTCTTCCTGACTCCAGGCCCAACACTCTGTGCACTATGGCGCCACCTAGCGGCCCTAGAGAGTTGCCTACATCAGTGAGAAGTAAAGTGATTTGCCCGTAGTTGAAAAGCCAGCAGGTCAGAGATAGGCCTTGAAAGCAGACCTTGCTGAGTCTGTGCCTGGCTTTCTGTTAGCTACATCATTCTGCTTCTCCACCTTGAATTTAAGTAGGCATTTGGTTTCTACTTATATGTGCATATGTTGTTTTCCCCAGTAGAGTATCAATTCCTTGAGGGTAAGAATGGTTTCAATTTTATCTTTTTATTTTCAGTGCTTGGCACACAGTAGGTGCTTAATAAATGCTCATTATTGATACTAGCTGACACTTATACAGTACTTTGAGATTTACAAAGTGTTTTACATATTTAAATCACTTGATCTTCACAACAACCCGGTGAGAGAGCTGCTGTTAGATTCATCCTCCTTTTAAAATGAACAGACTAAGGAAGGGTAAGCCTTAACTTAACTTAACTTAACTGCTGAGGTGTTCTGTGTTCATAAGTGCTCTGAAAATGTGCAGCCATGCGATGGGAGTATCAAGAAAGGCTTTGCAGAGGAAGCAAGCTCTAAGCAGGGTTTTTTAAATTGAGGAAGTTTGGTAAGCTGAGAAAGGAGGGCATTCTGGGTAGAGGGAGGGGCACGGTCAGGACTCAGCAGGCTGTATGCAAGGGGTGGGTGGGTGCATGTGGGGACACAGAGTGATATGGCTTGGGGTGGCTTCTGTGCAAGGACTAATCAGGGGGGCCACTGGTGGGGGCAGTGGCAGGCTGTTTAGGGTAGCGTCTGGGAAGCTGGCCACACCAATGGGGAGAGCATGAAACATTCCAAAGGCTCAGGCAGGCTTCCTTAGGCAGTTCCTGGGGGACCTTCACAGATTACAGGCAGGATTGCTGGTCGACATACAAAAATGTAAAAATCCCTGAGACATTACCTGAATTTCTTGATATTCTTCTCTGAAACTCTGATGAAGAGAACGATGGGGTAGATCTTCGCTTTGATCAAATCTTTTGTGCAGCTTATCCCGGCTTCCAGCAGACAGTGTTTATTCTAGAAACAAAACCATCACAGTGTCACCGGAGGACAAATCTCCATATTGCACGTGTATGTATGTCTAGGTATATGAATGAGCCTGTATAATGGCAGACAGCATGTCCAACAGAGAAGCTGGCACAGGAAAAAGGCTGGTGTCAGTCTCGGCAGCTGGGGAACCAGTGAAAACCAGAAACTAAAAGCACCCTTTTGCTAGAGATGAAAAATGAAAGCACAGATCCAATTAGACCAACACCCCCAGAGATACACTTAATACTCCTCAGATGTCTATACATTATAGAGCATAGCCATACATGTTAGGCCAGGAGGCCAGGGCCTGAAATAAATTAGGCTATAAGTAAGCTGTTTAATACAAAATGGCAATGCTGACCGATGGTGGCCCTGGGTGATACTTTAGATATATGATACTGATTGCCATTAAGCGTGTCCCTGGGATGACTGCATCCGGGTAGAAAGGGCTTGAGGGGTCTGCTAGCAGGTGAATGTTTTGGTGGGCTGGTCAATTCTTCAAGCCTACCTTCAAGGCTATTGTATATGTTTCTTTTTAGCACATGGGCACAACAATTCTAAAAGGGTACTAGAATGCAACTTCCTGGTTAATCAGAAAGTGACTTTTCTTGCCTTAAGTGTGCAAAGGCTTATACACTCCTTCTCAGAATCCTTGGCTTCCTCCAGGATTCATTTCATATGCTACTTCCCAGATGAAACCAATGATAGTAGCAGCTCTTTTTGTGGCGGCAAAGAATTGGAAATTGAGAGGATGCCCATCCATTGGGGAATGGCTGAGCAAGTTGCAGTATATGAATGTAATGGAATACTATTGTGCTATAAGAAATGATGAACAGGCTGACTTCAGAAAAACCTGGAAAGACTTATATGAGCAGAACCAAGAGAACGTTATACACAATAACAGCCCCATTGTGTGATGACTAATATTGATAAACTTAACCCTTCTCAGAAATACAAGAATCTAAGACATCTCCAAAGGTCTCGTGATGGAAAATGCTGTCCACAGCCAAAGAAGGAACTATGGAAGTCGAATCACTATCACTTATTTTTACCTTCTGTTGAGTTTTGTTTCCTCTTTCTGATGGTTCCTCCTATTGGTTTTAATTTTTACTTACAACTTCACTAATGTGAAAATATGTTTAATAGGAATGTAAATGTAAATCCTATATCAGATTGTGCGCCGTCTTGGGGAGGGTAGTGGGGCGGAAAGGGGAGAAAAATTTTCAGCTCCAAAGCATATGGAAGTGATTGTTGATAAATCAAAATAAATTGATAAAAGTTTTTTAAAAAGAAACCAATGATAGAATGCTCTCTCTTCTCAAATAATCACGTATGTACTTATCTTTTTATGTGTTATATCCCTTAGTAGAATGTAAACTCTTCAAAGATAGGCATGGTGCTCAGAGGCTCCCTATTGCCTTGAGAGTCAAATATGAACTAACTTCTATAGTTTCCATTTAAAAGGGCTCGTCTTAGCTTACATTACTGACCTTTATATACTCTGTGGTCCAGCTAAACCAACCTTCTTGATGTTTTTAACATAAATAGCATTCTAAAATTCAGTATACTATCTCTACACCTTTGCATAGTTTGTCCTCCATACCTGGAAGGCAACTCCCTTCTAGCCTTGACTTTTGAGAACCTCTCATTTCCTCCAAAGCTCAGCTCAAGAACTCTTTCCTACAGGAGATGTTTCTAGATCCCTCAGCTGCTCATGCTTGGCCCTGAAATTACCTTGTACTCATCCTAGCTATAATTTGGATATACTTGTATTTGTACATTTTGTCTCTAAAAGAATGTTAGCTCCTTGAGGGCAAGAGTTGTCTCATTTTTATATCTGTATTTCCAGTGCCTAGCGCAGGCCTTGACATATTATTGTGTCCCATTCTTTGTGACCCCATGGACCACATATCAAGTGACCTGCTCTAGGTCACTCTATTGTCAATCCTTGACTTATAGTTGGCATTTAATGCCTTTTGAAATGTGAAACTAGGTGGGGCAGTGGATAGAGTGCCAGGACTAGCCTGGTGTTAGGAAGAGCCATCTTCATGAGTTCAAATCTGGCCTTCCTTAGACACTTACTAGCTGTGTGACCCTGGGCAAGTCACTTAACCCTGTTTGCCTCAGTTTCCTCATCTATAAGTGAGCTGGAGAAGGAAATGGCAAACCACTTCAGTAACTTTGCTAAGAAAACCCCAAATGGGGTCACAAAGAGTTGGACGTGACTGAAAAACAACTGAACAACAAACGCCTTTGGAATTAGATAGAAGTCACTTTTAAGCTAAAAGTCATTTTGGTCCCAAATCCTTGGTTATGCCACTTACTACCTGTGTGACCTAGAGCAGGTCACTTAATATTGCTGGGGCTCAGTTTCTTCATCTGTAAAATGAAGGCATTGGTCTAGACCAATGTTGTCAAAACACATAGAAAATAGAAATGGGGGGGGTCATTAATCTGTACATAAGGATCTCTGTGGGTTGCATGTTGACTTAGTTTTAAAATGTAATGTTCTCTATGTTTTACTGTACAGTTATCCCTTCTACATCACGACTTTACCCATTGCGGTTTCAGTATATCTTGGGTCAGCCTAAGAAATTAAATGGGAATCTCTTGGGAGTTTTGCAGACAACACACAAAGGCCAGCAGCTGACACAGAGCCTATGACCAAATACTTAACCCAAAGTTTGCGTTTAGGTACCGTAAACACCCCATAAGACAAAAAGAAAAAATTCAGACTTCTCTGGTATGAAAGGAGGGCCAAAAAATTTCGTGAGGATTTTCCAGATCACCCCTAAGTCCTACACCCCTAAGTCCTGCAATGTGGAAGGGATAACTGTATTTTTATTTATTTTGTTAAATATTTCCCAATTACATTTTAATCTGGTTCAGGTGGCACTGTGCAGTATTGCAGCTGCATGGGCCTGCTGGCTGTGTGTTTGACAACTCCGGTGTAGATGGCTTCTGGCATCCCTCCTGGTTCTAAACCTACCATCCAATTATCTTTCTTTGTCATTCTTATCACTCATGCCCCCAATCCACCATCATCATAGCTCACTAAATTAGAGGAACAACCCTAAATAATAGCTTATGGTATGTAAGCTTACTGATTTGTTTAGTCGTTTTCCAGGCATGTCTGACTCTTCATGACCTCACTTGGGGTTTTCTTGACAAAGGTACTGGAAAGGTTTGCCATTTCCTTCTCCAGCTCATTTTACAGATGAGAAAACTAAGGCAAACAGGGTTAAGTGACTTCCCCAGGGTCACACAGCTACTAAGTGTCTAAGGCTGGATTTGAACTCAGGTTTTCCTGACTCCAGACCCCACGCTCTATCTACCATGCTGCCTAGCTGCCTAAGCTTATTGATACTTGTGCCCAAGTCTTTGTCTTACGTGTCAAGGCAGGAAGGAGACAGGAGATGGGCATTAAATGTAAAATCCCTAGCCACTTACCTGTATGTAATTGTTCCATTTCATTGAAATGGCCAAAAAAAATCTGAAAGCTTATGTCTTCCATAGTCTACAGTAATGCCATTGGCCTCAATTCGAGCATTTTTCTTTTCTGGGGTAAGGAATAGCCCCAGCGCTTAGGACTGATAGGCTTCACAATGCACGGGCACTTGAGGACCAGAAAACAGGACAACCAAAGTGTTTGTTTAAATTGTATACATATACTTTTTCTCATCCCCTGCCAAAGACCATTCTAATCTTCCACTTTCCACTTGTTCAGCAAATGTCGTGCCTGACACCAACTCTCTCACTTTGTCTGTCTCTCACTGACACATGCTTTCTCTATCTCTGGCCCTGTTATCACAACCAGACACACACATACCTAACAATGCAAACTAGGACACAAACACTGAAAACCATTAAAAATAGAAGATGGTTCTGCTAAATAAACACATACTGAAGTCCGGTACACAAAGGCAGTGGAGAAGCTGGAGAAAGGGAGGAGAAAAGGGCGGAGAAAAGGGCCAGTACAATTGGAAAGTTAATTTGGACATGAAGGAGGAGAGGAAACAATGAAAAAGAAGGGGAAAAAAGAGGCTAAGAACTTGGGAGTATGAGAGGGAAAGAAACAGGAACAACTCTTCCAACTCTGGCCTTTACCAAGATGGTAGCAAATGGATCGTTAGATTTATAAGAAAGAAAGATGCATATACATAGATAGACCACAGATGGCTAAATCCAACCCTAGGTCACCTTGGCAGCTACAGCTTCAATATTGGCAGGAACAATGCATTCGAAAGTGTTTGGATTCTTTTCCCGGGAGAAGATGATGGTTTCTGTTCTTTCTTTCCTCAGGAACTCCTCCTTTGTTACAATATCTGGGGAGAAGAAAGACAAGGCTTTAGTTGCAGTGAGGCATAATGTCTAGAGCAATGGACTTGGCATTAGGAAAACCTGTGTTTAAATTCCACCTTAGACACTAATTAGTTCAGTCTCAGTTTCCCCATCTGTAAAAAGGGAATACTAACACCTGTGATACTATACGCAGTTGTTATGAGGTTCAAATGAGTTAACTGAATGCTTTGCAAATGTCATTACTAGTGCACAACATCCAGGGTACTGCCTATCCTTCAAAGACTCAGCTCTGCTGTCAAAAAGTTTCCCATTGCCTAGCCCCCAGTGACCTTTGCCTCCTCTAGACTCCTGTACTACTTACTTATTGCCTACCCCAGTCATCAGACAGTTGTCATGTATGACCTTACAACCTATTCGTAAGCTCCACAGCAACATGGAGATGACCTTGGATTCATGAAAGTTATGCTGGCAGAGTGTAAGTTCTACTGAATCTTATTAAGTTGGAAAAGGTGTAAGTATAAGTCTGGGATAGACCATTTGTCATTCGTATGCATACACACACAGACACACACACCCCTGTATCTTGAGTAGCCAAGGAATAGCCTCACTAAGTATGGCAGAGCTCATCACCAAAGGGTCAGTCCCCAGATGAATGTTTCATGAAGTTAAAACACATGAAATGGGGAAGAGATAGGATCTGCACTCAGACCAATAAAATCATGGATGATTCCAAGTATCAACAAAGTGTCATATGTATGAAAATAACTGATGTGTGTCTATACACACATATGTATACATACACACACACACATGTAATATGTGTATCTTTCACAAGAGCCTGTATACTATCATGGATAGGGAGCTGGTATAAAGTCATCTTGATCCGGATTCAAGTCCCTTCTCAGGCACATATCGGCTGCGTGACCCTGGGCAAGTAATCTAACCTCTCAGTGCTGACAGGCGACTGTCTAAGACTCTAAATTGGTACACTCCACATATTGGACCCAAACTCATTAATAGAGGGAAAGGAAACTCCTGCTACTATGGCAGATGGTACCTGCTCTGCAATTTATAATCTTGGATTGCTGCCTGTGGACTCCAAGAGCTTAAATGACTTGTCTAAAGTCACATAGCCTGTATTTGTGATAGGTGAGACTTGAACCTGTTTTCCTAACTAAAGGGCCAACTCTATCCACTATGTAACACTATCCGTCCTTCCTCTTTCTCCCCTTCCTCTCCCTTCCACCCTTTTCCCTCTCTCCTTCCTTTCCTCCCTCTTTATCTCTCTCTCCCTTCCTCTCCTCTCCCCTCTCTCTACCTCTCTCCTCTGTTCCCCCTCCCCTCTTCTCCCCTCCTCTCATCTTCTCTTCTCTCCCTTTCCCCATCTCTCTCCCCCATCTCTCTGTCTCTGTCCTTCTGTCTGTCTCTTCTCCCCCCTCTCTCAAAGGATCTTAGACCTAGACACCTAGTTCAACCCCCTCCTTTACAGATGAGGAAATAGGCCCAAGGAAATGAAGAGATTTACCCTAGGTCACACAGGTAAGATTTGAACCCAGAAACTCTCACTCCAGAGTCACTGCTTTTTCCACAGACACACACGCACACACACACAAGTGACTCTTTTTCATACTTCCCTATTGCTTTTACAAAGCCTAACAATAGTGCGTAATTAATGGTAGTGTTCTATCAGGGGATGAATGTCCACTCTATCTGTGATAATGCAGAAAGGATGCTGGCAATGAGGGAGGGCTTGAATTAGATGACCTCAGTTTTTTAGCTATTGACTGACATACCAATAGTGAGTTTTCCTTAACAGTGTGGTTCTGGATCCATGGCAGCATGAGATAGTACAGTGGATCTGATTTCTGTTCATATGGAATATTAGTCCTACTGTGGGAGTCTTTTCTTTCACTCAAACCCTTTACTGCCTCCCCCTCCCAATTTTTAGTACAATCATCTCATTTGCTCAGAAGATTCTGCTTTGACCAACCAGGAGTAAGCCATCAACCAAGAAGCATTTGTTAAGTACCTACTATGTGTTAGGCATCATGCTAAGCACTGGAGAATACAAAGAAAGGCCAAAGACAAGTACCCAATGAGAGAAAAATGGTAGAAAATACTGAATTAAGAGTCAGGGCTCCTAGAATTTAGTTCTAGTTACTGAATGCTACTAATTGGCTGTGTGATCCTGGACAAGTCACTTCACCTATCAAAATGAAGAATTTGGCTAAAGTATCCTCCAAGGTTCTTTTGAGCTCTAAAACCCTATAATTCTAAGTCCCACTTAGCCCAAATCCCACACCAAGGCACTGAGCAATCCTCACCAAAGAGCCAGAGTGGCCAATGGCGTGTCATGTCCTACTACCAAAGAGTTCCAAAGCTCACAGTTTAACAAGGGGCTGTAGAGAAGAGGTTATGAGGCAGTTAGCAACAGTCCAGGCCACTGCTGGTTACTAAGGCAAAATGGCTTAATATGGAAGGATAAGACTGTGGCAAAGACCCTGAAAGACCCTTAAGAGCCAACATCTGGCCCTGGCAAGGAGCCCTCAGGCACAAACAGTCCTGGATGAATAACTGAGGGGAGCATCAGGCATGTTAAGGTGGAATGGAATGAGCATAGGAGTTTAGCTCGGTGAAATGGGATTTAAAAATAAGGCCTTGCAAAAACCACGTCGGTCAGGACGCCAGCTGGAAAATACTTCTGTCCTGAAACATGAAATGAAACCTCTTTTCTCTTTACACACGTCCTTGTGGTGTGTATGTGAGTCACAGGTGGCAAGGCTGTGGCCAGGCCTGGAGGGTTGGGGGGAGGGGAAGAGACTGAGAAATTCATGGGTATTCAAGGTGCAGAGAAAGCATTTTGGGGTAGTCATCTCCCTAGCCGGAAAGGAAGCTCATGTGACTTGAAGCTATTATAGTTATCCCGAGACACATGGCCCCTCCACATAGGCCTCTAAGCATTGAACACAACCCACTGGTGGGAGTTTGCTCACTTGTTTTGCTATGTGGGATATCTTAGTTCCTTTCACAAAGTCACTCCATTCATTAATTCATTAATTCATTTATTAATTAATTCATTCATTAGAACATACATTCCATACTTACCATAATGTCACGTGCCAAGATAGGTGCTGGAGAAGATATAATGACAAATAATTTATTCCTGTGAATATAAGGGTAGCAAGAATCCCTAAAATTTCTCCCAGTTCTCCACAAGGAGGTTACACAGAATAAGGCATCTGGAGCATTCTCACTTCCCCCCCCCTTCCCCCCCCACTGTCAGGCATGGTAGGAAGAGTCCTGGGCAAGGAATTAGCAGGCAATCAAAGGCAGACTGGATTTTGAGTCATAGGCCCAGGGTTGAAAGCCTGACTTTGTTACTTATTACATGTGTGACCTCATATAAATTTCTCATCTTCTTTGAATCCCAGTTTCCTCAATTATAAAATGGAGGGGGAGGACTTGGTCTCCAAGCTCCATATCTATGACCTGGATTTGAGATTTGGCTCACAAAATCCCTTGCTCATCTTTCTGACCTGTAAAATGGGTATGGTATCTACCTTTTTGTAAGGCCTTATTTTTAAATCCCATCTCACATGGTTGTTGTGAAGAGTAAATGTGACAAGGCACATGAGAAGACTTTGAGGTTATACAAAGATGAGGTATCATTATTATTATTTAGCCAACCTGGAAAGTAGCCACTCACTCACTACCTGAGGGTGAGTCATAATTTAAATCAAGTGAGTAGCAGACAATGCTAACTTCATCCATTTTCTGTACTAATTCACCTCCACAGGAAAGGGAGGCTGGGAGATATGTGTGCATGGGTGCGTATGCATGCATATGCTTGTGTATTTCTTCACACAGCTGCAACCTAGCAAGGACTGACATGGACCCAAGGGTTTCTCCTATTGTCCATGTCCTGGGGCTAAGCTCCCCACCCCACTCACCTGGCTTGCACATGTTGAACTCCATGGCCCCTCCAGAATTCAGCAGCTTTTGCACCAAGGTCTTGGCTAGCATGGTGGGGGTAAAGAGGATGGGCCGTCGGCGCTCAGAGTAGAAGGAACGTACCGCGCTGTATGGGATCAGGTTGAGTCTCTTGTTGAGGTCATTATCAGAGTCCATATCTGCAAGAGAAGAAAGAAGTGTCAGGCCAGTCTGCTGCCTATGAGTGGTGGGAAAAGAAGGCATTGTAGAGCCAAGAGCTGGAGAAAATCCATGTTCTTGGTTCCCAGCACCACTGTGGCTTAGATCTCTGCAGCTTCTCCCCCAACATTTCTCTAGGTCTGGTTTTTAGTCGTGTGATTGACAGAAGGCCTCCTGCTTGTTGCTGGAGATGACGTCATCATCTTATAGGCTGGCCATAATGGACACTGAGCTTTCCTCTGGGGCTTAGCTAACATTCACTTTGGCTAGGTCCCATTCATCCCTCCACTCTTAGTCCTACCCCTTCAGATGTGGGATAAGGAAACAGGCTCTCAACCAGAGAGTTGGCAATGGTGCTGGAAATGCAATGCCCTCTTTCCTCCTTCCCTGACCCTGAGCTGTGCCTGTGTGGTGAACATCCCCTTCACCAGCCCGAGGAATGGCAAAAGGCTCCCAGTGGGAGGGAAAAAATATCAATAAATAAATACTTCACAGCAAACAACTCCAATTAACATCAGCATTTGGGTGCTACTAGCTGTCACAAACTTTTAGTTAGTGGGATGGGGGAAGTCACAGCCTGATACAAGTAATGGGAATGGGATCTTGCCCCTCTGAGCAATGTCTTCATGGTCTTACTGGCTCTACTGAATCAGGAAGGCACGGAGAATCTGACCCAGGACCTTGCTGGTCCAGGGTGGGAGTAGGAAATACAGGAGGCCACCCAGAAGGAATGGAACTTTGGGGAGATGGGTGGAGTTAGACAAAAAGTCTACGTCTCCAATATCCCTGTATGTTGTTTTCTGATCCATCACTGTCTTTCCTGCTTGAATTCCTGCTCTAGCAAATGGATTTTCTTGTTCTTCTCATCTCCAGGTAGCTAGAGACAGCTAGGTGGTGCAGTGGATAGAATGTGTGGCCTGGAGTCAGGAAGATCTGAGTTCAAATCTGGCCTCAGACACTTATTAGCTGCATGGCCCTGTGCAAGTCATTTAATCTCTGCCTCAGTTTCCTCAACTGTAAATTGGAGATCATTATAGTACTTACCTTGCAGGGTTGTTATGAGGATAAAATATAATAGTATTTGTAAACTGCTTTGCACACGGTAGATGCTTAATAAATGTCAGTAACTTAACCTGGATTTTTGGTTTGTGCTTGCTCAGCTTCCAGACCCACCCTGTCTTTCCTCGCCCAAGTATTCTGGGCTCTATTCCCCCCATTTTAAAAGTTCTAAACTTAATGGGCATTAACTAAAATGATCATTCACACATACACAGAACAGAGAGGGATGTACATGAAACCATGAATCTCTATTACATGCAGCTTGCTTTTCTTATCAAACATATAATCAGTTCAACCTGCGCGTTTTCAGAGTTGTCCTGCTGGTCTGTGATTCCCTCTAGCCTTCTTTCTATTCTCTTCTGTGCATTTTAAAAGACATGGTTTCAAAGACTCTCTTTTCTTTCTTTTCTTTTTTCTTCAGCAACTCTATCCATAGCATCCCCTTCCCTAATCATCCCTACCCTCACTCTCCATTGGGAAAAAGGAAAACAATGGGACCTTTGTAACAAATATATGTAGTCAAGCAAAACAAATTCCCATATTGGCTGTGTCTGAAAACTCATGTCTCATTTTTCACTTTGAGCCCATCACCTCTTGGTCAGAAGGTGCTCAACTAAGAATTGTTCCTAATCACCAGGAGTTATACAGATGTCAACCCCAACCTTGAGGATATGACACTTCACCCTCAGGCAAATGTGTCCAATTACTGCTCCTTTCTTTCCCAATCTTGCTAGCCCCAAAGCCCATCTTCCTTGATGAAATCACTCCATCCAGGATATGGTGAGCATTTTGTCTACACTAAGTTCCTTGCTATGGACAAGGGGATTCAGGTTCTTTGGGGTGGCTTCCTATAGACATCTGATCTACAGATTTCCAGTTTTCCTATAGGCATCCAGAAGAGTGTCTCCAAAGGCGCTTCTTACCTTCGTGCTTCTCTGACAAGGGCTTCATAACATCGAGTGAGGCCCGGGCCAAGTTCCCTGGGTGGCCACTAGTGATGATACGGACGCGTTCATTGCTGTTCATCCTTTTGTATTTGTTTTCAGATCGACTAACAAACTGAAAAAACAAAACAGAAAGAAGTCTTCTCTGTGAGTGCTGAAACTAAATCCCCAAGCTTTGGTCTCTAACTAGCCTTGAATGGATTTATTCTCTGTTCTGGGTGGGGGTGGGGGGTAGTTTGGGAAGGGTTGTGAATGAATGACCTTTAATGATGAGCAGATTCTTAAACCTGTCTAAGTACAATCAGATGGTCCTCCTTGACCTTCCCATCACCTCAAGAACAGCGACTTTTTCATTTTTGTCTCTGTATTCCCAGCGCCTATTGCAGAGCCTGACACATAGTAGATGCTTCATACGTGCTTACTGATTGACAGATTGATTTTCTAGAATAAATAGTCCCCACATGAACAGTCTAGACCAGGTAATAATAGCAAATGACCTCATTTTCCAACTACCCTCATCATGTTGTGATATAGTTGAAGGTTGCTTTTTCTTACTACCCTCATTACAGTGTGATACAGCGAGAGGAACACTTACTCTAGATTCAAAGGAATTGGGTTTAAATCCTCCATCTGATACCCCCTGTGTAACTTTGGATGGGGTCTAACCTCTGTGAGCCTCAGTTTCCTCATTTGGGTAATAGAAATGATAATAGCACACATTTCATAGGACTATTGTGCAAGTGGGATGAGATAACGTCTGTAAATCATCTTGCAAACTTTTAAGTTCTCTATAAGCGTGAGCTATTACTAATATTAATTTACTAGTCAACTAGGCGTAAAAATATCTGGACTAGAAATATCTGAGATCGTTTCCAGCTCTCAGTCTATGGTTCTGTGATCTTATGATCTCATGGGTTTATTGCAGGGATAAAATAAGATAACAGATGTCAAAGGGCTTTGGAAAGTTAAAAACTATTGTTATTTTTATAAAAAAGCTTTGTAGGGAAAGCACATGGAAATGCCAAAGCCTCAGTGCAGACCACGGGGTGCTCTGAACAGTCTTACCTGTATGAGCTGACCAAAAAGGATGCTTGCTCTTGAGAGACGGGGGCTTACTCGGGGGTCATTCATTGCAAGAGGCTCCTCAGGCTGCAGTGTGTTCTGAAACCAGTTTGTCAATCAATTAATCAAACTCTCACGAGGATGGCGTGATAGGTGAGACACCGTTTTATCATTTAAGCAACACTTCTAGCCTTAAGACATTTAGGCTGAGGGGAGAAAAAACTCAACTCTCACAGAATCAGAGGGTTTCAAAGAAGGAGAAAACATAATGGGAGGAATGGAAGGTGTCCAGAGCTCAGGGAAAGGTGACCTGGGCCTGTTAATGGGGATTTCAGAGACCAAGAAAGGATGGAATGAAGGCCACACATCACTTGCCAGCAGGCTTGTCTCAGTCACTACTGCTTCTCTTCAATGGCGAAGCCTAGAAGGGAAGCCTATGAAAAAGGCCATCTTTAGGGCAGAGCGTTCTGCCAACATCTTGCCTGTAGCTAAGAGAGAGAGAAAACCCGGTGCCAAGGAAGAATAAGGGACCTGAGACAGAGGAATAAATCAGTCAGTTTAGGCTACCTAGGATGACAAAGGAACTTTAAGGCTGACAACCAAACCTTCCCTTGAAGGAGGGAAGACTGAAGAAGACTTGGAATGTAGATTTTTGGGGAGATTACCCATATCCACCCCAATTCTTGGCATGGGATGAGGCTCTGGAAGGCAAGAGGAAGAATGATCTAGTAGATAGATAGGGTACTAGGCTTGGAACACCTAGGTTTAAATTCTACCTCATCTAGTCACTGAAACTTTTTGGGGCCTCAGTTTCCTCATCAGTAAGTTGGGGACAATAATAGCTGCAGTATGTCACAAAGGATAGAGAGCTGGTCTCAAAGCCAGGAGCCCTGGGCTGAAGTCTTGCTGCATCACCTTGGGCAAATCACTTCATCTCTGTATTTTACGGCAAAAGAGTCAAACACAAAGCCCACCACACTCCTGAGTGTGTATAAACCAGTTTAAATGTAACTGGGAAATATTTAACAAAATAAATAAAAATATGACAAAAAAAAGACAATATTACATTTTAAAACTAAGTCAATTTGCAGCCCTCAGGAATACTTACGTACTGTTTAGTGGCCCCTATTTTTCTTTTTTTTTTTTGAGTTTGACATCACTA